>NC_079293.1:53426666-53729696 GCF_023638135.1 Falco biarmicus | reverse complement strand
ATGTCTTTCTTGGTTATTAGCTAACCTGTCTGCACTACCCCAGCACTTAACCATATACCACAACCTTCCATAGGTGGACAAGGAAGCTTGTGCAATGTCACGCAACAGGTCTGGCAGCTACGCTGTCACCTGCAGCGGTAGGCTTCCTGGTGTTGAGCTGAACAGACGCATGTCAAAACTGTACAAGACTGCTCTATCCACTTGGAAAAAGTGGAAATCCCCCAGTGTTGGCAACCTTAACATTACATGAACATTTATTGCATGTAAAGAACTCAGGAGCAATGATTGTTACCAATGGTGCTATTATATTTTTAAGTAATTTTCCTGTGCCCAGTATGAATTATACCTGGGTCTGAACTGATCAACTTCTAGCAAGTTTTTTAAAGATGGCTGTATCATCAAGATAATTAAAACAATGTAGGTTCCTGTTCAATATAAAATTTCAGGTCATTATAAAGCTGTATGGCATAATCACAAACTGAATCTCTGGGTAAAGCATTACTGTGCTATCACAATGTGTTAATAGCCTGTTTATTAAAGCAACAGGACTATAATTTATGCCACCTTTAACCAACCAATTTTGAAAAGGAAGGCTTCTGGAAAATAATTTTTGATATTTTCAAAATCTGGCAGTCATGCAGACTCCTTTGAAAATCAATCACGTCAGCAAGAATAGCAAGGTAAATTACGGAGATCAATGCTTTTAAGTGCCGAAATGGATGCATCCCATTTTCTTAACCTCTCCAATAATAACAGCAATAATAGGCCCTTTGGTTGTTTTTGCAGCTTGCGAGCAGAGCTGCGCAGTACCGCTGGCCCCAGCACAAACACGCTTCAGCAGCCACCAGCTCTGATGCTGCTTCCTTCCACAGTGCCTACCAGCTGCTCCAAGTCACAGAGAGCATGTATCCATCTCCAGTTTCTTCTCGGCAACACTGAAAAGCATGGACGTAGTTTACGGAGAGGTGTGCCAAAGACAACTCTTGTGCTACCAGACTCTTGCCATTTCTGAAAGCTCCTCCGCTCAGCCGCTGTACTGCAAAAGTTGCAGCCAGACATCTCACTATGCCTCTGGGTACCAGTAGGAGAAATATCTTCAGCCTGGCCTTCTGTGACCTTCTTTTTTTCATCTTTTTTTTGTGGGTGGAAGGCCTATCTTCCAGTATGTGGCAGGGTGGGGAGGACCTGACCTGTGGCTTTATTTCTTCTGGAGAAATCTCATGGGGACGTGGGTACCCCAGAGACCTACTGGTGTACTCCAAGTTCAAGTGTTTTTCTAAGTCTCACCTGCCAAGTACCTGCCAATAAGCAGGTGTAGATCCAGGTAAAAGCCACTCTGAGCTGTGGCTCCTGGCACTCGCCATTCAGTTTGTCAGCATTTTTCTGGGCATGTATGTACAGACTTTTTAAAATGAAATAAATGGGAAATACAGGAACCCGAGCAGTGAGTGGCTATAAACAGATTGCTACCTCTCACCTCCATTTGGCAAAGAGAAAGTGTGAGGAAAAAGATCAGAGAACAAATTTCTATTTCAGGCCATAAAACAATAAGGATAGCATTTCCAAACTCAATGACTGTTCAAGAAGAAGCTGTGAGGAGGACAGAGATGTGGCAACAAGCAGAGGCAAAGCAATGTCCTCTGCAAGGAAGGGCGGGGGGAGGGGGGGTACATAAACAGAGGGTGCTGGGCTACGCCACCCTGAGCTGCTGGAATTGGCAGTTGTAGTATTGGGCAGGACTAAATGTCAGCATGGCATAGGAACAATATCATAGTGTGGCTAACCCTCTTAAAAATCAAGCTCATGGGCAATCTCTAGCAAGCCACTAGTTTTAGTCTTGCTCAGTAGTACTCAAGGCAACAGCTCTTTCTTTTTATTTTCCCCAACAAAAGCTGAGCTGAGGAGGGTCTGGCAAGTTACGAATGTAATGACCTATTCTAAGTGTTCCTGCCACAATTACTGCCCGAGTGGCTAAATCTTGGGTAAATTACCATGATACTGCAAACATGACCTTGCAGTAACCCCCAGCCCTTCAACTCCCGGGCCACTGTGGGCTTAGGAGGTCATCCAGGCCACCCACAGTCGGAGCCAGTGACCCTGATCCGCCATGGCACTGGGACAGCTCTGCAGCGATGCCCAGCTGCCCAGTGGCTGGCCTGGGTGCCCCAGGGGGCTGCTGGTGGCATGGCTCAGCAGCGGGCAGCCTGCCTATGCCCTGGATGCTCTCGGGGCAGCGCCAGGCGCCTGGCACCTTGCCCTGCACAGACCTGATGCTGGCTGCTCCAGGTGAACCCCCAAACTGCATGGTGAAAAAAGTCACGCAGAGCAAGCTTGCGGCCCCACAGTACTTACAACCAGTTAATAGCAACTGACAAATACCAGTTTTGGTTGTTTTGGGAGTTGTTGGGGTTTTTTTTCATAATTCATTGCAAATGTTAAAAGGAGGCTGTTTACAGCGTATGGCAGGTCCTGTATTACCCTGCATAAGTTTGGCTCAGTGAGGACTGTAAGCTTGGATTTTTTTACAAATTATTTTCAGTCTCATGCTTTTTCTCCTGGTCTTACTCACCACTGTGACAGCAATCCACATCACTGCTGTGGGCTGCTTTTTAGGAAGTGGGCACATGCTGACACACTGGGGAAACAAAGAGCCAAAACTCGTTCCGAGAGACTTCGCTTTATTCACCATTTAGCATCACATCATGCCATCACGGTCAGTCTTTGCACTAAGAGGATGTCGGAGAGAAGGAGAAGGCGGGCACTGAAAAGGAGACCCTGGTTTCTGCATGGAAGATTGAAAAACCCGCTTTTTGTGATTTTATTCTGATGATCCACTTTCCTGAAGGCCACAGAAATGACCGGCCGTCAGGGAGGTGGTTCAGCAGTAACACCTCCAGACGCTCCGTCCCGGCCATCTTACCTGGCGTCGGTGTGAACGCGGGGCCCGCCGCCGCCCGCCGCGGGGCCGTGGCCGCTGCCCTCCCGCCCCCTGCCGCCCGCCGCCGCGGTGCACGCCTACCGCCGGCCGGGGCCGGGGCCGGGGCCGGGGCCGGGGCCGGGGCCGGGGCCGGGGCCGGGGCCGGGGCCGGGGCCGGGGCCGGGGCCGGGGCCGGGGCCGGGGCCGGGGCCGGGGCCGGGGCCGGGGCCGGGGCCGGGGCCGGGGCCGGGGCCGGGGCCGGGGCCGGGGCCGGGGCACACCGCCTGCGCCCGGCGCCGCCACAGCAGCCGCTTACGTCCTGCCCTGCTCTGCCCCCGGCCACCGCGGGCAGCCCTGCCTGAGGTCTGGGGGCTCCTAGGCCGCTGTGGGTGCCCAGCGAGGGCTGGCACCCTCCACTGCTGCCGCTTATAGGGCACGGCTGTCCCACAGTGCAGCACGAGTGTTGGTTGATTACCCCGAGTAAGCACGTAAGGAAAGGAATGAGGCAGTGGAACTGATTTCACACATCCAGAAGGGAAATGGAGCACTACCTGTGAAGTTAAAAATAGAGTTCAAGAAATAGAAGGGGCAATTTGCTTTGCGTGCACCCTGCAGAGAGGGAAGTCGAGGTGAGGTGGGAAGCCAGGCGCATCCATGCCCAGCCTTGCTGCGGATACAGAGAGGTTCCGCAACACCTTTTGCCACAATCTCTACAGTAATATGACGACATTAACACTTCTCAGCGGTCAAGATCAGGAAACTGTCTGGCACAGTATGACGTAATATTATTTTCCAAAATGCTCTAAAGCAAGACTAACAAGAAGGTCAGTCTCTAGGCATGGCATTCCATAACCTTCTGTGCTCTCCTCCTGAGGTTCAATTCCTGATATTCGAACGCAAACACCAGATAGAATAGAGATAAACACCTAAGAGCAGTCTGTTGCAATTTTACGTTCCAACTTTTTTTGAGGAATTTAAGGGGAATGTAGTTAAAATGTTTGCATTAACTGTTAAATATTAATTATTTAATCGGTAATAAACATATTCAGATTGTTATAGTGAACGGTCAAATGGAATTTTAGAAATAGAGATAAGGTAGAAAAAAGGCTTGGTACAGCATTCTTTCACTGTTTTCTGTCCAAAAGACAGGTCTCTCCTAAAAGTCACCATAAATGGCAATAAATACCACAGATCATACCTTAACCTCTCTACTCTAAAAATCACCATTAAAACATTAAGAATAAATAACATCTAAGTGAGAGCCTTTTTGGAAGCTTTAACCCAAGCAACTGGAAAGTTGGTATGCGAGTTATGCGAGTTAATTTGGAAATAAATTTACAAACAAACATAGCTAAATGCTGGTGTATTTATTACTGCCACTTGCAGCAGTAGACAGCATAGCAGCTCAGTGCGGAATATCTGTCCCATCATGCTAACCCTGGGTGATGTTTGGAAGACTGGCTAGGGCTAAAGAAACTTGGTCTTTTCACTTGCTTAGGACACATGTATTGAAGAACTGTTGCCTTCATGTCTAATGGCTAAATATTGGTGAGGTGCACTTAGACTCAAAATAAGCAGCTGAATGAGGGTAAACAGAATATTCAGATGATTCAAATCTCGTAGTCAGACTGTATGCTCTAAAGAAGTAACAATTGGGAAGCTTTTTGCAAGGCGGAGTTACTGAAAGTGAACATATAGCTTTGACTTAAAAGCTCTAGAGTATATTCACTCAGTGATTAACTGCATCAAGTCCATGTTGGTATACTTGGACAACATACTTCATTTTCACCCCATATTATTTTTTCTGAGATGGTGAATCAGAGATAGATCTGTAACCTGCTTGCCTAATTACCAGTTATCCGTACCCTACAACTACTGGTAAAGAATAAAACCTTGAGGCAATTGAAAAAGAAAATGCAGTAAAATATGGAAATAACTGTAGTAATTAAACGATCTTTTTTCTTAGTTTTTTGGAAAAAAAAGTCAAATACCATAGTTAATATCTTCATCTCAGAATAATGGCAATTCAGCTTTTCATAAGGACACTAAACTTGCTGACATTCCAGTTCCTTTCCATTTCTAGAACACAGAAAATATTTATGTGCTTAATTATTTTTCAACTATAAAAGGGGAACCCAGTGTTTTGAAAAAAGCTGATCAGTCAGTCTGGTTACATTCTTTGCAACAGCTGACCTTCAGCCTCCCCCTTGACTATTTCCACTTACCTCTTAAGAGCTTCATAGCCTGTGACACCCACCCTGCCCTACTTCATCCCTGCATCTCAGGTCTAGACTGTGTCCAAAGCCCCAGGGCTGTGCCTGTCTCCCTTGCAGTGAGGTATACTCTCAATTCAAATGGATGCTGGCATAATCCAAGAGCTGAAGCATGCTGAGATTTGAAGCTCTCTTGAAGGTTCAGCTGAAGGAGCATGATTAAGCAGATCAGTGTTAAGAATGATCGCGCCAGTAACCATAAGAACAAAAAAATGGAAAATGTCCAAATAAAGACAGAGGAAAGCAGAACATGCCAGTACTAGCAGGCACATTTCTAACATCAAGGATCATAAATGTTTGTCTCCTGAGGCATGCATATTAGAAGGACTTTTCTTGGTAATACTTTTGTGGGTGGATAAGAGTTGGAAAATACCTTTTGCTGTTGAAACAGCATCCTCTGAAGTGATACAGTGCTACAGAGCGTGGCTCAACTAATAGAGGAGAATTAATCAAAACAAGCCTTATTTACTTATGGAAATAAAAGCTGTGGGTTTCTACCACCCCCACCCCCCATCCTACACCTTCCACTGACACTGCCAAGTCCTTGCACTGTTCAGTCTCATCCTTAAGTCCTGTAAGTAAACTCGAGATGAAAAGTGTGCCTTTGTTCCCTGAAGTATCAAAGGAACTGTGATGTTCCTTTCTCATGCCAATCATTATAACAATCATTAAGTCAGCACAATAGGTGCAGGGCTTTCATATCCTTAGGGTTGATGGTACATGCACAAAACATTACTGTAATTGTTACTTTTACTATTTTTTAGTCATCGTTTGTTTACACTACAGCAAGCCTATGAAAATAGCAGACATTCAGTTGGTGGTCTGTCTCAGGAATCTCCCACAAAGTCCCATGTGAGACAGGTGAGGAAGAAGCACCAGGTATTCCCCAGCAGGAAAAAAAGCCAGACCAGTCTTGGTCCTGCTTCCATGGGGTCTGTGCTACACTGGGGTCCTGTTGGCTTTGGCTGGATTAGAATCAAGCATGCAGGCATCATCTAGTATTTCTGTGAGCCAACACTGAAGCATACTTGGTACTAAATTCTGGAAAGGTACTAAATTCAAGGAAAAGACTTGGCAGATGTAGCTTTCTTTTAAATATATTTAGCTGTTGTTGTAATCAAAGAGAAAATACTGTAAAGAAGATTACCAAAACATAATGATTCATTCTCAGGTGTTTTGTGAAAGCAGGAGCAGATTTCTTCAGGGTTCTTCCCTCGTGGCAAACCAAAAAGCTTATCTCAACCAGAATGTTATTTAATCTGATTTAATTTTTATTTGTGTTTTTATTGTTGGCATGAAGGAAATTGTGGATCTGGAACCTTCAGAGTGTTCTGGAGTGTGTTAAGTTTGATTGCTTGTATCAGCACAAAGAAATCCTAATTAACCAACACAGAAGTAATAATAAAAATTATGGTATCAAATGCCTGTCCTGTTCTTTCAGCTTATTTTACAAATGGAGAAACTGTGAACCAAAGCAGCTAAAAGATGCCTATCATTGCAAAAGAAATCAACACGGATAGAAATTACCTGCTTCAGGTTCTAGTTTGAAACACGTTTCCCCTTAAACAAAAAAAAAAAATCAGCTTGTGAAAACCAAGAGGTCACAAAGTCCAAATGACTGAGCCCTAAGTTAGTAATACATACCCTCTAGTTCCCACACATACATGATTACACTTGATACATCTAACTAGTGAGATCATTACTTTAAAGTATCTGATCACATAATTTAGTTCCCAAAAGCCTGACATTGCAAATCCTCTGTTGACATTACAGAGCATCCATTCGATGTAATCCCTGAAGGATAAAAAATAATGGAAGCAGGTATTCAAATATACCTCATGAAAATCAAGCCTCTGAGGTTAAGCAAAGGTCAATAAAAATACGAGAAAAAGCAAGACAGAGCATAGGTTTGCCCAGATATACATCACTGGAAGACCTAACTAAAGTGTCTTAAAACTTTTTTTGTAGTCCTTACTAGAGGTTTGGCACAGGCCTGAGGAATCCATCCCTGTTTTTTAAATAAACCTCAATGCCTGTTGTTACAGGAGCCCATGTGTGCGTGTGGTCATTGCCACAGATGTTTAGAAATCCAAGCAGGGTGGATGAATTGAGGAAAGTTATTTGTTCTTTATGTTCATCGTTAAGTACTACCATATTCAACTGAGGTACCTAGTAGTCTGTATGTAATTTGACCAAGTATTTTTTCACCTCCCCATGTATGCCAGACAGGACTAGCCAGAATTTTCTACTTAAAAACATTATTTCCATACTCCACTCTATTTATATTGGTTTGGTAAGTATTCATTGGCTGAGCATAACAGAACAGTGATGCCTGCCAAGCATAACCTCCTTGACTAGAAATGAAGGCAGCGCTCAGCTATCACTGACTGTTGACTTGTAAATCACTTGACATGAGTCTAGAGCACTGATGGGCAAATGCTTTTCTTCACATAGTGTAAATGATCTGGCTATGGTAAAGTAATATTGATTTAGAAAATCAAGCTAATTTACCACTGTTTCTTTAAAAAAGATCACCTGTACAGGACATGCTAAACCGTAAAACTGTAACACGTGACTGGCAGCTCTTTCCAGGTGGATTGCAGAACAAAAAAAACAATACAGGGCTTAATACTGCGAGCAGTGAAGCAGCAGCATAAGGCTTAGTTTGTTCTACAAGTCACCCATTTAGTCCATCATATACACTTATATTTTACCAGCTACTCAGGTTGATAAATACCACAGACAACATTTCATAGGCACATTTTCAGGCCAGACAAATTTCACACACTGGATGTTACGTTCTCATAATTATCTTTCCTCATGCAATTCTGTTGATTCCCCACCCTCCCGACCCCAGTTAAAAAGCAAAACCAAACCAAACAGAAATATAATGAACACAAAACCACTTTGTCAGTGTATCTCTTATTCTGATGACCTCCCACACCTGGCCATGGAGTAGGGATGAAGCCACTAAGAAAGAGAGCATTCTTGTTGGACCTTGTTGTGTCTTCCTAAGAGAAATTGTAGCTTAGTGTTACCCAGTCCCCATATAACTTGACTTAGTGCCGACACACAGCAGCACAAAAGAAAATGCATTGAGCCTTAAATGTTTCAGAAAGGAGATAAACAAAGTGTTCACATTTTGGCTGTGGCTGACTGGAAGCAGCAGTAGGATTTAGGGCAATAGGCTTCTGATGAATGGTCACTGGTGTAATTTTTTTTTTAATATCAGATGACACCCAATGGACACATCTTGCATAAGGGATGGAGTAGAAATGAGTTGGCCCAGCATTTTTTCAGAGTTTGCATGTCTGGCTATTCTTTTGACAGCTTCAGGTGTATGCTCTATGCAAAGTAGCTAGTAATCATTCCAAGCAGGTACACAGAGAGCTATAGCTCACAGGGATGCTCACAGGCAGAGGCTGCTCTGGAGCTAGTTTTGGTACAGGTTGCAGACAGACAAAATATGGTCCTCTACCCATGCCCTTGTATAACCAAATCTTCTGCCTGGTCCCGGGAGGATACTCCTCATAAGCTACTTCACTCCACATAGGCAGGAACTTTTCCAGTCCAGCCTCTCTTGCTTCTTCCATATGAGACTGTCCAGAAAAATCAGGATTTGTGTTTAATTTAGCCTAACTTTTCCCATTGATTGATGGAGCAGATATGCTCTTGTATCTTCAGTATCTGAGCACAGCCTCTTAAAACATGTACTCTTAGAGTGCAATGGAAGGGTGCTGCAGTCCCTACTTTGCAGGCTGCACAGAGCAACTAAAGCTCAGGTCTCCCAGGATACGGAGAAATCTAACCCTTATCAATTTCCTTTGAGTCACAGAGGAAGTTGTTGCTAAAAGAGAGGATCCAGGACCCAGGCTAGGATCTTAATCACTGTCATCTTGCAGTTAATCCAGTTATCCTTCCTGTTTATACAGTACTTTTCCGTTGATCGCATACAGTGGAATGCAATTTTGGGAGCACAGCAGCCAATTACCAGGACATATCCATATTCATGGAGACCTATCAAGCTATTAAAATGCATTTAATGAAACTGGAGACTGACCTAGAAAAGGCTGCACTGTAATTTCCATGCACTGTCAGAGCAAATCAGTCAAGAGCAGCAGTTCAAGATCCTGGCCTAACGCAAGGGATGAGGGAGTAAACAGTTTTGCCTCTTCACTAATCAGCCACCCCTCCACAGGCAGCTGGCAATGCAAGCAGGACACCTAAGGGCAATCTGCAAAAAGATTATTTACTATTAATGAAATTCAGTAGCCTTTAAGGTAAACAAGTGCTCCTCAGATGAAGACTATGGAGCCAAGCCCCTTGCTGCCATTTGGGACTCATTAAGCAAAGAAATAATCCAGTGGAAATGGCTGCAAGAGTCTTCTCTCTCTAAGACCGATTTTGTAAGCCACACTGTTATTTTCCACAGCTTCATGTGATTTATTGCAGCATGTTGGCAGTAACCAAGGAGTTTTGATGTGGTATATGTCTGATCCAAATTCTTCTTATAGAAATAATTTTTGATCTGTCATGTCTATCTTCAAATTCAGAGGTCCTGGGGAGAATGACTTTGTTCAACACAAGTATAAATAGTGTGGAAATGAAACTCTTCCTCCCATAAACTATTTTGCAGGTTAAGATCCTCATGATTCATAGTTCTCTAGTGCCAGACCTGTTTTGGCATGCTGCTTAAGGATCACTCTTTACTAATTAGCAGTCTGTTCAATAAAAGGTACAATTTATTGGCTGACAGGTGGCATTAATTTGATGACACCATGAGACACAAAATTAAATTAGTCTCAGTGTTGCTTAAAAAAAAGAATATAGACAAATAGGCCGTGGTAGAGACAACATGCATGTGGGAGAGGTTTCCCTCAAGTTTTCTCAAGAAAAGAACCCTACAGCACTGCAGGGAGTAATCCCTGCTCTCTTTGGGCTAAATGAAATGCAAAAATAATGATGGGGGTGAAGGCTGCAATGCAGAATTTTGGTATTTTTACTGGGAGCAGTGCTTAATGGCCCAATAAAGCTGTAATAACATACAGAGACATTCATCTCCAGGCCCCTGAGACAAAAATAGTCCAGAAGCAGCCACAACAAGGTTGTTATCTGGTGAACACCCAGTAAGACAAAAGTTGGATGTGTTCCAACTACTTCCAAATGAGTGTGTAAGGCTGGTAAGTTATAAAACTATTTTCAGTTTCCATCCAGAAAGGTAAGAAGGTGAAAGAGAAGTTCAAAGATGTTACCTGTGGTCTTAGCAGACCCAGCAAGGGCTGCAGAGAAGACTGACCAGGGAAAGTGGTGAATTTGGGTTGAGAGGATATGGTAAGTATTTGTCTCAGCTCCTGCACACACAACATCATTCAAACTTTACGCTGCACAGAGGTTCAGTGCTGCTCTCTATATACAGTTTATATACAGAGTGACACGCAGCCTCAGAACAAGCACAGCTGGTGTCTGGCAAGACCATGCAACAAGTTGTACAAACAACTGCAAAACTTTTAAGCTATGACAAAGAAAATACCTTCTTACAAGCCATTTATTTTGCACTTTTAACAAAAACTTAAAAACCTGCGACAGTCACACTCTGACATTAAAACCTGTAATCTCTGTTTCAGGCTGTTTTCTAGCAGGGACATTGTAGCTCCAACTCAGACTAGCCCAGAGGAAACACCATCAGCAAAATGCTTCTCCAACAACTATACCAAATTGTCCTGTAACAACTACACTGTACATCCTTTCCTTTGCATTGGTGCACAAATTAACACAAGCAGCCCAAGGAACTGGACGGATTTATTTTGTAGCTGTAAGGACTTGCCTCTCACATGAAGGAGATAATCTCCCAAGATTTACTCCTATGATGGCATATTCCAATCATTCCATGGATTTCAGGATTAGTCATATCTGAGGTACAATTTTTTTTTAGCTTTTTGAAATGTAGGAGTGAGAGCTCTCAAAATTAACTGCTTGCTGGGCCAGTTCTGAAAGATTTGAACTCAGTCAATACTTTCGTATGTTGTTGTACAACAAAAAGCAGTTGCATGGCCTCTTTTCCAATTTGGAAGCATCATTAGAAAAGTGGTAGGATGGGGCAAATCAACTTTGAATTTTGCAATGCATTCTAAGGCCTTACTGAACATCCACATGGAAAATCTAGTGCTTTTTCACCAGTGGTGTATGTCACAGATAACATTTTCTATTTCTTTGTCCTTCCCAAACATAAGGGCCCCTTTGTCAGAAGGTGTTGTGTACTTTGGTTTCCTGTCAGTCCATGGAGGGCTGGCTGAAAAGGCAGGATGAAGCATTTTCCTTTCACCTCCAAGAACTTTGTGTTCACATCCTGGGTATTATCTGAAGTGATAAAAGGCCTGAGTGATTTTCTATTGACATATAATATGTTCCTTGTATCAAATCAGTGAACAAAACCCACTATAATATGACTGAGCCAACAGGCCAGCTCATTTTTGTAAAATAGCAGACAATAAACAAACCCGGTGATCCACCTAAAAGTTTGACGTAAGCTGGTAACAGACTTCTAGTTAGGCATTTCACAGTAAAACATGAGAAACCAAGCACCTTGATCCTCACCTCAACAGATTTTAAAGCAAAACAGTTTCATTGTCCCCAGCCTCAAATATGATGCAAACCTAACACACACGTCACCTCGTAAGTGAAGTTACATGGGGCAAGGGTGATGAAGAAAACAGGAAAGGATCTAAATCCCTCAAAAAAGGACTCAGAACTAATGTTTTTTAATTTTGGTTTTCTTATGAATAGGTAAGTTTTAAAATGCTGCTGAAAATGTCTGGAGATATTTAATTCCTTGTCTTCAGACAAAGAACCTGTCATTATATTGACAGACTCGATCAGGAGGGTTTCCTCCTGCAACTATTTGCATAGGCAACCATGTCAAGGAGTTACCCCACGGGAGAGGTTTGATTTTGCAAAAATGTTACATGACATTACAGTGCTATGTTCTCTTTGGATGCTTCATGTTCATGGTGATGTAATTTTCATGTTTTGAAGCCTTGTGTCTTGTTTTTCCTTCTACCTGCCTCCCTTCGGGATAGTCATCAGAAAAGGACAAAGTTCCTCTAAAGGAGTACTCTGAGTTCTCAGAAAAAGGTAGTCTAATTGTTCAGGCACTTGCACAGCCCAGCCCTGTTTATAATAACCTCAGGAGCAACATCCATGCCAGAAATAGTTTATTAGGGAAACTGGAAGTGTTTAAGCCACTCTGCAATTTGCACGAGGTCAAGGTAAACATTCCACCTGGGCAAACAGCAAGGGAGAACATGCTGTTACAAACCTTGAACAAGTGACGCCAGAGCAAAAAGCTGAACACAGGACAGAACATTGTGACAGACCCCAAGTTTTCTAAAACTAAGCATTTACAAAGAAACCCTAAATTCAAGCCAGTCAGGTCTCACTGACTGAACACAACACCTACTTCTTTACACTCCACTTTGATGCTCCAGCTTTGCTTTGCTGGTACTCGTCACATAGCACCACTGGCTCTCTCTTGCAGCAGAACCTGTGGTGCCAGGCTCGGGCCTTTTGGAGAACTGTGACCCAGGGCTGTGACAGAGAACTCCCAAGTGCATGGGGGAAGCTGAGTGCAAGGTGCAATGAAGCCAGGGGAGCAGGTCACCCTGAAGGATGTGTTCTCTGGTGTCATAGCTTTTCCCCATCTTGCCACCTTTCGCTTTAGCCTCACATCATGTTTGATGCTCTCAGAGATATCAGAACCTCAGCATTTTAGAGGGCTGGTCCATTTCATATATCCATACTATTGAAACAGCGCATTAATCCAGACCAATCCTCCGATTCTGCACAAGCACAAATTGAAAGAAATCCTCTCCAGCTATTTTCCACAAATCACATTTGCTACAAAAAGCCTATTTTCAGTCTGAAATGTGAAACGTGGGCGAGCTCATTACAAACCCTGGCTCTGATAAAAAATAAAGTTTTCAGTCGCAATCTCTTTAGATTACGAGCAGCAATGTGGTTTTCTCATACTTTAGATCACTTAGCTTTCCCCTCTTTCTCTCTAATTTTGCCAGTGCCAATATTGCTTTGTAATGCTGTTTTGGCAGTGGTGAAATGGCATATGCTAACAAACATATTCATTCATAATTTATTCATAAGTATTCCTACCAACTTTGTGTCTTCAGCCAAGGCAAAGAAATGGACAAACACATTCAGGCTTCAGTTTTCAAGCACTTTATTCACTGCACTTGGACTCAGCTATGCTTCACTCTTCTGAAAACATTCATGCCCTCTGTTTCTGGCAGGTGCTGCACGTTTGGATTACTGCAACAAAGCATTAGAAATGATTCAATAATATCCTCAGAAAACTGGATGACATTTCTTCACTCCATGACTTCTTCTAGTTCATCTCCACCTTTGCAGATTGCATAATAAGGAAAAAGAAAATGTACTTCTTTTAGGAACAGCTGCATCTAGTCTTAACTTCATGAGCTGGCCACTCCCACATGCATGGATTTCATACCTAGGGTCTGTAGAAAGTCCTAAAAACAAAGCCAGAAGCATTGTCAAAGACATTATTTACACATCAGCCCAACTTCTCTGCACTTAGCCTTTGCCAGCTGCGTGTGCCTCTTTTACAAGCGTGTCACATGCTTCCTGCAGCGAAAGTAAGAGACCCATGTTGGACACCAAGGCTTCAAAAGGTATGTGTGCTTTCTGTCCAAGTATTGTCTATCTAACAATGGAGCTATGCCACGGAAGCAGTAGAGCAGCCGCTTCTCTCCCCCCAGCCTTTGTAGAACAAAGCACCAGGCTCCTCAGGAGTCAACTTTGTTGTTCTGCTGTTGTATAACGAGCTGTCATCCGGCCACAGGCGCCAGTGGCCACAGCCCCCCTTACAGGAGCAAACAGTTCAAAAGCAGAGCTGGGTTTATGCCGTTTAATTTGATGTGTCAAGCATCTTTATTACGAGCATTCTTGCGATGTTTGCTGTTAACACTCGGAAAAGAACATGTATCAAATCTAGCCAGGACATGGGGAGGGACAGAGGACAGATCTGGCAGCAACTCTCACTTGCTCTGACAGAACAGTAATTTTCAGGGACAGCATGCAAGCTACCAAGAAGATACTTCAGCATGCTGTAGATCTTCCCTGAATATCAGATGGGATAACAACCAACAGCATTTGCCACCGGCAATCCGGTGTTTGCCCCTTCTCCATATCCTTGGCAGTCACTTCCAAGGAGAGAAAAAAAAATATGTTTGCAGATAAACAGTTTGTGGGCAAATTAGTCAGGCCAGATGTGAGTTAAACTTAGAGTAATTATGATGGTTTTATACTCTCTTTCCAAATGACTATTTAACTCCCATTCAGACTATTGGGAACAATATGACACAACATCCCGTGCAGTAAATAGTAGAATGCCCTCTGCCAGAGAAAACATGCTGCAAATATTACTGTATTCAGTTATCTCAGCATAGGAAGAGACAATGCTCGTCAACATATTCTTCAAGGAATAGGAGAAAAAAAAGTATAATCTGGAGCCACAACCAAAACCAGTTGCTGACAGTTAGACCAAACCCTTCTGGGAACCTGTCAGTGTTTTCTTCTGCTGTGTCTACTGCACAGGCACCACGGTAATAAGTGATTCAGATACATTCCTGTGTAAATCCAAGAAAGATGACGTACTTCCTAATAATGATAGGCAGACAGACAGAATGATTTAGAAACTACTCTGTTTGTTCACATTTCTCAGAACACTTGTTCACAGCTTAAACTGCCCAGCTCCAGCTAATCCTTTCAGAAATAAAATTGTCATACCAGGCAATAAGAGTCTTCATATAAGTGGAAAAGCTTTTCTTTTCCATGAACCCGTTGACTCATTCATCTTTCAGCTCTCCACTCCAAACACATTTCTTAGAGCAAACCCTCTGCCACTCACGTTCATGCATGAACTGCCTATCATAATTACTGACAAGAAAGAAACAAAAGCAAGCTGCTTATTTGTACAGAAGCAAGAATGGTCTTGTGGTTAAGGTACTCTGCCATGACTTCTATGTGTGTACAATTTACCTTACCTCTTGTCTTGATTGTCCTTCCCCTAAAGACACCATTATGGTATCAGGGCTTTCAGACCACCCTGGGACAATGTAAGTCTTTGCTTCATTTTGACAGTAGAAAGCACATTCACCAGCTTTAGTTGCATACACGAGTAATTAGGTTGCCATAAAGAGTGCTATATGCAATTATCCATCTACACAAACTTTCTTAACCAAACATTCCTTAAAGTCTATATCTGTGCTAAGAGTGTTGGGCAAGCAAAACACCAGCTGAGCAAGAAGACCAAGCCTTGTTATGGTAAGTAGATAGACACCACCCAAGGAAGGTAGCCCAAGGCAATAGGCAGCTGGATAGAAAACAAAGAAAATTCCTTTTTCATAAGCGAGCTCCTCCACAGCAACACACAAACATGCCTAAACTAGCTCTCTACAGCTCAAAAAAACCCCACGCTGAACTTCCACTCTCTTCTACCTAGCAACAGGCTCCCTTACAGGGATTACATGCTCTAACACAAGCGTATATGCCACTGTGCTGTGTGAGGATTCCTGAACTTTCCTTCGGAAAAGTAAGGCAAAAATCCCTAGCGAGCATGTAAAAAGGTATATTTTGTACGTTATTATATGGCCTAATAGCACATTGTTACCAGATGTCTAATCAGCTACTTAATAAAAGGTGTCCTTCCAGTTCCAAGTGGAAAACATGCACACTCTCCAATGAGCAAGCTCTTGAAATCTTTTCCAGCAAATGTGTTTTGTCCAGACTAATAACCCTCCACAAAATAGCGCAACTGTGACAAAATTGTGTGCATCAGTAGGAAAAGAGAAGGAAAAGAGGTCTGAGGTCTTTACCCCCAGTTCTTACACACTTCTTTTCAAATTGCATTGCCTGCCTTTCTGCTCATGCACTCCCCTGGCCATTAGCACCTCTATACATGATTTGGAGCACTTAACCTGACCCATTAAAAGGTACGCAAAACACTCTTCAGAGAGCTGTTCTGTCTGCTTATCACAGCACCGGATCTCACCTACCATATTTTTAATCACTCTGATGTCTGCATCCATGTGCTGCATGCCCCTGGGCTCAGGAACCTTATCATATTGTTGATCTGTATAGAACCATGCACACTCTCTATCTATAAATAACAGAAGTAATTATTACTAGTAAATAATATATACTAGCTCATTTAAAATGAATCATGTTCTCCAGTCACCTTAGAGAATGAATAAAATAAGCAAAGCTACAAGGCATCACTTTAAAATACTTCTTATATAATTATTATGAAATTGCATTAGGCTATGACTCATTCCTGCAAATGCAGAGTTCATTGAGGGTAATTAAAGTAAGTCACTATCTCTTCAAGGCAGTGACTCATAGGCTGCTGCCCATAGCAGAGTGCAGTGAAGTCAGAGAGAAGCTTCTGTCTTTCCACTGAAAAAGCGATAGCAGCTTATTAAAGCAGTAGGTAGGCTCAGTTCGCTCTTCCCTCTAGTCCATTTAGCCAGCCATTTAGGATTTTTTCCCTATCCGAGAAGTTAAATCAACTACATATTAACTAAATGTCTCACTAAGACTATAGGGAAAAAGAAAGAGCTAAACACAACTGGGATATACCCAAATGACATTTCCCTAAATAATTGTTTGTAGGATTTAAAAAAAAAATAATGGTGGTGTCTGTGTGTAGCAATATAGAAGTCATCTAATTAAAAGTTGCTGACAGTAAGGTGCTACACTTAGTAGGTATATATGGATCATTTCATGACAGAAGTTGCAGCTGAGATTGAACTAAGAGCACCCAATAGTTAAGAAGAAGAAACTGAATGTCATGCTCCTTTGGTACTATGGCAGGAACTATAGCAAGAAAAGTGATGTCAGCCTCTGCACCAATGTATATCTGCACAATAGCTGGCAAGAGTTTATATTCTTGAATCTTTTCTAAAAAATACACAGCTTAGATGAGTCAAGTAGGAATAATTCATATAGTCTGGGAATTTGGTCACCAAAGTACAAAGCTACTGAAAAAAAAAAAAAGTATGAAAGACAGGAGATTTTAGATGCACTGCTCTCCCATGCTCCAGCACTAATGACAGCTCATGAGTAGCTCTTTGTTTATCTCTACCATGGTTTTCCATGCTGTACAGTTGGTGTTCTGTGTTTCCTAGTATGTGTTGCTTTGCTAAATGCATATATTTTTGTGCAAGTATATATGTATTCATAAATTTTTCAGATCTTTTGATGTGGGAAAAGCCAAACATCAAATACCTTCCTCATATTCTTAGCAGTTTCATATCAGAAGATTTCTGTCCACATGAAGAGAATTAACTTAGGGAAAGAGTGTGCTTTCAATATATAAATGAATCTAAAATCTACCAGTACTGGGAAATGTACTTCTTGGGAATACACAATTAAGCTGATAGCAGGTTAAAAGAATGTTTTCTCATTATAAATTGCTTTGCAATAACATAGATCATAATTGTAGGAGTCTGTGACAGTTCAATATTAACTGACTTCATTTCCTTAAAGCTTACCATCCCTCCTAAAGCTTGAAAAAAGTTGTGCAATATCAATAATAGAGGATATGAAGAGTTTAAGCTGTTTTATGAGCCTAATCAGACTGAATTTGTTAAGGAAGCTGCCATAAATACTGAAGGACTGCAGAGTTCATGATATCCAAGTCAGGTTAACTTAAAACAGTGCTTTAAACACTTCTCTTTCAGGCATATTCCAAGTATTAAGTGGTTGCTTCACCACATTCTCTATACCAAGGCGGGAGCATTAATGTACCATCTTGACAAGCTCCATTTGAATATAAAACATGATATTGTACATTGGACCCAGGGCCTAGAAGTCAGGGTGGAATTCATTTAGCAAGTTGTTTTTTAAAGAGGTTTAAGCACCAATTAATTCATTTTCTTGGTTGGGAATGGAGATCGTAACTGATAAAAGCAATCTGCTTTGAAATTTGCATCCATGTTTGCAAATATCCATGGTACATCATTAGGTATAAACTCACTTGTGTAAAAAAAAAAAGTGAAATTATATTTTCGGAATTGAACTGGATCTGGCTAGGATGGAATTAACTTTACTTACAGCAGCCCATATAGAGCTGTGCTTTTCATTTGTGGCCAGAGTGGTGTTGATAATACATCAGTGTTTTGGCTATTGCTGAGCAGTGCTTCCAGATCGTCAGGGCTGTCTATCCAATTCCCCACCAAAGGCCAGTAGGCTGGAGGTGAGCAGAAGGCTGGGAGGGGACATAGCCAGGACAGCTGACCCCAACTGACCAAATGGATATTCCCTACCCTATGATGTCATGTTCAGCAATAGAAGTTGAGAGAAGAGAAGGCATTGGGGTGGGGGGGCAGGGTGTTAAGACATTTGTCTTCCAAAGCAACCACTACACATACTGAGGTCCTGCTTCTCAGATGTGGCTGGACTTCACATACTCTGATAGGAAGTAGAGAATATATCTCCTCATTTTGCTTTGTTTCTGTGTGCAGCTTTTCTCATTAAACTGTCTTCATTTCAGCCCATGAACTTGCCCATCATATTTTCTCCCACAGACCTACTGAGAAGAGGGAGTGAGAGAGCGACCTTGGGGGGGACAGGTGTCTGGATTACAGCCAAGGTCAACCCATCACAACAATATTCACTGACTTTTAACCTCCTAAGCTTTGGCATGCCAGAACTTTGAGGTCAGGTAAGAAGAACTGGAAGGTGTTTCGTAAATCCTCATTGCATCCATTCTTTGTGCCTCATTCGTACACTTTCTTATTCTTAGTGTCCAGGTCTTCATGTGAAAGAAGCTATAAGCTCACACCATTCATTAGGTTCTGTACAAATCTATTAAGCTGCAACATCACATTATCTTTTTGCCAGACCACTTTGCACAGTGGCTGTCTTGTATAAAATGAGTTTTTCATTTCAAAGCAGTGAGTCATAGACATACAGCAGCACTCTAAAAATCAGCATCACAAATAACCAGCCCCAGTGGATAAATCCTGTGGAGTGTTTCAGCAAAGAGGTGCTAATTTTGTAACACAGAAGTCCAGAAGATCACACTAAAATCCTTAGCTGACCTGTTCTGTCGTTTGTAATGATATTTATCAGTGTTCTGGCAACTCTATCCAGTGTCTCCTTCAGACAAAATTAGTCCACTCCCTTTTTTCCTCATAAATCTTGTAAGAGCATAACTAGACAGAGCAAAGAAGCTTACTAAAACATTCTCTGTTCTGTCTCCCTTTTTGCAGGCATGTGCTCAAGCACACTGGAAAAGAATTCAACATTTTTCACTAAAATGACTTCTAAATACAAAAAAAGCCCCCAACATACTAGGGAACATCAGTCACCTCACAAGCAGGAAACCTTTGAAATGTGTTCTGTATTTCTAAAAGAAATAGTTTGAATTCCAAATTCTTGGCCTTCCTGAAATACGCTGGACTTCCCTCCTCTCATTCATGTCCATCCTAAAAATCTCCTATTGCTTTTTCTCACCAGTGGAATTTCATTAGTATGGAAAAAGAACCACCAAAACCATGCTTGCAGGACCAGGAACAAATGTATATGAATCATGTATGGTTGTGCACTAAAGAACTATATGAGATGGGTTTTATTATAACCATTATTCTGTCTTTCCCAGTCCTCCATTCCTATTTATGTTTCTGATTTGTCTCAATATAAACTCCTAAAGTTAGAGACCCTGCCGTATCTACGGTACTAGTGAATGCCATGAGAACAATGACTACAGTGCCATTGCTTATAATGCTCATCCAGAAGACCTGGAAGCAAACTAATCATAGGTACAAAATCAGTTAGGATAGACATACACAAAAAGTAAATTCTTCTTATCAGTACATCACTTTTATTGAACAAAACTGAACACTCAGCTGTCTTAATTGTGTCTAATGATTGCATGTAGTGCTGTTCTTCATGTTAACTAGGACTACACTGAATATCAGGGCATGTTGGCCAATCTATATATATCAGCTTCCAAGACAAAGCTTTTTGCTTCCAGCATCAAAAGAAGACTCAAAGTTAGATCCTGACCAAATCACTACAAATGCAGTCTGAATAGGCTGGGATTCTTCAGCTTGGGAAAGAGACAACTCGTGACAACAAATGGTAGAAGTATACAATATTGCAAGTGCCTTGGAGAGAGTGAAGAAGCATCACGTTTTCACCTCCTCTCAATAAATAATCCAGGGCTCGTAAAATGAAGACAGTAGGAGCAAGTTTCATAACATTGTTCATAACAACGCTCTGGTTCTTGGTGCAGCAGATGCTAGAACTATGGAATACACTGCCCAAAGAAGTCACAAACCCAGCAGTTTAGCTGAGTTCAACTGTCTCCAGCAAACTGGACAAGTATGTGGAAAAGAAACGTTTTATTCTGGAAGTCCTATCAAATAAGTTTATCTTGTTATTGCTGCTCCCAAAGCACCTACTTATGTCCATTGTTGAAGAAAAGTCACAGGGCTAGACGAATCCTTTGATGCTTTTGTAATTGTTTTAAAGTTTTTATGCTATATATTCTCGGGACCGGACTTCCTAGGAATAGAGGCAAAAGATCTTGTGTCACTCAACCAACTGTCAAAGTCCTTACAAAAGCTTTGGAAGCTGTTCACCAGCTTCAGCCAAGGCTGACAGCCATGATGACATTTCTAAAATAGTAAAGATGTGCAAGTGTTTGAAAATCAATGACAGGAAGAAGAAACAGATCCAAATTAATCATAGAATCACAGAATGATTGAGGGTGGAAGCGACCTCTGGAGGTCATCTTGTCCAACCACTGCTCAAGCAGGGCCACCTAGAGCCAGTTGCCCAGACCCTAGGAAAAGAGGAAAAGACTTCAGCCTTCATCCATCAGACACCAGAGAAACCGAACCAGAAGAGACACAAGAAGAAAGATTTAATAGATTTTACAGCTCACAGAACCCAGTTCTTACTGCAGAAATTTTACATTGAAATATTTTAGAGGCAGAGGTGACGGGGATTTTAATTTCAAAATTTGAATTTGACTTCATCAAGCTGGGTAGTCCTTCATATTCATATTTATCTTGTTTCCTTGGCATAATTGCACTATGCCCTATGACTAAGATGTTAAAAATAAACTCCTACTATAAATGACTCATAGCTCTCAAATATAACATATAAAATCAAATTATGAAAGTAATATATACACAATCATTAATATTGCAGCAGCATCCAAATAATTGCTGTGCTTTGAATATATCTAAAAATACACAGACCTGACCACAAAATCCATTCCCTTTGTAACAATGCAAAATGACATTATGAATTTCAAATAAATCTTATTGTCGGCTGCATGTGGAGCTTTTCAAACATGGCACATCTGTCTTGGCCCACAAATTCTCCTTTTGCAAAGAAAGCAGTAGCCTCTCTCTCTGCTGCTGTGTCCGGGATGTTGCTGGTTACCTAATACCCACTCATATAATTTAGAATTTTACTTCAAAAAGTGCCTTGGGATATTTCAAGTATGAAGGGAATAATTTAAATCCCATTTTTATTCTCTGTCATGCCAAGGGGCAAAAGTAATAGCCTTATGCAATATTACACCACGTTGCATAGGCTGATGTGTTATTACATAACATTGGCTAAGTGCTGAAAGAAGCAAATGTTTTCAAAATACACACAAAAAGCCCTAAATGCAGGGGTCCTTTCAGTGCCCTGAATGAGCACAGCAATACAGACATTGTAAGGAACAAACCTGGCTTTCAGCTGAACTCATTCAGACAGACATGTAAGACCAGTGCTCCTGTTGCGTTCACTTTGCCCAGGGATGAACCAGGAAATGTTCCATTAAATCTCCCAGCCAAAGCAAGTGTATCTTGTATTGTGAAATAGCGTTCCTTTTTTCAGTCAAAAATTACAATGTTGGTGACTACGCATCCTTTGATGAACATTTTAAAATCATCTATTTCTATTTTAGATACAAAACAAAAGTCAAAATTGAAATTCAATGTTTGTCTACAGTCCTGTGGAAAAGTAAGGATGTTCAAGAGACAAACTATAATCTTTAAGAATAATGGGTCAGTACTGTACCATTACCAAGCCTCTGCACATTGCTGCCTGTACGTGTTTGCTCCCTGTTGATCAAACAGGACAAGCTAAGTTTCAGAGAATGACTTAACAATATGTAACCAAATTTGACCTGCTTCCTTACTCTTCTACACACATTCAGAAACAATTTTATTTTATACTTCAATAAAAAAAATCTTGTAGTACAATTAAAAGGATTTTCCTTTAATAAATAAAACCGCTGAAGAGCATAACATGCTACTTCTATTACTCCAGACACTAAGGTAGTCTTTGCTCGAGGAACGTACTGCTAATGTAGCAGGGATCCAGCTATGAGCACTGGCCTGAGAGCATCTACAAGAATAAATATCTATCTAGGAGCAATAAGAGCATGACTTTAGGTAAGATATCTCCTAAGAATTAGACTTTGGACACTGCTGAGAGAAAACATTAGAAAGCAAAATTTCAAGTCAAAGGTGAGACTGTATTTTGAAGCACACATCTTCCACAAAGTATTAGCATTAACCCATTAATGACATCATGTTTTAAAAAGATGGTGACATATCGGGCTGATGTTCTCGTGGGAGGTTTGCAGGCTGAGATACTGTAGCTACCAGTTCCCTCTGCATTTTACATTCTAATTGCTCAGTTACTGATAAAACAATTCTTCACTACACTAGGTGTTGTACAGTTTATACTGTTTTTAATCTTTTGAATATTCAATAATTCTGCCAGCTAACTTTTGATAACTGCATACTTTTTTCCCATACTTCAGTCTTTAGAGTTCCAACTGTAAAAACGTCTGGACATTACTGAGAAAAAACAATAACATTTTAAATCACCATTATGCTATTAAAATCAGAACTTAAACTCTGTTCTTACAAAAATAATATATATACTAAACTATGAGAACACACTGGATTTTAATGCTCTAGTGAAGGATGTCATCAATCACTTATAAACCAATCGTTTCTCAATGTATTGTTTTTTCAGATGGATGATAATAAAAAGAAAGTGAAAGTAAATGGAAAGTACACATAAGAGCTACTGATAAACAAGTTATGGAATGTGAAAATATGAAGTAAAGTCTTTCTGTACCTTTGCTTCCTCTTGCTTGGCACACAGGTATGCAGCAAACAGCAACAGAGCAGCAGTAAATGTCTATGAGATAAATCAACACGTTCATGTTTACCTCTGTGAGGTCTTGAGGAAGATTTTCACATTATAATTTCAAGTGTAATATTTACAGCAATAATGAGCAACCATTCTCCTGCAATATCAAACCGTGAAGGATTACCAGAGAATGAAGGTAAAAGGAAGGCTGGTTTAGAGAAATCATTAAAGAAGCTGTGAAACCTTCCATAGAGAGATTTGTTCGGGTACTCTTTGTGAAACAAACTGTTATTTGGTGCACCAGGTTTTTACAAATCTTTCCCTTACCCTAACCATAGAGCAAGATATTCTGATGATGACAGCCGAAAGACCTTCTGAAAGCAATATGACAAGGTTTATTTCTCTCAACTACTTTCAAATTTATTTTGTTTTGTCTCTATTCTATGATACTAGTTCAGAAACAGTGGTGAAACACAGCTGATTTCTAAGACTTCTTTTTTTTTTTTTTCAAAATAAAATTCATTAATTATTTTTTAAATTTTAGTAAAAAGTAGTTTGAGCCATACTGCAACTTTAAAACAAAATTCTCAGTTAACCACTCTAAACTAGACTAATAGAGATTATTTTCTGAGTTAGAAGGAAGTCAGACTAAAAATACATAACCAAGAGCACATTATTGTTAGAAACCTTGTCTGCTTACACACCTAAATTCTAAGGGATGTTATAAGTCCGTTACAAATAAGTGGTGAAATAAAACCTCAGTACAGGTTTATCAGTGTTCTTACAAGTAGGTGAAGGCAGATGACAGTGTCCAGTGGCTGCCACAAATGTTAGCTCAGTTAATGGCTTCACTTGTAAACCATTAAAAATCTGCTTTTACACTGTTTTATATTTAAACTAAGCCAAACAAGCAGTGCCACAACAGAGTGTACCTGAGATTGATGGACTCAGTTTGATGGATGCCTCAAGGTCATCGCAATTTGCATGTAAGGTATGACCGCAGAGTTTAACTGCTGGTTAATGACAGCTTTCTCTCTCACGTCCCTATCTGGGAATTCATCTTGAACTCTGAGTCCCAGAGCAGAGAGGAGAAAGGTCATGTACAGACTCAATTAACCGAAAAACTGGTTGAAAGGAAGCTGAAGATGTCACTGGTCCTTCCTGCTTCTCAGGGCAGAGCAGGCATATGGTACATAGCTTATTCCCCAGAGCCTTTCCCTAGGGGCTTTCAGGGACCTACAGGCACTTCCAGCCATTCTCCAGCCAGTCTACTCCAGCACTTTGCTACTATTTTGAAGAAAAAAAAAAATAATAAAAAAGTGAATGTATGAGTCCCCACAAAGAACAGCTGTTAGTTTCACACAGCTTCATGTATCCTCAGTGTCTGCAGATAAATCACACTTACACAGTCTAAGTCGTCACGATATCTAGAAAATATAATAGCCCAAGCTAGAAAACCTAACATTTTCTTTCCAAAGAAAAGGAAAATGCTATATCCTGAGGTGTTTCTAGCATATAGGCAAAAGCTGTCTCATGGGTCACTCCCAGTCTGTCATAGAAAAGAGAAAAACAATTTCAGTAATAGTCACAGCTCACTGTGTCCAGAGCCAAAGACCATGTTCAAGTGATTCTGAGCTGGAGCAATTCTTATGCCCAAGAAGGAAGCTCTACCCAGTCTTTTCGTTCAGAAAAAGATGAAAGGAGCTAAGCCTGGTTAGAACAGAGGTCCTCCTCTGCAGAAAGGGAGGTTATCCTTAATAAATAGCATAATCACAGAACCACAGAATGGTTGGGGTTGGAAGGCATCTCTGGAGACCACATAGCCCAACCCCTGCTAAAGCAGGTTCACCTGCAGCAGGTTGCACAGGATCATGTCCAGGCAGATTTTGAATGTCTCCGGAGAAGGAGACTCCACAGCCTCTCTGGGCAGCCTGTGCCAAGGCTCTGTCACCCTCAAGGTAAAGAAGTTCTTCCTCATATTCAGGTATAACTTCCTGTGTTGCAGTTTGTCCCTGTTGCCCTTTGTCCTGTTACTGGGCACCACTGAAAAAAGCCTGGCCCCATCCTCTTGACACTCACCCTTAAGATATTTGTGTGCATCAGTAAGATATAAAATCTTGGAAGTGTAAGCCAAAAGAAATATTGTGAAGTGATGAGAAAAAGGATAACACAGGACAGGAGAGAGCCACTGGGATATGGCAGATCCAGTTTCACACTAACAAGGGCAACAACATCGTATAAATAAGGGTGTGAATGTACTGTGTTCCCTTTTTGTTTTCCTGATTATCTTTAGTTACGGGCTGCATGAATTATGTAGCGACCCAGCTAGGCTGTGCAATTATAGCTGCAAAGATAAAAGCCAAGTCAGAAAGCTTGCTATCCTTTTTCATTTATTATTTCCATCTCACTCTCCATTTATTGTAATAAATGTGGTGATATCTGAATCCTATACAAAACAGGGCTGAAAAATCCTTAGATACCAAGGCAAGACAAGCCCTGATCTAACAAGGCAGTTACTTATGGACCTGGCTGTAAGTGCATAGGTAGTCCCATTGAAGCTGGAGCAACTGCTTGACTGGTGATACTGCTTAGTACTAGGGTCTTCATGGGATGTGAGATGTGTCTTTGCAGTTACCAGAGGACAAAGAGTAAATCATACCCGATGCTATCCATATATGTGCTGTATAATTTCAGTGCACAGTAAACAGCTTGGCCACACACTCTGCTTGCTTATGAAGTGACATGGTCACCACTGAAGACATCAGAGGCCCAAGATGTACTGCTGCCACCCATACAAGCCAGTGATGAACAGCTTTCATCTCAGTCACATTCCATTCTGTATCTACCATAGTGAGAGCCATTCCACTGCTCCAAATGATAAAGGGACTACAGATACCATATCACAGTAATTAAAGATTTATAGTAGTGTAAATAATTAACACTCCCTCTTTCCACAGAACACAAAAGTCATGCTTAGAGGAATTTAAAAAAAAAAAAAAAAAAAAAGCAGTAAGCTCATACCAGGCAGCTGAAACAAATTTATCTATGTCACATCTCAGAGGCGTCGTGTCCTCTCTCAAAAGAACATTTTTTGTTAGGTCAGGATATATTGGCTATAAAGTGGTATATTGCATATTTAGGTCATTTTTCAAAAGAATGAAAGTGTGCCCTATTTCAGAACTGCTTGATAAAACCAGTCCGGTTTGTGTTTAGGCTCAACAAAGTAATGCACTGAGCTCTTCAAGTAGTGAAGACTACCACTCCTCTAGTCCTGACACCAGCAATCTCGTTGCCATCTGGCAACTTCATGATAGGAGATATTTTTTTTACCTTTTGCAATCGTAGGTGCTACAGTATTAGGTATCTAATTTTTTCCAATAATTTTTTCGCGTTGTGTTTCTATTGTCTCTCATTTTCTTTGCATCCTAATGGGATGGCTTTAAACCCCTTTAGATTATACAATGTGCTTTCAAAGCACTCTTCCAAAAGCACAAAGTATGCCTGAATTAAAACATTACGGTTGCAAAGACCACTACTCAGAAGGGATGAAGCAGTGCCAGCAGACAATGTGGTAAATTTAATATAGAGCTATTCCTCATAGGCATTACAGTAATGTCATTAGCTGCTTGGTCATTTACTCTTTTTTTGCAGGCTTTTTCTTTCAGTCGCTGCACATAATGGAGTTGTTCTGGTATGAATGAAATGTGCAATAACAAAGGTTATTCTCTGCAGTTTCTCTGCCTCAGCTGCTGCAGAAGCTGGAGCATGAAAGGTGGTTAAACTCAAAATTTTTGTCTACTAGGGAATTTTCATGTTCTCTTTAAGGTGCTTCAAGTTACAATCAAAAAGGAGAACAGCAGCATTTCCTGCAAGATGGATATTCTGATGATGTTTTGTTCTGCAAGAAGAAAAAAGCCCAGTGTTTTGTTTCAGAAACATGTTCAGAGCTTGCAAGTTTCTTGTTCCTTAAGCAACAGAGCAACAAAAAGATTGCCTCGTAGCTTCTTGCACACCAGCACTGGGCAGTCGCCTGCAGCCTCCCTGTAAGAAGGCAGCCGTGTGGGACTGTGCAGCCCCTCAGCCACCACTGCTCCCTGCCAGGGCCAGCCCTCGGGGCTCCCCCCTCCAAGGCCCTTGGACACCCCAGCCATCAGCAGACACATTTCTGGCTCCCAAGCAAACTCCTTCTTTGGCTTGTCTGCCCAGCTCACCCCTGCTGAAGTGCAACTGCCTGGCCTCCCTGACACCCCTGGTGGTTAGGGATACCTAAGGAGAGCCCAGCGATTTCTTTTAGCCTCATCCTTAGGAAAGGCTGGTTTGGATTGACACGGCCTCGTCTCCAAGGCCATTGCTGCAAAGATGTGCTGCCTTCAACAAGTGCACTAGAGTACTCGAGCTGTAAGGAGAGCTGGTGGAACTCGTGGGCAGGTGTCCCCTGCACGTTAGCAGCCTCAGGTCACGCTCTCACCGTGGCTGCAACACAAAGTTTAGTGAGAAGACATGTCCCTGCCATCCTACACTCAACTCCAGGCAAGAGGACAGGTGACTCTTTGTACCTGCATTTCTGTTAGGACAGAGAGGAGGAAAAAGACCCGTCTTCGGGGTCAAGGGGAGAACATTTGCCTGGGGCACCAGGAAGGCACGCTGACAAGCAGGGGTTATGTGGAGGCAGCGCCTGCCGCGGGCTGGCGTTCCTTTCACGGAAGGGGTTGGGTATTCTTGTACCTGGGCCAGGATTTCTGTGCCAAAATCTGCCTAATGAATAAACCTCCAGGCCTTCCTTTTAAACCACTTTCATTCCACAATCATTTCTTACGGACAGGGAAACAATATTTTTGTGAGTCCATTTGTAATATGTCTCTTTTTTTTTGTTGTTTGCCTCCTTCTCCTTCCTCCTTCTTCGCAGTTGTGAGACGTGACCCTTGGTTGCTGGCAGCCACATGCCCAGCAGCGCCCAGGGGGGCTGTGAATGCACTGAACAGGTCTCAGAGTACGCAGGGGTCATATTAATTTCTCTTGAGAGTTCCTTAGAGACATTTGATTCCTGTGACACAAAACTAGTTACTAAATAACAAAGATTCAAAGATTAGTGTTATTGTGTCTCCCCAGGCAGCCAAGGGGAGGAGGAAGGCAATAATGTGAGCGGCAGAGGACACCGACCCTGCATGTGCCAATGAAAGGAGTCATTATTCATCAGGATTTTGAGCTTAAAAGTTAAACTCAGCTGTTTCCTGTGGCTGATACTGGTTGTCTCTGTTGCACCACCAATGACCACACAAGGTATAACACTGGTTTGCTATCACCATTTCTCTTAAGCTTGTCAGTGGTGATAAAAAGCCCAGATGCTAATTTGCTATAATGCAACTTTATCAGTGCTTTAATGGTAGAAGAGGACAAGGATCAAGTAAGTAATTGTTAAGGAGAGGCTTTCCCTGTTTCCCTAAGACTAGAAGAGGTGTATGTAGAGAAGAAACTGGGAGACAGCAAGGAAGATTGTGGTGAATCAGTGTGTATGCGTGTTGCATAATTTCTTGTACTAGGAACAGTGGGAACATTTGCAATCTAAATCACAGTGCTACAGAGGACTGGATATCCTGAAAAGCAGCTACAAAATGGGTCAGCTCTGCTTTTTGGAGGGTTCTGGTTTGAATATGGCCTCCCAGCCAGCCTGTCGGTCAGTGGGTGCAAGCGGTTCCCATTCCTAAATGCACAGAATGCAAAATATGTGAAACATCGGAAGAGACAGCAGAAGTTTCTCTCATTTTAATTAGAGAGTAAAAAAGAAACAACAAAAAACTCCAACAAAGCAAGCAGGTGAATCTTTTTGTTTCCCCGAAACTGAAATGTTCTTCTTCTGTTCGAGAAACCTCTGGAGCAGTCTGCAAATTCTTTAAAGCTTTTAGTTGCATTAAAATACCCTCAGACTATGGCATGTTCTCAATAATATCCTTCTGCAAAGTGTTCAAATAGCCATATAATGAGGAAAAATGTCTCTAAGCATGTTCTTGTTAACTACAGTGGAAGTTCAGGAGCTTAAAATGCTTGTTTTTCAGACACATGTTCACTGAATATCTGCCTTTAAACACAGTGGGTGATCTCAGTACTTCTCGAAAGCATTACAAAAAGCTTTACAAATGTACAGATTCATCACAGTTTTCCCCTAAAGTCAGGGGATGAACCTTAGGAACATTTAGAAGAAAAAAGGACTTGAGGGTTTTGCATTTTAGGCTTGTATAGTGCAAATAAAAAAGCATCTGTGCCAAGGAGCCTGGGAAACCCACTCCCAGGGTTTTGCAGAGACCCCCTGGATTCATCTGGTGCCTTCTGCCAGCCTGCAGTACCCTCTGAATCAGTTCTGACCACACAGAGCCCCAGCAAAGAGCAATAGCATGTGTGCAGCTGGTTCCTTTTTACCCACCCACTTACATTTGTGTCTCTTCAGAAATTTGTTCTCCCTCTGTGTAGTACTGCCTTTTTATTCTGTGGTTGGGACAGTGAAGAAGCAGCTTTGAAAGGGTGTGAAAACAGGAGCTACATACCCTGACTAGGAGCTCATTGATCCTGTATGCATGCTTCATCTGAGCTGCCATACGCTTTCCAAAAT
This sequence comes from Falco biarmicus, assembly GCF_023638135.1. Classification (NCBI taxonomy): domain Eukaryota; kingdom Metazoa; phylum Chordata; class Aves; order Falconiformes; family Falconidae; genus Falco; species Falco biarmicus. Next base: position 53,699,698 of record NC_079293.1, on the reverse strand, counting down.
CTGAAAGCTTGTTAGGGAAAGGTATGTGATGCACAGAGGAGGGGTTTTCCCTGGAGTTTTTGCTGATTCATTTTGTATCTACCTGGAGCAGGTAGGAGGAAAAGAACCTTACAGAAATTTTAATACAAATTGTAAATAAACATATTGAGAGCCCAGAACACTTTTTTAAAATTCCCATCTCCATCTATCAATACCAAAAAAGGAAATTTTTTACCTACATAGTATTTTCCTAGCAAGTCCTAAATAGAATTAGGGGCATCAGAAATTATGCAAGAAATCCGTTGACAATTCTGAGGGTAATCATGCATGTTGAGGATGTCTGAATAACTTGAATAACTTGTGGTTTAGATTTCACATTCTGGCTGCTCGTATTGTTAACTTAAGCCAGGCTCTTTGTCTTTTACTTGACAGAGCCAACAATACCTCCAAGGTGGGCAAATACACTTTCAGAGATAAATAATTAGCTAAAAAAAAAATGCATTACTCTATAGAGGTATCATGGCTTCTCTTTCTCTTTGTCTGAGAGCTGGATAAAAAAAAAATTAAAGCAATGGAGATATTTGAATGAAATGCTAACAGCCTAAAATCCTTCCATATGAATTACCACTATCCATAGTGCCAAGAATTCCCTCAAAGGAGCTATAAGTGCTGATGGCAAGGACTGAGAGATATCTTGCTGGTTGGAGTCAGTTTTAAATTGTCATCCATGGGTGGTTAAAGTTCCCATAATACCGGCAGTTTTCTCTGGCTCACTGATCAGGAAAACAGAACTAGCTAGCTCTTCCCCTAATGAAGGATTAGGATTTCATCCTGCAGGCACCGACCATCCTCTTCCTTCACTACCACTCATTTCACAGGTTCATTGACTTCTTAGCACTTACAGAAGAGATACAGTCAAGCAGTCCCTGTGCATCACCACTGTGTTATTTAACCCTTACTGCTGCATGATACTTCAGAGCTCTTTGAAAGAACAGAAAGGAGAGAAGCTGTTCAGAGGTTGTCACAGAGGCATATATGATTGACAGCCCCTTCCTGTCTCATTTCATGCTTTTTTGTTGATCCCATGTTCCCTCTTGGTTTTCAGTTAAGGACATGACACTGGTACATCTTTGCTGAGACTTACTTGCCCGCCTCTTGTGCCATCTTCATTTTCTTGAGTTTGAAAGATGCTTCCTTCCTTTTATCACCATCAAATTATCATTCCGGTTCTACCTATTCAAACTAGTCCTCTCTCTCCTACTCCGTATCACATCAGTGAGTCAGAATCTGGCTTTCTAGCAAAAGCTGTTACTGTGCACACAAAAGCACGCCCCCTCAGTGCACCTCAGCATCCCCTGTAAGATCCTGTATCATCCTCTTCTCTCTTTTCTGTCATTTCCAACCATGTATGTAAGCTACCCCAAACATAGTCCCTTAATTAAAATTAATGGCAAAGTCTTTATCTTTTATATATAAGACATAGCTCAGGGTGGATTTCACCCAACTTCAATGCTTTGCTTTGCATGTAGAAAGGATTACAGAAGAAAAGTATGCACTGTCTTATCGTGACTATGGTGGTGTGCTGAGACCAAAGCAGAGATCTGCTATATTTGAGATGCAGGACAGGCCTTTTATGTTCAAGCTGCTGCTGTTGATACTTGGATCTGTACCAGCTGCACTGTTTCTAATTTGGAGAATAGCAAGCATAGGGGATTATCGAATGCAGCCACATGGTCTACATTTTCCCTATGACACCTTTTCCTGTGTGACCCTAGCCCCCTCCCAAGAGCCAGACTAAGATGCTTCCATTAGATAAGGCAGAAAAAGATCTTCCAGTTTTAGTAGCCAGCATATTTCTCTTACATGAAATGGAGCCCATACCTTGGATTTGATACAAGAGTAAGTAGGTCATTAAATAACCTGGCAACCTACCCAAAGGATACAGAGGCATCTGTACGGGGAAGTTTTTACGTAAACATTTCATTCCAATAGTGAACAGCTATCATTAGTCCTTTAACATGCACTTTGCATAACCATCAGATAATTCCCAGCCTTCTCTCCTATTTCATTTTTTTAGAAGTCTCCTTGTCACCTATTATCCTCTTGGTATATGTCTGCATTGCCACACAATACTATGTTGTGTAACCGCTAGGCAGATTACCTTATTTTGCCAACTGAGCTTCACTGTAAGCTAACAGGCATCTGCTAAATTAAGTTTGTAATAAAGCCATGTCCATTGCAGATCACCTTGGCTTTTAACTGTTGATGAACAGGAACTTACTTCACTGAACGCTTTGCTTTTTTCACTTTTTCCCTGTGCCAAGACACTCAGAACAGCAGCATTCATACACCAAATGTACTATAGCACTGGGACATCCTGGCCTCCACTTTATTATTTTAATTGTTGCTCTGCTTTGAATTTTTCGCTGTTTTATTCTCTATAGCATGAGATCCTAGTAGGTTCCTGTGATGAGAGGTCAAACTAAATAAAAATGGCCCTGCTGGTTCTGTCAACTAAATTCAAACATTACTGTAAAGCTTTATAGCAATAATACCTTTCGTGCTACTCTATTCAGTAAGCAATTCCAGTGGAATCCCTGTTCTGAGTGGTTTATTATAGCTCAACCATAAAAATGTGCTTTGGGCTGAAAGTGGATTTATAAGATTTTTTGCCCAGGAGCATATGCTTTGTAAAATTTAATTTAAATCAGCTTAGCTATTTTTTTCTTTAAAGACTGAAGAATAAAAACAAAAATAGATTATTAGTCTTTTTCTTAGCAGAAAAAAAACCCTTTGCTTTTATTTCTATAACAAGTAGGCATTATTCTTGCCCTTCACGCATATATGTAATTCCATCAACTTTGGAGGAGACATGGGGAAGACCATGAGAGCAAAATTAGTCTTTCTTATTTTAAATTAAATATGGAGGCTGTCTGGCCAACTATTTTGACTAGGATTTTCTAGTGAATAAAGGGAAAAATAGGAACAGTGATATTGGAAAAAAGAGGGTCTAATGCACGTTAACTGCTTTTCACAGGAGTTAACAACAAAGACTTCTATGAAATGGCAATAGGAAAAATCTTATTCAATTCAGTATGATTCAGTTTACAGACCCATTATTACTCTTGGGATTCCTGGGCACAACTTTTTTTTCTGCTCTAACAGTTGCTTTATGCAGAATTTGAGGGGGTTTTTTCCCCCAGTTTTCCATTATTTCCAAACATTTGAGCATACATTTTGCTGAGAACTCCCAGACAGAAATATGGCAACTGTTTCACACATGACTGGTGAGTTAACAAGATGCAGTAACTCCTTCTGCAGTTTTCAGGTGGTATTTATAAGTTGGTATGGCATTTTGCTTCATGATAACATTTACATGAAGGATAGAAAAGCTGCGCCTTCTGGAGTAATGGGATCTGTAGCAACAAAATGGATAACCAGTAAGTCTGGCTGTCTAAAAGTTTTATCATCATCATCACATGGATTAACGTAAAACTGAAAAGCTACATTGATTTGGTTCAAAGTGACAAACTTCCATTTTGGTTTGACATAAAACATCATGGTTTTGTTTTGAATAGTTTTACTCTGAATTTTTAAACTTTGTTTTTCTTGGGTGCGATTTTCCTGACCAATATCTCCTCTTTCCCACTCAGCCTTATTGAACAGCAGCGTTGACTTAAAGAATAGTACTCCATCAAACATATTGCAGTTCTTCTGACAATATTCAATCTCATGCCAGGGGCATTGCTTATGAAGAACTAGAGCCCTGGCTACATTTCATCTTCAAATTTTGTTCACCTGAAGGCCGCCTTGATAACTTGCTAGAGGTCATGTAGACATTGAGCAAAGTAGATTGAATTGAGCAGCTCATCAGACAGGGCTGGACCATTTCATCTGAGTCAGCACACAAACTACTCAGCAAGTAACAAGGAGTTTGGAAATATAGGAGTGATATTGCTCATGGAAACTGAAGAAAAAGGTGTCTGATGGCAGTCTATGGGACATAGCCTAATTCAGGGGGCCCATCAGTTCAGAGGGAACATGCTTTCCATTAACATTGTTTCAATAGAGCTGAAGATGAAGCATTTTCATTTTCAGATCTCTGCTTCAGAGTAATTGTCACATACCCCATGCTTTGGGCACTCTACTTCCAAACACTTGTTTGTAGAGGCTTTTTTTTTCCTTTCCTTTCCTTTCCTTTCCTTTCCTTGCCTTGCCTTCACCATAACAGACAAAGTTAATCCAAATGCAGAGAGCTGTCTACAGTGAAAAGATCAGTTAAAGCAAATGAATGAAATCCCACCTTGGGGAGGCACTGTTATCTTCACCTCTTTCAGTGGTTTAGCTGTTGACTGTCAACTTCCAGGGAAAACAGGATGAATTATAACAAATCAGGTGGATAACAGTACAGACAGAAAAAAGAATGTATTTAAAAATAATTTGGAAATAAGAATAAGTAAAGAAATTATGTTAAAAGAGCCTAATGAGTTTCAGGAATAGCAAGATAAGAATATCTGAAAAAGCTATTTTAATATGCAATGGATTGTTACAGTCAGCATCACATACCCAAATACACATACACACACATATACATATATATGAATAGTCTTGATGCTATTTTAATCTTAAATTAATCTCAGATTTTAATACTGCCAGGTGTTCAAGATGGTTAATCAGTATACTGTATGCAGCTGATACATATCCGGGGATAGGAAGGAAGGAACCTGAAGGCACCTGCCTTCCTACAATATGCTCACAGGCTGTTTAATGTATGAGGCAGTACACCACTCTGGCAAGCTGGAAACAGCTAGCCAAAGTGCCTTGGACATTTAGCAGCAGCCATTATTGAAAAGGAGTCAATGCTGCATGTCAGAGATCCTGCAGCTGTACCATGTCAGATCCTGCAGCTGGATCCAAACATCCATCTTCTACATATATAGTGGATTTCATAATAGAAGAATAGGCAAACTCATTCATGACTTAATTTATACCAGATGCATCAAAAGCTAACATGCAGTTCTGCCATGTGGTCCAGACTGCTTTCTAAGGCACAGCTTTCCAGTCCACACAGCTAAAATCTTCCTCTAAGTTCTCACATCTCAGTACTTCTCAAATCCCACATCTCAGTAGCATCCTTAGCTCTACCATGAATAGGTATGTCTTGTTCCACTCATTTCAATTCATATAGCTTGTTCTCCTATGGCTTGTGTTCATCTGAGACGTTTCACACTTCTTCCTTTTCTCTAACATATGAAATAGAGACAGGTTCTTTTTACCTTTCTAGCTCTTCACAGAGCATCATGCCACTTCTCAGACTCTTCTCAGTAGTATTAAGTGATATGAAAAGAGGCAATGGAAACACACTGAAATACAAGAAAATCCTTTTAAACATTAGAAAACACTTTCTTGTTGTGAGGGTGGTTGAACACAGGAACAGGTTGCCTGGAGAGGTTGTGGAGTCTGTATCTCTGGAGATACTCAAAACCCAACTGGACAGGGTCCTGGGCAAACTACTCTCACTGACCCTGCTTGAACAGGGGTGGTGGTATAGATGACCTCAAGAGGTCCCTTCTCACCTCAGTGATTCTGTGATTCAGTGATCTTATCTACCATCTCTCATTCATTATTGACTTGATGACTCTTCCTTCCAAAAAGTATTGATAGCAGCTTATGCCATCTAGGAGTTGTATTTCCAAACTTGTCCCCATACCATTTCCATGTAGGGAAAATCTCCCTTTCGAACTTCTGCAAAGTGCCCCTCTTCAAGACTCCCCTGAAAACTCTGTTGCAGTCTATAAAGCCTATAAAAGTAATTTGTCAAGATGTAGGTAGTTGCTGTGACTACTTATTACTCTGACTACTGTACTTCTATGACTGTTGCTCCCTTTATAATTCAGGTTGTAAAATGCTTGAGACACAAACTATGCTTGGGTTTTGTACTGCACTTACCACCACTGATTGTTGTACGTAAGTAGAACTGCTAGACACTCAATGAAAAGAATAAGTGGGTATCGCCAAAATAGTCACAGTATGTTCCAGGTTGGGTCAAGATTAAAATAAAGGCCCTAACTACTATTTTAATTGTTAAGGAATTGTTTTGATTGTACAAATACACAGAAACTGTAAAGCATATGAAATCTAAGGTATTTCTTTTTTTGCTATACTATTCATTTAAGTTTCAATAATTCCATGGAACTTAGCCTGAACTTTATTGGTAACTATGGTGACTAACTGTAATAAATGAAGTAATAAAGGTACCTCAGACTTTATTTACTGGGGAATAAGGTGCAGCTAGAAACAGAAACCTCTACTTTTCACAGACAGGTCATTCAGCCATTTACATAGGCTGTTAATATATAGATGAGTTTTGAATCACTTGCCTCCACCTGTATGAATAGATCTGTTTCTCCCCTTCTTTAATGGAAATGTGCTGAGTGCAATAAGCCAGGCAGACAAAGTTCTGAAGCATTTCTTATCAGAGGATGGAGTGTCACTACGTCCTAGACAGATACATTTCCTCCAAATTACCCTGTGCACTGCAGTGTGAGCCTGCAGCCTGAGCAGGAGAAGTTGCTTTCCTATGTGTTTCTGGCTCTCACTGGCAGCAGAGATGATTCTGTATTGAATGTAACCATAATTATGCATCCTGCTGTCCCATTTCTTTGATGCAACAGGGTAGGAGGGAAGACCTTAAACAGGACTGCAGTTGCAGGTGGCCAATTATCTAGCAGCGTGTTTGGGACAGAGCTTTTTGCTGTTTACATTTCATTACCAACTGTGCAGAAAGCAATTAACACCTGGCCTCCCTTCTTTCATTTTTGATACCTGTATAAACAGCAAAAAGGATGATACAAACAGCAGAAGAAATTCAGAGATGAGAATGTTCTACTCAGTCCTGATGCACCAAAACCAGCAATGTTGTACTTGTCTCATACTATCTCCATTCAAATAAGGCAGCAGCTGGAATAGCCAGAAAACATTGACCTCTGTCAAAATGATAACAGCAATACTGTAGCAGCTTTTAAAGTATGAAATTAGTAGCTTGATTAGAGCAATAAGATGTTCTCTTGGGGTTTCATGAGATGAGCAGGAGTGCAGAAGATTTTGCTTGCTTTTGGCTAGGTATCAGAGTGTCATGATACCTATGGTGTCAGGCAGTATGAGGTTTTGCTGTGTTTCATTCCATCTACTCAAATATAAATACACGTATGTGTTATTACTGTGGTATAAAATTCACTCTGTTATGAAAATTCGACCCTTACATCACCAAAATTAACTTCCTTGCCTTATGTTAGTCTCTTTTCAATACCTAAAGTCCTTAGAAACAATATACTGGCAGAGTTCTGCTGCATGGACAGAAAGAAAAGCCAAACCAACCTCTTTCCTAGTGCATTACACCCATATTCCCCAGAAACACCTCCTTGCCCAAAACACAGAAATGGTCATTTCCTCCTGTCAGCCCTGTTTTCTTAGTTTGGGAGCAGAGAGTCACAACTTGGCCAGGACAAAGTAGAAGAAGCTTTGTCATAGGCAGAGCAATTCCTGAGACTTGATACAGAACATGAGTCATATGATTTTGAAATATAATCTATGGCCTGTGAAATATTTAATTAATCTAGTGCCCAGAGTTGTGGTTTGAGAAATAAAACAGCTCAAGCTTGTCATCTTGGGTGGCATTAACCCAGAGCAGAGTTATGGGCACTAAGAAGTTCACCTGAACATAGTTTGTGGCAATGCCTTCCCCTAAGAAACAAAACCATGCAGCACTGGCTTTATCTGCATTTCATGAATGGCCCAGATTTTGTCCCAGCAAGCCCCTGACTCTGCTGGTTTAGCATCCTGATAAACTGGTATCTGAGATTTTCAGCTGGGAGGCAGCAGCACCAACTTTGCTTTTGAGGAGTTAGGTGTCATCTTTGAGCTGAGACTAACAGCTGACTACCGTGCTTCTCTTCTACTCTGTTGCAGTGTGCAGTCCAGCTAGTGGTCTAAAATTACAGACTACTTTAAAACAGTGTTTAAACTCTGTGTTAGGTTTAGCCTTGGTTCAGAATACTTAATTTCACCCTAAGTCTAAAGGGGTTGGAAAAACACCTCTCCCATCTGATCTGGAAGAGCTCCCAAGTGGCCTTTGAATTATTTCATTTTTCTCTAAGGCCCCAAATAAACACAGAGCCTTATAATACACACACCTTGGGTGTAAGCAATTATTCATGATACAACAATACAAATACAAAAAATATGTCACTATAAATTCTTAAATGAGCTGTTTTCACTTTCTGATCTCAAAGTATTTTCTTTGTTTGATCTGTCATAAAGATTTCTCTTAGCTCTTTAAATAGGATTGGCTTCTTGATGTATGTGGGAAGATAACTTATTGCAGTGGTAGAACAAATTAAAATCTCTTGTAAATGTGAGCTACTAAGTGCTGCAAAAGAGAACGGGTGCTTCAATGCAACCAGACCATAAAGTTTCAGCATTAGTTGCAGAACTGCAAAGGACAAATGTTAATGTGGCAAACTGAACAAAGTCGCTGTTGAGACTTACTCACTGGAGACTTACTTCCCTGCATCATCACTAGGACCGTTATCATCATTTACTTCAAACCAGGAAAAAAATGGTGCTGGCACCTACCTTTTTTCACAGGCCTAGTGAAAGTCAGAGAATATCAATGGCATGAATAACTGTAAAATCTCCCCTGATTTCTAAAAAACCCAGCTACCATTCAGTATTAACAGTATGGGCCTTGTCTTATCACAGTGGACCTAACATCTTCCTGCACTTGTCACTATGTTGATTTCTAAACTACGTAACTTTTTACAGGGACTAGAGGGAAGAGAGGAAAAGAGGATGTTTGAAATGCATTGAAATCATGCTTTGCCTTGATTAAATACGTATCAATGCCAACCAGCAACCCTGCTATAATAAGCTACCTAGCAGTTGTAAACAAGTACCATGGAGGAAAAGTATTAAAAAAAAGACTGAGATCTCATTTTCTGATTTATACTGCAGGGTGTTTGGTTGGTTTTTTTTTTTAATACTCTTGTTTAATCATGTCTACACCAACCATTATTTATGTTGCAACTAGAGAACTGAGCAGCAAGATCCTGTATTTTCTAGGCCTGCTCCTGTCCTGCTGGAACTTTTCCACAGCACAGCATGGCTGAGACATCGACACTTTGTTCTGGTCCAATACCCTCAGCTCCAGACAGCCCCAGAGGTCATTGCACCCTATCCAGAGCCAAGAGAGCAGTGCCCAATGTGACAGTCTCCGTCTCCTAGCTCCCTGCTGGCCATCATCCCTGGCAGACAGCTTGGTGTCAGCAGCCCTGGTCTTGCCAGATGTCCTCACCCACCTGAAGATGAGTTTTCCCAAACCCATTGCCCCTCTATTTGAGCCAGAGGTGAGGAGTGTCATGAACTACTAACCTGCCCTGGGTACCAAGGTCCTCAATGTGGCTCATATTTATATTAAAGTGCTTTTTAGGCACTGCAGCTGTCTCTCTAGCATCACTGCCCTACATCTGCACTGCCCGCAGCCAGCATAGGCTCCTCTCTCCTCTCTGTCCTGGCCTTACAGCCTGGAATATTTGACTAGGTACATTACTAATGGCATTTCCTTCCTGTGAACCATGGCACCATGAACAGAAACCTGCATTTAAAGGATGTGTGATTTGCTCTGCTGTAACAAACTATTTCTTGAAGGAAGGCTGAAACAGGTTCTGACACTTTTATAATTATATAAAATACATAACAAATTTTTCTTTTAGGTCTCTAAGTTGTACACTGAAGTCAGTAGGAAACACATCACACTGTGATCAAGTGTGATCCAATGCCCTTAAAATCAGTTTTCAGAACTCATATGTTCCCATTCTCGATGCCTGGTGGGCTGTGCAGAAAAATAAACCCTCTTATACCTCTACCAGCACTCATGCACACACTCCTGGTTGCTCTGCTTCCTTTGGCAGCCCATGAAAGCCAGGCAATGATTCTTCTCCACTCTTCCTAAATAAATGCCTGATCTGCTGTGAGTGCCAGAGCTCCTTGACCTCTGCAGACTAGGGAGAAAGGACGGGCTGTGGGTCATACCCTACCTGTCATTAAAAAAAAAAAAATAGCATCAAGTGGGAAAACTTTTTGCTTCCGCTGTGTTTTGGCAATATGCAAGAATTGGAACAGCTGTTCTGCAGTGGTATTACAGCTAGGACTTCACTCACATTTGAAACCATCTGATAAGCTTACATATTAACCCTGCTGATTTACGTTAACACTTAGCTGTGGTGACAAGTACTCTTTGCACTTACTGCACACTGGCACTTTGTCTTGCTGCTTGCAAGGAATTCAAGTAGAGATTAGTGACGTTAATGAGGAAGAATAAGAGGGTGAATGTAAGCAAAGCTTGAGATATTGGCAGGTATCAAAAAAGTCTGCAAAGGCAGCAAGCAGAAAATACTGATTAACACTCTGCACAGGTTGCCCTTTCATCAGAACACAATGCTTGACGATTCAGTTCTGTCTGGTTTTGCATGTATTCTTTAAACCATTGTTAATCTTTTCATGGAAGGAATTCCATTTTTATTAATTTGTTACAAGTATTGGGATTTTTTTCCCTTGCTTTGTTCCAACACAGAAGTTATAAAATGCAAGCCCAGACACCACCGTTAAATAGTAAAAGTCTCATAATTCAGATACTAATGCCCTCTCTGGAGATCCATTGGGCCTACCCCTTAATGGCTGGACTTGATGCTCCTAAGGGTCTGTTACAGCCTAGATGATTCTTGTGCTTTTCTCTGAAGCAGAGAAAATGCAGTTGTCATTACTCCTCAGAAGTACAATAAAACATTTTACTCTGTCTTTACTCTGTACAGGATTTCGTTACTGAAAACAGTGAGGCCTATCTGAAACAGAAATATGACTTGTCTGAACTATAGACATAGCTAAATAAATCACCAATCACAATTCTTTTACCTGTTTGCTACACCAAAACACTAACCCGTGCACAAGTTCTTCCCTAACCACAACCGTGCACTACTTCTAAGTGAAAGAAGAATAAACTTGGCATGTGTTTCTACCAGGGCAATTAGTGCAAGGCAGCCACAATGCTACAAGCTCACACCCAAACTGAGACATACTTTGACTGTGAAGCTGGCTGACGTAAAAAGCAAAGCACATACCACATGTTCTGTTCTTGGAGAGGACATGACTGGGCTGTGGCAAAGTAAGTTCAAGGGACAGGGTGCCTCTGAGGTGCCAGGCAAAGCAGGGGACAGCAGGAGGCAGGCAGTGCCAGGGATGCAGTATGAGGGAGGCAAAGACCTGCAGGAGATTCCAAGGCTGGTGGTCCTGTAGGGTATGTGGAGAAAAAGGCAGAAACATTGAGTCCTGCAATTAACAAAAAATTAGGAACCCCTGTCTTTGTTCACACTGACCTCACCATTACACAACCATATAACTGTATAGACAAAGAGATGATTCTTGTTGGATTGTCCTGTCATGGATCACTTAGGGAGCAGTCACTGATCCATTTTCCTGAACCAGGAGATCAAATCAATGTTTCCTAAAGTGTTTCTGATTAACATTTTCTGCAGAGCCAGCCTTGGCTGCGTAGCCAGGTACATTGCTCTAAAGAGCACACTGTTGCTAGAGCTAATGTTTACTTAACTGCAGGTGGATGCTGGTGACGCCAATAGAGATGGATAGGAGGGGGGATGGAAGCCAAGCCTAAGATACCAGCAAAGATTAGACAGGCATGCAAAGGTAGCAAACAGAAAATATTGATTAGCACTTAGCATAGGACTATGCTCCCGAGCGAGAGTGCTCAGCTGACTCAAGAGGCTGTATATTTCCACTCACAACTTCACTATGTCATTTCGGTGATTTTACCCTGTTGCCTCTTTCCCCTGTGCCAAATAAGAATAATCACCTTCTTTATAATACTGCTTTCCCAAGCCGGATAATTAATCATGGCCCTTCAATATTTTGTTCAATTAGTTTCCCCCAGTTTTGTCTCATACTATTGGTTTTATTTGCCAATGATTTTGCTGAGCTCCTCTGAGCTCCCTGACAGTTGTTTGGTTTAAAAGAGAAACATCAACACTAATGCCAGTAATCTCATCCAGACCTTCCTCAGACAGTATAGGATGGACAAACGAGACTACTACATGCAGCTCCCACTGTGGTGACACATACCCTGGTGTATGGTGTGCTAACAGTGCGCTGGTGACCCACTCAAGCAAGCACATGCCATAAACCCCATGCCAACCACTCTCCCTCAACAGCAATGCCTAGATTTCCTAGCCCTATGGGCCACTGGCCCTTTGGAGTCGATGAGGCAGAAGAGACAAAGACCGCACAGCATTTCTCACCATCAAAGCATGGCTGGCAAGGGGATGGCATTCAGAGAGCGAGTGATACAAGAAGAAGACAGGTGAGACTCTGGAGACCAGTTAATAACAAATACTGGCTGTCCAAGAAACTAGCAAGATAGCAAAAAGGAAATCTAATGGTCAGCCTTTGTTGCCTCAGAAATGTTTGCATTAAAGCAGAATTTTAGAACATTAGAGCAGAACTAGGGAAACCTTTTCTAATTTATGTTGATTAGAGGACTGATGACTTCTGCAGCTAGCCTGAGACTACACAGCTTAAAACCCCTTCTCAGTCTGCTCCTCCAAATCCCAAAATGAATGCAGAATCCCTGTTCTGTTCTCCATATAAGTTATATTGGCCTCATAGCTACAACATATAGATCTTTCTGGAAGGAACCTCATCCTAGAAGAATATAGACTCAGATCCTTTAATGTATGAGGGTTTCATTTACCTTATGAGGACATTTTTCACTGAAAGACCATCACAGACAAGCTGAACACATGCACTATTGGCAGTCCAGGTCATGCTGCTTTCAGCTGCCAGTGCAGCAACAGAAACAGGCTTGGATTTGTGGAGGGACGGGCAAAGTCACAGGGCTGCAGCTTGCCAGTTAGTACAAATCACTGAGTGTGTGTGTGTTAGTGTGTCTGTGCTCCTGACACAGCCCACAGGGACTTTCAGATTGGGACTGCAGTAGACACTGCTGAAATACAACCTAATTCTTTCCTGACAAAAGGGAGTCAGAGTAACAAAGGTATGCAAGAGCCAATATGTATTTAAACAATAACAACAAAAAATGTCCAGGTCATAGCAATGCTACAGAAGACAGTACAAAGGGTTCAGGAAAGTTAAAGTGAAGGCAGGCCTCCTCCAGGGCCACAGAACAGCATCACTTTTCCACAGAAGTCTGGATCAGTGTTAAATTAACTTCAAATTTCCTGGCCTCTGCGTAAGTCTTTCATTTATTAAAATCTCAAATAAGGACTGCTGGGGTTAACTTCCTCGTATTTTTTTGAAGAAAATTAAAGAATTTTTCATATAAATTTCCACCAGAAAAGACTCATATTTTCCATCATCTGAGCTGGAAAGTAAAGAGAGATGAAGCATGGTAAAGGAAAAAGAGATTGGGATTCTCAATAAAAGGATGAAGAAAAATAATTATGAGAAAAAAAAACACACACCAAAAAGCGAATGGTTGGAAGGAGGAAGAGACCTAAAGAACGTCCTGCTCCCTCTGGGTTGCAGCACCAGGCTTTCTTATGTTGTAAGGCCATGACAACATGAACTCCATTGTCACTGAAGTCAGCATCTACATCATCACCCCTAAGCATGAAAAACATGAGGTCAAGAGCAAGCAATAGGCATTGCATGACTGCTTTACAGAAGAAGGATGTACACTGAAGAGCAACTCATAAAAGAAACAAAGGAACTCTTGAACTGTCTTCTGTCTGCCTTTGGGTAATCAAGGATCCACAGCAGGAATGGGGTAACTGTGGCCAGGCATGTGGGATAATGTCCAGCATGGGGGAACAGGGTGTGTTAACAAAATATATGGATGAAACAATATTCCAAAGTAAATTATTTTGTTTTTTACAAGTCCCCTTCCATGTCCATGCTACCAGTAGCATCTAGGACAAAACTTTATTTCTTGTCATTTGTAATGGTACAGTAGAAATATCTGGAGACTTGAGCAATATTATCTCATACTTTGCTCAGACCTAGAACAGGGCCTCACTATTGTGGCTGTGGATGATGGATAAAAGGCCTTTTATTCTTTAGTACCAGCCACTGAGCACACACTCCTATGTCAGAAGAAGTCAACTGCAAAGTCTGCTCAGTTATGTCAGGGTGGTATTTGCACCTCACTACCAGCAGAGTGAAAAATCTAGGTCTACAGTATACTGATGGAAAACATCTGTACCCTTATAAAGGTACAGAGGATCTAGACCAGAATATCCCGTGACCATTAAAGGCAGAAAACTAACCTTGGGAGATACTTTAAAAAGACAGTGTGAGGCTGATAGGCCCCAGTTACCAAAACCAAAAGAAACAAACAGAGTGTAACGTCACTAAAAAAATAAATACTTGGATCTCCATTGTACCTCTGAATACTACTTTAAGCATCAGTTCTTTTCAGTCAAGCTATGGCATTTTTTTTAGATTTCTCAAAGGATTTGGATGCTCTATTGTGGCCAGACTGTGATCTGGCTTCACTTCCCGCAAATCAGTATTAAATACAGAGAAGCAACCTGCTACACAGGCATTTTGCAGACTAAAATAGTGCAGAGCCTAATCAGGAATCTCGTGGCAGGAAACAGGCCTTCCTACAACAGGAAGCATAGGAAAGACTACTGGAGACAGCCGTCCAAAAGAGGCCGCTCTGCCAAAAAAGACAAAATGGCTGTATACTGGCAACTCCTGCAGCAGGAAATCGCTGAATTAAGCACTCAATCTACAGAGCAATTTAGTATGTCATCTGTTTCCTGGCAACAGATATTTGGAATCACTTCTACATTGCATTTCAGCTCTGTCTCATAATCAAGCTGAGGACAGTGTCCTCTCCAGTAAGCGAAGAGGTCAAGGTCAGAGGCTTCTCTGAATCCTACCCAGAATAAATATTTTTAAACCCCTTTCCTTTCTCCATTTTCATCATTTTATCATTTCTAATTTAGGGGCCTGACATTCCTGTTTCTACTCTGATTTGGGGCCAGGGCAGACTGAGTCACTGATACGATGCCTGCCAAAGTTAACTGTGGCCTTCATGGGACTCTACAACAGAGTCTGATGGAAGATAAGTATCACATGCCACAGTGAAAGAGGGAAAAGGAGATCAATGGATTCTCTGTAATTTGTTTGATGAAGGGTCAGGAAACTTCAGGAATAGAGAGGCAAAGGGAAGGAGGGAGGGAAACAGAAAAGAAAGAAAGAAGGAAAGAAAGAAAGAAAGAAAGAAAGAAAGAAAGAAAGAAAGAAAGAAAGAAAGAAAGAAAGAAAGAAAGAAAGAAAGAAAGAAAGAAAAGAAAGAAAGAAAGAAAGAAAGAAAGAAAGAAAGAAAGAAAGAAAGAAAGAAAGAAAGAAAGAAAAGAAAGAAAGAAAGAAAGAAAGAAAGAAAGAAAGAAAGAAAGAAAGAAAGAAAGAAAGAAAGAAAGAAAGAAAGAAAGAAAGAAAGAAAGAAAGAAAGAAAGAAAGAAAGAAAGAAAGAAAGAAAGAAAGAAAGAAAGAAGGAAAGAAAGAAAGAAAGAAAGAAAGAAAGAAAGAAGGAAAGAAAGAAGGAAAGAAAGAAAGAAAGAAAGAAGGAAAGAAAGAAAGAAAGAAAGAAAGAAAGAAAGAAGAGAGATAAAAAGAGAAAGGAAGGAAGGAAGGAAGGAAGGAAGGATTTTTTTCTTTGAGGCCCAAGTGTTGATGCAGACTGTTGGCAAATTAAGTTATTTTTTTCATTATTTAACCAATATGACCACTTGCTCATGTCATTGAAGACATAAAATATTATTTCTTCATTTGTTCCTTAAGCCTTATGGAAGACAGATGTTCAGATGCCACCTCCTGTATTTCTGTTTGTGCCCATTGCTTCTTGTTCTGTCACTGGGCACCACTGAAAAGACCCTGGCTCCATCCTCATTACATCCTCCCTTCAGGTGTTTATATGCATTGATAAGCTACCCTTGGGTCAGCTCTTCTCTAGTCTGAATAGTCCCAGCTCTCAGCTTTTCCTCATAGGATTGATGCTCCATTCCCTTAACCATCTTTGTGGCACTTCACTGGTCTGTCTAGCATGTCAACGTGTTTTCGGTACTGAGGAGCCCAGAAGTGGACGCAGCACTCCAGGTGGGTCCTCACCAGTGTTGAGTAAAGGGGAAGGTTCACCTCCCTTGACCTGCGGGCAACAGTCCTTCTAATGCAGCTCAGGATACTGTCAGCCTCTTTTGCAGCAAAACACATCTAACACAATCACTGTGGTTTTGGCTTTGGCTTTTGAAAATATCCAAATAGTGGATAAAAAATACCACAGATGAGAGAAAAAAGCAGACAAGAGATAATAATAATGACAGAACACAATTTCCTTCTGTCTGTCACATAGCAATACACATACATTCATGCCATATTTATTAAAAAATCATGTCATTGCTGACCAAAGGAGGAAGAAGGATGCCAACAATTAATTGTGGATATTTTAAGCACAGTTATATAAAGTAACTCAGTTTGCATAAAGTGATTGATGTCAGTTAGATTTTCTGGAGTCAGTGATGTCCCTGTACACTTTTGGTCACCCCAGGAAATCCCCCTTAGGAGATTTGGAAGCTGTAAAGTGCCACCTGCTAGCTTTAAAAGGCCTTGCACATTCGGTGAGTCAGGAGGCGTGAAATCTATCTCAAAATGAGACTAACAGCAATAATAATCACCTCAATTCAGCTTCAACAGTTTTGATCAAAACCAGCCAATTTCTTATTTTACCCTAAGAGTTCCCATATCTGTTATAAAAACAGGCTTTTATGACAAAAGAGACAGGCTAGCAACATTATATTTACAACAAGAAATGGAAAATAGATTTCTGAGGAAAGCTTGCTCTTACAAAATGAGATGTGCCAAGTTTATAAGATGCATGAGCCAATTTGATCATGAACACTTCACACTGATAGAAAGAAATGGCAAGCAAATTTTGAACTATATCTTTGCTAACAGGGAGAATAAAGTTTGCACCAACACTTCACAGCACAGTCTGACAGTCCCTAAATTATGGTTTTGCTTCCATTTTGTGTTTTTACATCACATTTTTTGGTTTATTATTTGTCAGGTTTTTAAACGTTTCCTGTGACAGAGCAACACCCTCCTATAGCTATGAGTATTGAACACCTGGCCAAGTGTCAGTATCAGAATAAGGAACTGTACTTAAGCTAATGCTTTTGCAGCTAAGAGGTTTTTGACAACTAATATTACTGGGTAATTCTGCAGAAAGAGCTGACGTATAACAGGACTTGATGAACTTCCATGTGTGCAGGTTGCTGCTGTATTTTAGCACACACAGTTGGGGCTTTGCTAGGTGAGAAAATGGGAGAGTATCACGATGAAAGCTGAGAGATTTTAAGGATGGAGTAAACACTTCTGAAGTCTAGGCTTTGTGTCAGGAATACAGTTTCTTCAGTTGTTGCAGTTTCCATTGTTTCTGTTCCCTCATATTCAATCTGTCTTTGCCTCAGAAATAGCTATACAAGGGCTTGTAGTTTAGTGAGACAGTTTTCCTAAGTTAACTGTGAAGGGATGACATATGTGATTTTTCTTTCAAAATGCACTAGATCTAACAGAAGAACCTGTCATCTCGTCTCCTCAAGAATCCTCTGGTCTTGGAGACATCTGAGGTCCACAGTGCTTCTTCCAGTTGGTTCCTATGTCTCTAGCAGTTAAATTCTCCAGATATTTAACAATCAAAGCAAGCCCAGGACTGCCTGTGTCTAAACAACCCTTTAGCTTCCTGAATTGTGGTAATAGAGCAGAAACCCAACAGGCAGTTGTTTTCAAAGTGACCCCACAAGGACCTTCCCCTTGGACAAACCCTCTGCCAGCAGCTGAGGTCCCTGATCCAGCTGAGCAGCACTTAGACTTAGGGACTTTCCTCAGCTTGAAAATACCTAAGATTGCATGCCCTCAGTGAACACTTTAAAACAGACATAAAAGGGCAGCTCTTCCTGAAGTAATTCCACTTTGCATAGACCAATTAAATATTTATTGGGGCTAGAAACAGAGAGAGAATAAACCTACAGCCTAGGAGCTAGGATGGTCTCTAACACCGAGAGGTAGGTAAAATGTGAGCTCACGGTATGCAAAGGAAAGAAAAGGAGTCCAGTCTCTGCTGGCCCCTGCACACAGCCAGGCATGCCCTAACCACTGAAAACAAACGTAGCGATGATGCCACTTCTGCCTAGCTCCTATGCTGCACATTTCAGTGTGGGCTGCTACAGGCCCCAGCAGCACCAGAAGACATTCCGCCATGTTAAATCCAGTCAGTGCTGAAGACTCCTTTGTGGCCTCGAACAGAACATATTTCCCTTTCCCTGGGCAGGGAGCCTTGGCCGGCTCCGCACCAGGCGTCCTCACCCACTGCTATGCCATGAGCTCTTGCCGAGCACGTCATCTTGCACATCTCCTCCCAACATCTGAGTGTAAAAACAGGCTGTGCTGCAAATACCGTACAAGCTCACAGTGCAAACCCAGCGCTTATTTCCTACAAGACATCTGATTGATACAGTTCCAGCTTTGGCCTCTCCCGGTATGGAGGGGGATCTCCAATAGAGAAAAGAAATGAAGGAAAACAGGGGGAACTGAAAGAAGACAAAACGAAGATAAAGGGAAAATTGGACTGAGAAGGGAAAATGAAAGATCTTTGGAAGAGGGAAATGTAGACAAGGTGTGTAAAGCCTGGTGTTACACTCCATCGCTCTAGTTTCTGCCAAGACACAGGTAGGAGTTGATGGGGCATAAAAATACGGCAAGTATTTCTGAAAGGACTGACCTCTATCTGGTGCCAGAGGCATGTCTTTACCGCTTCGTCAGCACTAATGGGTGTGCAGAGCTTTCAGGGCACACAGAACATGAATGCCCAAGGTCCTATTCCATTCAAATCATTATCAGCTCCCTTTCTGGCCCTTTCCTTCCTGGTAGACACAGAATTATACCAAAATCCCAGTATCTAATGTCCCTGAACTGCAACAAAGTTTAGATCTGATGCATAATCAGGCTCTTCAGTGTAGCATGATACTTGAATTACACACACGTGAAGTCCAGATGTTGACCCAAACCAGGATTTAGCAAGTTGGAAACACCTGAAATTCAAAAAGAAAGTTACAAATTACAAAAACAGCTCAAGTCTCTGTTTGTTGTGGGACAGAACTCCATTAGCACAATTTCACATGGAAACTAGGTGGGTGGGTAAAAAGTTTGAATTCAAATGCAAGGGTGGATGATGAGAGGTGAATAGGGAGCTGAGGGTGGAATGTTAGCAGCACCACCCTTGATTTCCTTTTAACCTACTGTAGCCAAGCATGTATCCACCGAGCAAAGCAGCACACAACAACCAACTCTTCCATCTGTGCAGGAAATTTTAATACATTTTCAGAGCATTTTCTTGACACTTTCTCTTTCTTTGTTCATATTTTTAACTTTCTAAGACAGCTTAAGACAATGAATGCAAATGCAATGACAAATAGGGTATTAACAAAAGTGTTAAGTATACAAATCTACAGTTTACATCTGCATTGCAAAGGTATTGTTCCTTTTTAACAGCAAAGCAACAGAAGTAATTTTAATGGCAGTGGTCAGTCTAGCCCTCCAGACATGGCCTGGTTCAAATAGGTGACTTAGAAACATGTCAGAACTACTCAGAGATGTTCAGCACCCAGCAACTCCATGCCCAGATGAGACCTTCAAAAAGAACTTGGTCGATACTAACTTGAGGCAAGAAGTCCCAAAAGTCACAAGCAGCGACTTGTGCACCACCCTGAAAAGTTCCAGCACTTCATAGCAGGGGAATACCTGCCAAATGGTGTCTTTGATAAACTTCCTCCTAGGTCACTTGTCACATGCTACGCATGATCCAGCCCAAATGTCACTAAGCTATTACTAACATACTGGGTAAAATGCAGAAAGAACCAGAGGGATGTTAGTGTTGGAAAATTGCAGCTGAAAGAGTTACACATCATGAAAAATCCTGCACCCAAGGAGGAATAACTCTGGGCACCAATACCTGCTGGGGGTCACCCAGCTGGAAAGCAGCTCTGCAGAGAAGGATCTTGGGGTCTTGGTGGACACAAAGTTGAACATGAGCCAGTGATGTGCCCTTGAGACAAAGAAAGCCAATTGTATCCTGAGCTGCATGAGGACGAGTGTTGTCAGCAGGTCAAGGGAGGTGATCCTTCTCTACTCAGCACTGGTGAGGCCATACCTGGATTGCTAGGTCCAGTGCTGGGCTCCTCAGTACAAGAAAAGTATGGACTTGGCAGAGCAAGTCCAGTACAGGACCACAAAGACAGTTAAGGGAATGGAACACCTTTCATATGAGGAAAGGCAGAGAGAGCTGGGACTGTTCAGCCTACAGAAGAGCAGGCTCAAGGGGGATCTTGTCAATGTGTGTAAGTGTCTGAAGGGAGGATGTAATGAGGATGGGGTCAGGCTCTTTTCAGCAGTGCCCTGTGAGAGAACAAGAGGCAATGGGCACAAACTGAAGCACATGAAATTCCATCTGAATACAAGAACACACTTCCTTACCATGACAGTGGTCAGACACAGGAACAGGTTGGCCAGGTAGTTTGTGGCATCTCCATTCTTGGAGATATTCAAAACCCATCTGCACATGGTCCTGGGCGTCCTGGTATGGCTGACTCTGGTCTGGGCAGGGGGACTGAACTAGAGAAACTTAAATAGGTCCCTTCCCCCCTTAGCAATTCTGTGATTCTGTTTCCAAAACAGAAGGGACTGGAAAAATTAAACTTGAAGTGGCCTCAAGATCAGTGGCAAAGAGTTCCATAAATCAAATAACAATGACTATTCACTCTGATTGCTACATTGACAGTTAATAAAAACATTTCACTTGGGTAGAGCAGTTTTTGCTTTTGTTTCAATGCCTGCTCTGATTGGAGTTTTTCTTCACTGTAGGGTGGGTATGCAGCATGTCCTCAGCGATACTGATGACAAATACACTGCTTCCAAGATGTGTTCATCCTGGGGAAACCAAACTTTCCCCTCAGTTTCTGTGTGTACCCTTCTTTTCAGGAATACCAGATGAATCCTATTGACCTCAAGCAAGTATGAGGACTCAATCAAAGCAAGTCTCTCTGACACCTATTCAGAAGTTGGAGTTAGGTATGGTGGGCGTGTTTTTATGGAGCTCTCATAGCCTATGCTTTTGAAAACAGTGAGGAAGAAGTACCTTTCAATGTGAAACTCACTAGAAGATAAGAGCTGAAATAGCCACTGCCATCAGCACTGGTTCTGTGTTGCTAGGAGGAATTATATATGTGTAGTTGTAGGCCATACTTTGATGTATTGTGTCAGTCCTGCTATCCCAGACAGGAAAAGAGAAGCTGTGTTCCCTCCCATCAAGACTGCTTCTTGATTGTTTGTCTGATTTTTCCTTTTCCTTCAGAGAAGGATAAAAAGACATTTGCCTTTGTCCTGAAGACTAAGCTGTAGGTAGGCTGTGGGGGTTCCTGCCTTCTGGGCAGATCCTGTTCCAAAGGCTCTACTAGGAGAGACAAAAACTTTCCCCTACAGTTAGAAAGAAGACAGTTGTAAAAAAAGTATGTTAACTTTATTTTTTTTGTGTTTAAATAACAACTGTAGTTAGAGATCTAACAATGAAAACTTACTTCTTCCTAGGTTGATCCCACAGCCATGAAAGATTTGGCAGCCTGAGGACAATTGTAAGGTGGAGAACCACGTTGCTTCAGAGGTTCTGACATTTCCTCTCTGAACCATAGTAAAGACATTCAGTTGTAGAAATTGCATAGTGCAGAAAGCAGCACATCATGCCCTGCTGTGAAAGAAATTAGTCTGACAGTCAAGTTGGAAATTACAATGCCAACCCACGTGAAACTGAAGTTGTTATGCAATATCTGTTAGGCCAGGTGACTTGAGGGCATGAAAAGGTTTGCCTCTCCTTCACTTTGTGAGACAAAGTCTGACACAGCGTGTTACTGTAACACGGAACAGCTGCTAATTTCACTTGTTCCTTAAACCAAGTATTCGTGTCTGCACACAATACCAGAAAGTACTAAACACAGAGTTTTATGTTGTGTGTATAAACAATAATACTTATTAGTGGGGTTTGGTTTTGTTTTTTTTTTTTTTTAGAAAAGCCAGAAAGGCCATTGTGAAAGCAGTTTGATTGTTACAGATGAAAATGGAAAATTAAAAAACTACAAGCCTAGCAACCTATAGTAGGACTGCTAGACAAAATTCCTCAAAGGTCACAGAACTATTATCTGGTAAAAAAGTGCCAGCAGGCATCTTATTCCCAGTGACCGTTTTTTTACACACAATTCTTCTTTTATACCACATAAATAAGTCCACTAAGAAACGACCACATCCACAAATGCTTTAAGTATATGCACCTTGTCAGCATTATATCACCACTTCCAGTTCAGCAGAAAAACTATTTGTAATAAAAGTATCTTGATCTATTCTTGTTCACAACCTTCTTAACTATCACAACTGATGCAAAACCCCACTGAACTGAATCAAAAAAACCCATACTGAGATCTACCTGGTAGTCCAGGAAAAGCTGGAGGTGAGGGTCCCTAACTACCTACATGTAGAGGTAGAAAGAAAAAGATCTCTACCTGCACCTGGGAGTGGTTGCATACAGATTGTTTCTCATCCACATTTCCTCTGGCAGAATAATATTTGGAGAATGACACTCTCACTTGCCTTCTGATTAATATTTCCAAACCCTGAGACCATAATCAAAACCTCAACAAAATATTGCTTACATTCTCCTTACCCTTTGGCTTCCAAAGTATTATTAATCTGATAAAACACAGTTTCCTACCCAAACACCAAACTAGTGGTATCTGAGTCTCTTAGGCGATGGCCTGAAAATTCTGGCAAGCCTCCCAACTTTTTCTAGCCTCTTCATTTTTATAAAAAAGCACAAGGTTATTAGTTGATTTATCCAGATTTTCTCCTCCCTATTTAAAAAGCCCAGCTAAAGTGTAATAAGTAATACTAAATATGCAAAAAAATAAGCACATCACTTAAAAAAAATAATAAGTGTCTGCAGTCTATCTGCATGGAGTCTTTATGGCACAACTAAATCTTTTAAGTCACATTATGCTTTTGTAGCTATTTATAGCCACGTACGTCCATCCTTTGCATCCTATAGTTTGGGGTTTCTTTTCCAGATATAAACAGAGCTTCCTCCCTCGCTTTGTTTATGTGTCTGCCTGTCAACGTAGCGCCAGCGACTGTCTCTCCACTTTGCTGGTGCTGCTCCCTCATCCTGTTTATAGGTCAGTGATGACTGCCATTGCCTCCCTGCTACCCAGCAGAACTTCCCATAGCACTTCAGGATGTTTTAGTCACATTAACCTATGCCGCCTGTCTGGAGCCAAACGTCTACCCTCTGCACTAATGCCGCAGGCAGCATTCGCCTCAACAAAACTCAGCTTTGCTTCCTGGGAGGCCCAAACGTTTTCAGCTGTCCCTTGTGTGAAAACACAGCTGGGTTCTATTCATTGTCCCATGCATTGCAAAGAGCATAAACAGATACACAGCTGAAGAGTGAAAAAACTCTCCTACCCCTTCAGTCTCAAGCATGTGAAGCCTTGCAAGCCACCGAATGTGGAGAAAAAAAACCTTGTACCTCTTAGTTGGATGCAGGTTTTTATTTTCCTTATCTAGCAATGTCCAAGGTCATTAATACAGTAATTCTTTAGGCATTTACTTCAGTAGGACTCAGCAAGAAAAACAGGTCAGCAGCATCATGTGATGTGAACATGCACAAGACACCACAGGGGAGGAAGAGGCAGATCAGCTGTGGAGCGTAGAGCCAGTTGCTGAAATGGAGCCAGTAAAGCAATGTGTCTATATCCCCACAGCACTGCGAGAGTCCTCTTCCCTCCAAGCCAGCCAGGTGAAGACGGATAAATCCAGAACCTTAGTGCTTTATGAAATCCATAGGAATAGGAGTACAGCACTTGTACAGATCACCTTTTCTGGTTACAAACACCTAGTAGTAGAGAATTATTATTAAACTCAGAATGTTTTGGTCAAAGATTGTTGAAAGACATTATCATCTGTCTACATGACCCACAACCTCCTCCATATTACAGGATTATAATTCAGGGTCCATCAGCATATATCTGGTAGGAGTATGTAAATATCTCCTTTAACAACAAACTCACACAATCTGTTTTAAAACACACATTGGTAACAGTGTTCACAATTGCTTCTGTGCTACCTTGCTGCATTTTGCTATCCATAAAGATACACACTGTGTTTAACCTCCTCTTTAGGCTGGGAGATGTAGGGCAACAGAGAAAAATAATGATGAATGAGGCTGATCTGACCTCTGCCAGAAACTGCTGCGTGGTTTACAACCTCTGTAGAGGTTTCAAAAAACCTAAATGGCACTCACACACCTAGTTTTCACAGGTTTCACATTGGTAGTGAGGTCCTTAACTACCACTTGTGCCTTTTAAAAATTTCCTTCCTGGTCTTTAGAGTTATGTAAAAAAATGCGATGCATGAGAAAATTCAGCATCTCAAGTTAAAAGTATTTGTTATGGACAATTGAGCAAAATGAATATAACATCAGAGCACTCTTGGCATGTAGATTGAAGTTAAGCGCATGGCACAAATGCATATTCTTAGAAAAAAAAGGCTTATCTAATAATTATGTTTCTTTAGATTCTACTGCAAGCTTTTAAAAACCTCTTACTGCAACAAAAAAGTTGACGATTCTGACCTACAAGCAGCTTGCTCTACGCTCAACAGCCGTTGATCTATGTGACAAGATCACAACTTCACATGACCCAGTGTGACCAAGCTTTGCAAATGCTGTTATGAATCTCATGATGCTGTGCTTTCTGTGATAACACTAGCTCTAGGACTCATATGAACAAGTATAAATTTGTTAGTGTGTTTGTATTTCTTGCTTTATAAAGCAGTGTGCTACCATCCCACAGTTTGGGAAGATGAAGCTGAAAAATCTGAAAATATTAGAAAATACACAACAAGATCTTAATATTTAAAACCTACATACACACACACACACACACACACACACACGGCTTCCAGATATGCTTAGGTGCTTCTTGATGTACTCCATAGCTTTGTTACAGTTCAAGAGATTATGCCTATGTTTATCATCTTCCCACTTTACAAAACTGAAAAAAATTCACTGTACAATAAAACTGCCTCACTTCAGTAGTGCTGAAGGAGTGAATTCCATGTTGATTTAATTCTATATCTTATCAGAAGAGTAGTGCAGGAGCTTCTTTGTGGTGTTTCTCATTGGTTTGTTCTCTTGTATTGTTCCCCTCCTCATTTAGATAGATCTGTATTCATTTCACAAGCTGCTTCCCTCTGAATCTTTTGTTCAACTGTTAATTATCTTATGCACCACTTTCTTTTCAAAGGCTCCCAACACACGTAAAAAAACTGATGGCCCAATTGGTGCATAACTTGATATGTTCCAAGATTCTTGTCTGTACATTAGATTCTTATTTTCCTAAAAAATAAGGAGCACAAACCAGAAAATATCAGTATACCTGAGCATCCTCCTGTAATTACCAAGTGACTGCTGAGTAATACCAAAATATGCTAAACTTGCCTAATGTCTCTGATGAAAAAACATAATGCCAAGCTATGGAAAGGCAGAATGACATTTAACTCATTTTCCATTACTTCTCTGCCAGCTTTTGATGGTGTTCAATGGTATAGCCCGCTAGTGTGCTGAATTACTCTTCTGTTTATAGCAGTTCCCTGTGCCAAGTCCTACAGATGTTCAGATTTTCCCCCACGTGGATGGGATGCTAGATACGATCTTACCTTCCCATCTAGTTCTGAGGGAAACCAGAGATGAAGCTTATAAAGCAAAACAGCAACCTCCTTTTTGAACAGCTGGGAATAAGGGATCAACAAGGGGAAGAACGAGAGAAAGAGAGTCAGACACAGGCCTAGAGCTCCTAGTCAGAAGTGATGACCTGGGAGTAAGATGATTTTTCACTGATTTTTTAGAGCCATTTCTGCACATCAAATGATGCTTGACATTCTCATGTGGAGACTCTGGGTGAGTTAGGAGCAAAAGATCTAGGAAGCCAAATCAAGTTAAAAATATATCAGGTCAGTTCAGGGTGTGCAAAGACAAGGGGCATCCCAGTGACAGAGGGGAAAGAAGTGCATATAAGTAAGCACTACACACCCAAGAGTTAAAATTGATCAAAATAAGAAGAGTAAAAGAAAGAGACCTAGACCTGCATCAAAGTAGTAAAGTGTGGGGCTGAAGGGAGGCACTGGTCAAATATCCTCAAAGGGAAGAGGAGAGAAGAGGGAAGGGAAGGGAAGGGAAGGGAAGGGAAGGGAAGGGAAGGGAAGGGAAGGGAAGGGAAGGGAAGGGAAGGGAAGGGAAGGGAAGGGAAGGGAAGGGAAGGGAAGGGAAGGGAAGGGAAGGGAAGGGAAGGGAAGGGAAGGGAAGGGAAGGGAAGGGAAGGGAAAAGAAGATTCTTCTTCAACAAGGAAGGGATCAGTGTTCCTTGTTTTCAGCCTCTAGATACATCTTCCAGTGGTGTGATCTCACTGATGGATCTGTCCTGCTTTCCAGAAGTATTCAGGGTGTGTCCCAGGAGAACAGGAAGCAGAGCAGGAGGTGCTTTATCACCTGCTCTTCCAAACACATAAGTTAAGAGCAAATCAAGATTTGTCACAAGTCAAAACCAGGTGTAGCACATTTTAATTTTTTTACTGTTCTCATGATAGGTGTAAGGAAGAGTTACATTTCAGTGTATACACACATACATATACCTATGTACATGTACGTGTATACATATACATGTGCATTTGTGTATACATGTATATGTACATATTGCATTGCTGCTTGCTTCTCAAAAGCACTTCAGACAATTCAAACCAGTGCTGGTGGCCAATTTGAACTGTTTAAAACATAGCATCTGTGGATTTATTGGCAGGATTTCATACGATACAAAACCTGTTCCGCAACATCTGTACCTTTTGAGGTCTGCTCAGGAAAGCTGGGTTTGCCTTTGAGAAAAGCCTGTGTAACGCTCAAAGTATCAGACCAATCTGTGGAAGAAATCTTGTATGGATTAAGATCATGGCTTATTGCAACTCACATCTTTGTACCACTGTTTGTCTTAATGGACTTTTTCTTTCCCTAATTGTAAATAACTTTATTTACCTTTGCAGAAATACAGATTAATGTGTTTGCTTACTTGTTATCAGCTTTGCTTTATTTTTGACGTAGGACCAGTTACTGCTTTATTCGGACAAAACCACCAGTTCCAACAACGTTTACTACAGGAGTAGCTTTCCCCAGCTGCAGCCGGCGGTGTAAGAGCGCCGTCTATGCTCAGGCAGAAGAAATGCAAGGCAGGGAAGCCATCGACACCTTGTCCGCAGGTGGGCTTTAAAGTCCATCATTCCTGGGTGCAAGTTGAGCTATTCTTAAACCAGAAGGAAGGGTACAAGAGCTTTCTCTCTGTTAAAGGAAATGTGTCCGGCTCATCCTCAGGGTGGCAAGGATATACCTCTCATCTTTGGAGAATGATTACCAATACTTCTTACTGCAGTGTAAGCGTAGTCTCGCTGAGGAGCCTTAGCAAGGGTTCTATCAGCAATTAAATTGTAAAACAAATTTTTAAAATAATTTTTGTAACCTTCTCTGTGGTTTTTAAGGATCTATGTGGGCATTAATGTGCTGGCTTCACAGGGCAAAATGCCAAACAGGGGTTTGAAAAAGCTCTTATTCTGGAGTGTTATTTTTCTCCTGGGTCATTTCAGTGATCCAGTTTCCCAGGCAATTTCACAAACAGTTGCGGTTGCCCAACTAAAGAAGAAGCAAGCTGTGGTAAAAAATACAAAAAGCCCTCACAACTGGACAGAAGGAAAGGACAGGAGCTACCTAAGCCAACACAATGCCAGTGTACATAAAACTAAACAAAACTTGGACCCTGATGGCCACCTTCTGGGTGACAGTCTAATTCCTAAGCTGGAAAACCATGTTATTCCTCCATGGACAGATCATCTAGTAAAGCTGTGGTTTGGCAAGGCCTTAGGAATATGCTCAGCTTCAGCCACACAAATACTTCACGTCAGTAGGACAACTTAGGTCCTTAGAGCTGAGCACATCTTGGAAGTGGGGCTTACTGTAACCCATATACAAAGGGTAAAAAGCTAATCCCACTGAAATCAACCATGCAACATTTCTACCTTGATTTCAAACCCCCTGTAATTTTTCATTTTACTCTTTCTGTACACACTGATTTTGATACAAAGACTCTCTTACTCTATACATGGTCTCCATATGAACAGAACTAACTATAGTCAGAGCGAGTTAGTTTTTCACCTCCTTTTTGTCTTTCCATCATCCCAGTACATCCGTAACTGGAACTAATACACCCAACACAGTCCTTCATGTGCCCTTATGTGCAGGAAAGGACAGCCAAACCATGCTAAGTAAAGCAAAGAGCTCCTATGATCTGTTCAGTTATATGGCTGGCATGCAAGTTGTCACAACACCTTTTCATTATATTAATATATATAACCCATCTCCCCATCCACGTTCAGAAGAAAAGTCAACCTTTACTGAGAAACCAGGTGCTCTCCATTAAGCTCTTAATGGCAAGCTGGCTCAAACAAAATTAGATTGATCATGCTGTTCAATGGTTGAAAATCCCATTTTCCAAGCCAGGGAACTTACTACACTGCTGAAACATCGATATGTGAAATGAGGTAACTCGCTCATGAACAGATACGAGTCTAAAAGTGGATTATGTGGATGTGGCAAGTGATCGCATGTGCCCAGAGGAGTCAGTGACACAGCTTAACACCATGCAGTGAAATAAATACCTTGCAGAGTGCCAGAGCAGACACAAAAACTAGAAGCAGTATCAGCACATCAGACCAGTCTTGTGTCCAGTAGTAAATCCTTCTGAGATACAGCTGTTATTGAGCTGAAG
This sequence comes from Falco biarmicus, assembly GCF_023638135.1. Lineage (NCBI taxonomy): Eukaryota > Metazoa > Chordata > Aves > Falconiformes > Falconidae > Falco > Falco biarmicus. Next base: position 53,670,668 of record NC_079293.1, on the reverse strand, counting down.
GCAGCACCGTGCCAATGTAGCCATAGTATTCTGCAGCCCTAATTACTCTCTACAACCTACAAGCCTTGCCTACCCTAGGGGAGTTTTACTAGTTAAACTGTCCTGGCAAACTCCCTTAGCAGAAATGAGACATATACCAGCAAAAGACTTTTACCCCCTAGAGCTTATACAAAAGCTTTCCATATTGCAAGCAGTATCAGGGCTTAGCCAGACAGTCCCCTTACTCCATCATCTGTCTTGTGGCACAGGTGTGGTTTACTTTTTTCAGAAAATTCAAAAAATTGCTTGGGAGCAGAACAGATGAGATATTAGACCAGCAAAAGCTATATTGTGAATATCACTGAATGTCATCTGAAATACATTCTCTCACTGATTGAAAAAAAAAAAAAAAAGGTTTACTCTAATCCCTAAAGGATGTTTTCTTTACAATTAATAAAGTAATCTTGTAATCTCTGTCTCTCACACACACACAAAAGGACAGGATATAAAAGCCAGAGTAAAAGCAAAGCATACGTTTTGGAGCTTAAAGTAGCCCTTTCAAAATACATCTGTCTCAAAGGGGAGGAAAGATGTGAATGGCTGAACAGTATAAAAATCTAAATTATATGTGATTTTATCCAGTCCAATCTTCATCTATGATACTAGCTTTCCTATGGACATTCTTATCTTCTTAATAATTAATAAAAGAGGTCTTTTTAAAAAATACTTTCACGGTAGGCTGCAGGCAATGATGGTATGTGATTTGTCATCAACTACAATGGAACAGGAGGAAGGAAAACTGTTTCTATGCAATCTTGGACATATTTATTTTTCCTTACCTTTACTTTGTTTCAAGCTTACCACCTCTTAAGCAGCAGTGAAGTCATTCACCCAGGGGTATGCTTGACAATTTAATTCTTGTTTTAAAACTATTAAGAGAGGTGGCTGTTATGTGACGTTCACAATACGCAACATCCTACCTCAGTTACTTATTTGATCCTCACAAAGCAATCCAGCCTGATTTTAAATATAGCGTATTCATCAGCATACAAGTCTGAAACAAAGAATAAAAAGCTTTTTTCCCCTTTTCTGTCACTGACCAGTTGACTTCATAATTGGGCAAGTAATGCTGCCCCTCTTTTCCTCTTCTTCTTCATCTGTCTTGCTGATTCATGCTGAAAGCCCTTTGGAGCCAGATCTGTACTATATTTCATGTATGGGTCCCAACCAGATGAAAGATGTTCTAAGCTTCCCTGCATATTCTCAGCATCACTGTGAAATAGTAATAATTATTTCTGTTTGAAGAAGTTTTCATTTAAGAAAAATAAAGATGGCAACCAGTGATTCAACCAGCAGTTAGTTGGCTTTAAATTATTCTCTCAGTTCTCTCACAGAGTTAGTATACTCTACAACTTGAGGAGTTTTATTATCCTTGAAGTATATTACCAGAAATAATTCAAATTTAAAAGCTCTTGTGGTAGAGAGAAAGAATTGAGAAGCTGCCACACAATCAAAACAAAAAAAAGTCACCAGTATTTTCTCAACATTTTTTCAGGTGAGCATGAAGATGGATGCTTTTAATAATTGGATGGTCTTCCATTGGAATGATCTTAATATTTAACCTTATGAGATGGTGGAATTACATTAAATGCGTTGTGCTACAAAGTTTGAATTAACCTAATAACACAGATAGTGTATTCAGAAATGCATAAGTAGATTTTTCAGCTTGCAACACTATTCAATAAATCTTAGGAAATTATATAAAAAGAGAGGAGCTCAAGTTTAATATTTCAAATGAGGTTTTAGACACTGAGAAGCTTTATTTGGGCCCATGAATACTTTCCACTGATCTCAAGCACATTAGAAACCTGTCTCAAATTGAGAGAAAATGATCTAGTTTTCACAGCATTCACTTGAAACTTTGGAGATCCATAATGAACTCATTATTCTGCCACTGGGTACCATTTTACCCATTTATCTGGTAAATTTATTCAGGGTAAATCAAGAAAGCCTGGAGTTTTAGAGATAGAGTTATCTATTTCTAACTATCTAGAGACACCTCTAGAGTCATGAGTCTGCTCAGTCCTAGATTATTTCATTCAGTTTTGAAGGGTTAGTTCTTTTTTTCTGTGTAACAGAATGTAAACCCACATCCCCTGGCACTGAGAGGAAAACATTTCTGACTTTCTACAAGAGCTCTGCAACAATGAGACACTTAAATATTCATTGAGGCAGAAACAGCAAAGGAAGAAGTTAGAATCGGTATTCTTCCAGACTCACGTGGGAAGAAGGAAATCTAGATTTCAGTCCTTGCACCTATGACATTTTTTTGCTTTTTCCATTAGAAAATTATTGGATAAACAAGCAGAAACTGGACCACCCACTGATTTAAACACCCTCATTCCTTTGAAGTCTCAGCCATAGTATCACAAGTAATTTTTTAAAGAAAATAAAGGAATTGGTAGATTAAGCACTGCAACACTGAGGAGACCAGTGCCTGAGCATCTTTACAATGACCTTCTGTCTGTGGACATGCCCTTAAACACACCTAGATGCCTAAAGCTACCAGAAGAAAGTGTATCTTATGATTTTAATAACTTTGGAGATCTTTGGTCTCCAGGTAGCAGCACTGCATGTACACAATGCTCTAGGTAGCACTCCATAAAAAGGATGCTCAGTTGTAAACTATCTCAAACATAGACAGAGATTCTGCTCTGGAAAGACCATACAGATTTGTGAAGGTCGTGGGATTGAACCTTTCACAGCCTCAAACTGATACTGATGTAAACACTTAAATTATGAAATGCATAAAAATCACAGACTTGGATTCCACTGGCACAATTATGGCAAAAGTGGCTTCAGACCCTATATAGTCCATAGCAGATCTATGTGGCATATGCTGGCATGGCCACAGTGGTCTTAATAACCAAATTCACAAGATGAAAGCTGTCTGTGTGCCTGTTTGAAGTGCTATGGAGTGCTCGCAGACATACGTTGCATCCCTACCCCACCTAAGCTCCTAACTTAGATATACTCCATGTGCATGTAAAACACATGTGGCTTCACTGGGTGGGAGCCCAACTCTTTATCCCTTTTCGTCAGTCCTTGAGAACGATAAGAAAAGTGCATCACAAATTTTGGATACAAATGATACTATCTGGCAGATTTCCTGCAAAAGCTGTCAAAGACACTAATGATAAACCAGGACCTGACATTTCTAGTATAGAAAACCAGATGAAGAAAAGACGTTCACAGAGAAGCCAGAATTCTGCCATACAACATCACCATGAAATGCCCACCTATGGCATATAGAACCACACCTTAGAGGACATAACAGACATACATATGTACATGCATTTTACAGTTTTGACATTTATCTTCGAAAAGCCCCTTACAAATTCCACTGTCTTAGCACATAAGTAACTTAGAAACCATTTAACTTTGCCTAGGTAGGTAATTGCACGATGGGGGTTCTTGTTTGTTTGTATTTCTTTGAATCAGTAGCATGGAATGTACCAGAATATCAGACCAAGAAACATTCTTAACATTTTTTGAAAACATGTTTTTATACTGCTGCTGTCAAGCTCTCAGATCACCATTTCACATCTGTCCATACAGACACTCCCCCAGACAATGCAGGGAAACCCCACCTCACTGGTTATAGGACTAATGTACCCCCACAACAGCACTGCAGGTAAATTCCAAGTACATGAAATGATCTACATAAACCCAGTGCCATGCTGAAAATTAATTTTATTTTGTACAATGTGACAGGTACTTCATTTTTATAAAATTTTCTTCTTTGGCTGGAGCATACATATCTATATTTGCAGAAGGGTGTGTGTGTGTGTGTGTGTACTCTCTATATAGAAAAACAAGTCATGCAAATCTTGCACAGGTTAAATTTTACGGTAACATACTTAAATGGAACCAGATGTGGAAATTTTCAGGCTCAGGTCCATGTTTAAGATAATTAACCTGTTTCTTCAGTTGTCTTTATAAGTATATGCACCAAGAAACATCCTGACACATGCAACCTTGGTTGCATTTTTCCAAGCAATCGTGAGACAGCAGGGTATATTTGCCATACAACAACGCCAGAGCCAAGTCCCAGGACTGACATGTTCCAGAAGAGGCATTGCTTAACAGACCTCAGTCTCCACTTGGTGCAGCTGTCTGCACAACCATAATTTACTATCAGCTTCTATCCTGTCTTCTTACATTGTCAATAAGATTAATTACCATTAATTCCAGCAATGAGGTTATTAATTACTACAAATTCCAGCAATCACTGCAGTGCTTACTATATTCATAAGAAGTAACTCACCAAATAGTAATGTCCAATAATATTTTTCTGTCACAGTTGACCTAATCTGCCTTAGAATTGTTCCTGCTTGTTGTTTTCCTACTTGAGATCACAAATTATAAGATATAGTACTAATTGGTTGCTGATTTTCAAAGTATTGTTTTACTCTAATGAATACAAACATACAGAATAAACAACAGCACCTTTATGAAATGTGAAAGGTTCTCATGTATTGTGAACTTTTTCAAAAATATGTGGCAAGAGAGCTGGCTGTATCAGTCCATTAGTGTAATCAATGGAAAATAAAATAGTGAAAAATCATACTTGAAACCAGAAGCAGCACAGGTCCCCAAGACTCTGTTTTCTGTTATTGGTCAAATTAGTACCTCAAGCGATAGGAAATAATAAGTTAAGACTTCTGACTACATGATTAGATTTGATCATTCCTTTTCCATTGCTGCCAGGTAGTGAGAAAAATCCACATACTCTATTCACAAAGTTTAAGGCCTGAAGAGACAGCTAGGTTATTTCACGCTCCCTCCAATACATCACATGTGATTAAGTTTCATCCAATTGCCCCCGTACAAAACTCATGAACCTGCCAACAGAAAGTCATTGGATTTTGATCTGAAGAATTTGAAGGGCAGCAAATCCACTTCCTAGCTTGTCCTGAAGGTTTCTGCACTTCATTAACGAGTTGTTTCTCCTTCAGATTTGTACAGGACCAGCTGCTAAGACTGCACTGTATTGCCTGCCTTGTGAGTGCCTTTCCGTAGTTGGCATGCACTTCCTATGAAGACACACTGTAATCAAATAATCTTCCAGACACTTTTCTATTTTCACCCTCTGGGTATATTCTTCAGCCTTCAAATCACTTTTGTGCATGTCGTCTGTTGTGTCTCCAGTTTCTCATTCTTCCTGTTGCAAAACAGTCTCTACACATGAATACCATAGCCCAGCAGCACTGTCGCAAAGGGAGAAGCTGTCTTCCTGGTCCTGCTGTTTTGCACATCCCAGCACCGCCTTAGCTGCTGCTCTCTGTGGAGGGTTGCAGCTGAAATGTCTGTACAGGCACCTCTCCAGATCTGAAGCCCATGCTCTGCAGCTGTGTCCAGTTTTCTTTGTTCCTGGATTATAAGCTTTCATTGGAAAATGTCTGAATGGTCTTGCTTATCACATGAGCGTGGCCACTCCGTCAGCTGTCTCATCCTTTCAATTTAACAGTCTGCTGATCACTACATTATCTCCCAGTTTTCTCAGTAATGAACACAGACTTGCTAAAAATAAGCACTAGTTTCAGTCTTGTGAGTGTCTTGACAATACCTTGCTTAGAGATAAAAAAATAAATCTACTGGGTTCCTCAATTGCAACCACTTGGAGGATTTTTCATTTACCTGGATTTTGACCTATAACATTGCTCTGATACAAAACAGCACTAATATGTAAATCAGAACACTGAGCAGTGCTGACAAAGCACCTCAAAGCCACCGATCACACTGACACCTGTTTCAAGCACACTGGTCATCTCTTCAGCCAACTTCTCTATGCTAGATTAGTACCAGATAACTATGCCTACTGGTTTTGAAAGATGTGCCATAGATATTTGTCGTTATCCTTCTCACATAGTAAAGAATTGTAAGATTCCCCATAGGGTGCAGATGAATTCTACTTCTTCACAGGTACACATAGTTACATTTAATGGTTGGGGTTTTTTTTTTTCCTCTTCCAAATCTACAGCTAGCAATGTGCCTCCTAATTCAAGATTCCCTTTATTGCTCAGATATTTATGCTCTTTATCCTTCTTTTTCTTGGATCTAAATTTTTCTTTTGCCTATTGTTTCCCTAATCATTTTTTTGCTGTTTCATAACTTGCCCTTTTTTTGAATTAGTATATATTTTATATTTTCAATTTTTATACATATATACATCCATATAAAACACATTTTTTCCCCCACTTAATCTTTGAGTCATGAAGTCTTCTTTCTGACTAGTACACTACTATCTCATAGTTAGCAAACGATCTAGCTGTACAGAGAATATGGCAAGTAGTAGTGTCTTAAACAAGGGACCTGCTGTGACTGACATGGTCTTACCACTCTTACAAAAAATAAGAAGATTAATGACTGCATGAATTTCTAATTTCCTGGTTCAGAATATAACATACACCGTTCCTTGGGATTAAAATGTGCTGGCCCACACAGAACTACAAAAAACAGCAGGAGAGGAGGCTGAAGGCCTTCCTTTTTCTTCTTGCCCCTGGAAAGGGTAGAGATGCCCTCTCCTTGCAACCTCCAAAGACCTGCTTACAAAGCCACTCACCCCTACAAAGAGTTCATTTGCACTTTTAATACTCAGGTCTTTTGGCTGCATTGAAACCGCAAGAAAATTAAAAAAGTTAAACTTTCAAAGTTTGATTTGTATTAGCGCAAACAGTGGTAGTGAAAACTGTTCAGCTTCACCAGATTCCAGCTGCAGTCACTTGGAACTAAAAAGTGAAGCAAGGTTTGCTGTGCAGAAGTACTGTGAGAAGGTCAAAAGGGACAACCACAGTAGTCAAGGCTGAACGAAGTGTTTGAATGCAAGCAGATAACTTAAAAGAAAAAAAAACCCCACACCTTTAAGGTTCATATATTGTGAAACTGCAGTGAAAAATAGCATGTACAGCTCAGAAGTCATTTCATAGGCAACAGAACAAAGCTTTTGCTTATGCTGAAAGAAATCTGAAGCCCAATTTTGAAGTTGGACAACATCTAATAGAAGTTAGGACAAAGCACTGAGGAGGAGGCACTTCCATAGCAAGCAATGTTCATGCAGTCAGCAGCTAATCCATTTCTTGCCTAGTATTCAGCTTACAGAAACTTAGCCAAGTTACTTTCTTCTCTGTGCAGAAAATGTGTCCAACAAAGCAAGTTTTCGAGCACTGAATTCCATCAAGGGAAAGTGAATCTACCCAGTGAAGGAGTAAGGAGTACCTGACAAACTTCAACTTAGAAGAAAAAAAAGTATTGGGGAGAGAATTGCAAAAGATTCATTGCAAATCTTGTAAAACTATTATTAGGTCAATTATCAGCTTATCAGTGCCTGATACTGATTTATTAGTAGAAAGCAAAAGTTAGTGATGTGAGGCACGAATATCTGACCCACTCTTCAGTTTCCTCTGCCAAACATCTCCCTTCACCTCAGATTCTATGGAGTTTTGTCTCAGAACCTAATCCATTTTTAACATTCATTTTTCAGGATTATGGAAGAAATCTATCACAGTGGCTTAATCATACAGGCAAATGTCGTCATTCCATTTCGTGTTTGCCCCTGCCTTCATTATCAGGAAATGGAGTATTAAATAAAGATGATAAATTCCTCCCCAGCCTTTTTACTCTCCCACCAGGATGAACAAGCTCCATGTTCCAAACATAAAGATTTGACATGTGGGAGAGCAAGCGATAAGCTAACGGAAAGGCCAGATGCAACATTAACCCCCTGGCTACTTTTGTCTTCATTCTTCATAAATGGCCAGTACTGTGGTTCAAAGAGGACCCCTTCCAGCAGCAGCATCACAAGACTCCTCTGAGAGCAGACTTTAACTTCATCAATTCTTTTTTTTTTCTACTCTCTTCTTTCCTAAAGCTCTTGTATATTGTTGTGCTTTTATTTTTGCAGGCTTTAAGCAAAGATAATTTAGGTGAAGTCAGAAGGCAAAATGTCTTCATTTTGAAAGGACGAAAGTAATTACATTTCACATTCCAAAGTGGCCGCACAGATGTGACTTTGCTGTTTGTATCTTAGCTCTAGCCAAAATTATGTCATTACAGTCCTGCCCACAAGCTCTTCCCCAAAGCAGGTGCTTTGCAGATCCCAAAGACAAATCACTGACCAGAATCTCAATGCCTAAGACACAGCCAAAATCACACCTGCATATCAAATGAAGATGTGTTAGGAGTACAGGTAGACATAATCCTACTAGCTTTAACCTCTCATTCACAGGGAACAGTAGCTGTTAAGATGTGACAGTAGGGACTTCAGAGTCAGTTGTACACTGTGCCAGGCATCCAGGAGATCAAGTTACCATCCGGTAATTTTCAACATTACCCACAGTTGCTAAATTGAAGATAACAAGGTCATCTAGCCTTGTTACAAATTGTACTTTTATTCAGCTTTGTAAAAATACCTAGCCTGATCATAGTCTTGTGCAAACCCACTATCTAAAAGCTAAGAGTTGTTTAAAGGGACATGTACCCTGTTGTCCCCCCCACCCCTGTTTTATTTGACATGCACTACGAAACATGCAATGCTCCTGTGCCATCATTTTGCATCAGTCATTCTCAAAGAATTACAGGAAATGGGCACAATTGATGTGACTGGACAAAGTAACATGGCTTTGCAATTATCCCCTGGCATACACTTTCAGTCACTGGCATTACGAAATGAGAGCACATTGCATACAACTAAGCTGCTTTGGAAAAATACTCAGGAAGCACGTGGAAGAGATATTAACAAAAGCATTCCAGCTACTCACATAGTTGCCAGATGCTGAGCAGCCAGCAGAAGCAAGTGATTTTTAGGTGGCTGCTCAGCATCTCTCCTCAGATTGAGCAGATGCTCTTCTGAGAGAGGAGTAATGGCACACCAGGAGGCAGAAGGGTCATGCTCCTCCTGTAGATTCAGCTATTTTTGCCTTCCTTTCAAGTATCAAATAGTTTTTAATGAGAGTACTCTAGAGGGAGATGAGTTAGTGGATAGAAGCAAAGAAGTCAGAGACCTGTGAACATACAGTTCTCACATTTCTCATGCTGATTTCTATTCTGTGTATCCAGGATTTTTCTGCCATGTTCTTATACCATGTGCTATATCAGATTTCAGGGCTCAGCTAACCAAAAAGTGTTCCTTTATATAGATGGATCACTCAAAAACTGTGGTTAATTTTCCACTGGATCCTGCTCTAAAGCTAATATAGAAACAAGGCATATTTTTAGATCAAATGTCAAATGAATCCCCCTCAAATGCTGTAAAACCCCCAAAGATAAACTTTTCTGGGCAGACAACAGAGTGTATGACAAGCTCCTGTCAAAGGAACCATTTTAAATCCCTTGAGTTCTCATATTGAAATAATATTTACATAACATTTGAATTATATATTATCAAATGTGCTTCATATATTAAACACATACATGTATATTTGTAACACACAGTGCCCTTAAGGTCACTGTGTACTACACAGATTATCATTTTCCCTTTAAGACCAACTATGCACAGGAATATGTAGGCCTGTTTTCACTGCCATTTGATGTGCAAATATTATTATTTGTAAAAGTACTTACTCCTATGCCTAGCTTCACATTACACATAGAAGAGAGGAAGGTAAGGGTCCTAGGGTGAGAAGGGGAACCAGAACATTTCGTTCTCAGTTACTGACTCAGCTTAAGGTCAGCAGCAATCCAAAGTTGTTTGCAGATGAACGGAGTTCAATAGTTCATGTGAAATAAGTCATCACTCTCAGCGGTCAGGTCCACAAAACCAATCAGTGTGTCTCTAAAAAACAACATGAGGAAAAGAGGATTGAGAAGCCCGTTCCTGTGCAGACATGTCCTGTGAAGTCCTTTGCAAGTAGCCCCTGTCCTGAGCAGCTCTTGCAGGATGGGGGGGAGGATCGATGCATCCATTCCTTTTCTTGAGCCTATTCCATTTCCCAGGCTGTGAGTATGCTCCTTTTCAGGAGCAGATCTTTAAAAAATGAAGGCCTTATTTTGGAGGAATGGGAACTCGTTTACATACACCTCAGGAAGTCATTTGCAACAGCATGAAATGAGTGAAAGATACCATCTGACTTGGTGGGGTTTCACACTCGCTTGTCACAACTTTGGAGTAATGCAGGAGGTAAAAAATGCACCACCGCTTCAGGCAGTCCCACTATGCTGATCACATGTGCCTTGACCAGCTTGGGGGGAAGCTCTCCAAAACAGATTAAGCTTGACTTCAATCAGATGGTAGCTTCCAAGACAATGTTTTTCTGCCATTGAACCACAGTCCAGGTTTACCAATGACAACAGTCCAGTTTCATGGGTTAACATTTGTTATGAACCATCAGACCCTGAGAAGGCAACGGCCAGGGAGTATTCTTTAAGGCAGCGGGTTTTAAAATCCAGGTGTTACTACACAAGGTTCACATCTGTCCAGCTCCGAGCTTCCCCCAGTCTACAGTGGGCCCAAAACAATGAAGGAAGGGAACCAAAGAAAATGAGACATGGAGGATGAGGAGAGAGGAATTTTTAGGCAGATTTGACTGGGATAAGCGTTAGTGTTAACAAAATAAACTGAGGCCAGTTTGTTAAAACACCATACACAAACTCTGTGATTTCCATCTTCAACCACAACTGTAAGCTAGCTTAGCATCCTAACCAGTGCCCTTTTGCTCCAGAAGAGAAAATACTGACTTATGCTCTATAAGAAGCTCAGAAAATTATATCAATAGGAGGAAAATGATGAGCATATTTTGAAAACTTTTTGTACATATTTCCTGGTAGCTTCACACATGCTTCTGGAAAAGCTCTAGATAATAAAATCGCTAATCACCTTGCTGCTATAAAATGTATCTAGTCTAGGTCATAATTCATATAGATGTGTATCAAAACAATAACTCTGTCTGATCTTACTGTCTCAAGCTTCTCCAAATTATCATTTTTTATTGTTTTGTTCAGACATTCTTATTTATAGGGGAAGGAAAAAATGTTATTGACAAACTGTTCAAGGTGTTATACAGACAGTATAATGGTATACTGGTTATGTTGCATCTCTCCTTGGAGAACAAATCAACTCAGAGTGTCTTCTTGTGGCAGAAAGCTGCAGAGAAGCCCTTGTCACAGGCTGTCAAAAAGCACCAGGGCTGATTTCTTCTGGTTTGGTTTGGTATAACTGCTTTGTTTTTTTCAAAAAGGTTGTAACAATGAAAAGAGCTACCAGAGGAGGAGCTCAGAAAGGAGTGTACTGATTTCTGGGTGCTTTTAGTTCACACTGGGTTTAACAAACATAAGCTCAGCACCCCCAAATCAAGAGAGGACATATTCGATAGTGGGCATGGAATAGTCACTTGGCACTATTTCCTTATTTGATTGACTTATGTAGGTCAGAGCTAGTCAGTGCTGAGCAGTCAAATGGGGGCCCAGAAGCAGTCACATGGCTTCACTCACAAGTGTGCTGACAAGGCAATAGGTTGACAAATTTGTACAATCAAGTATAAATGACTCAGCCCAAAACTTGTAATTTGAAATTTGCAATTGCTTTGGCAATCCATTTCTCTGTCAATAGCTTCTTGAGTGACTGGTAGTATCAACTATTATTAACAAAAGACACCTCTCTTACAACCTGTGTTGATTAAAAGCCTGGTTTATGTACCGGACAAAAGTTTCTTCCTCATGACTCAACTATGAGAAATACTGTTATGTGTTAAGGTACGTTACCTACGCTCCTGAACAGAGTCCCTATTGACCTGTGAATGAATTCAATGTTTTTATACTTTCAAACATTTGTAATGAGTATTTGAAGGCCAAAAAAAGAAACAGGTGATGTTTCCACAAAGAAGACTAGCCCAGCAGTTCCTATGGCAGAGAATGAATGGGAAAATATCCCTAAGAATGCGGGGGGAGATGCTGACTCACAGACCTCTAGTGACTGCTGGCTGCAGTGTGGGCGGGAAGCATGTAACAGGGGCAGCACGGATAGAATCAGCTCTGGAACACTGAGAAGTCCCACCCGAATGAAATGTTGAGGTCATGAAGAAGGCAGACAGAACCACACTGGTGTCAAGTTCCTTGGGACAGGACCTGTGTCCGTGTAACATCTACCAAATTGCCCAGAGTAGTACTGGCTATGGTGCAGTAAGGACACTTTGACAGCCCCTGACGTAATGTGGTGCATTAGCACAGCACACACAGTGGAGAGGGGAAGGGTTTTGAGAGTCCTCTCTTTTTTCAGGCAGACGACGCAACCAATAAAAAATTTACCACATGACTTGTTACTACACACAAAACTCTCCTGATCTATTTCCCAAGAAAAACCACTTCTTTGTTTCCAGTATCAGAGAGGTTCAGAACATCGTTGGGACAAGCCCTGATGATTAACAATCTATCTGTTGCCTTATTCAGAGTCCACATCAGGTTTCTGGTTTTGGGAATTAGAACAGTTAATGAAATCTTATTTCTAGAGAGGCATTTACAGGAAATGTTCTCCAAGACTGATGCTCAAATATACAAGTAATTTTTTTTTTTTTTATTAAGAATAATTTTTCAAAAGAAATTAAAATTCTGCAGCATTTATTCTATTTCCTTCAAATGAAAGTAAGAAAAAATGCATTTAGTTTTAAATCAAAACATTTTGTTTTGGATCAAACAACAAAAAGTTAATTCATTTTTCCATTTTGCACTTTTTAATCACAGATGTTTCTTTTTCTTTTTCTTTTTTTTTTCTTTTTTATCAGCACATTTTCATCCCAAGGAATTTAGACTAAACAACATTAAATAAATGTTAATTAAAAACTTCAGTTATTTGCATGCAGGCTTGTTTCAAAATGAGAAATTGGTACAGAAGTTACTGGCAGTTTTTAGCAAATAACTTTTTATTAAAACCATAGAAAAACTTGGGTTGGAGGGTACCTGTAGAGGTGGTCTGGTCCAATCTCTCACTCAAAGCAAGGGTCAGTTTGCTCAAGGTCTTACCAAGCCATGTTTTCAAAATCTCCAGGGATGAAGAGTCCCCATCCTCTCTGGCATGATGTTGCATCTGTCAGATACATTTGCTCCATAAGGCAGCTTGACTGGGGCTCTGCCACTGTGTGATACTACTTACACAGTTAACAAAGTGTAGTGACTGCAAATAGAATGAAGTTCAGTATCTCATGGGCTACTACGAGGAACATTTGCACAGAGATGTTGCTGTTACAGCAGACAGGACTGCATATACAGTGAGATCTACCTTCTATGAAAATAATCTTCAGAACATTCAGAGTAGCTACTGAGGTGTGGAGTGTCATAATTATTCCAAGCTTGAAACTGTACAGGCACCCCAAATCAGTCACTTTCCAACTGTTTATTTCTGTGGATTATAAGTAAATGGGGACAACTTTTAAGAAAGCTTAGACTCTCAGTGAGTTTTCCTGCGCTACAAGCTCTCATAAATTCTTCCTTAGGAAAGCAGAAATGAACATCCTCATAAATGGCAACAGCTCATTAGCTTACCAAATCACCATTCAACATATTCTTAGAATTATAATTAAAGAACCCTAAAAGCTTTTGTCCAGCCCATTCCTGGAGTAAGATCTGAATCAGACTCTGGAGGTGTCTATCTATCTTCACTGTGAACAGAGCTGCCAGTGCATGGGTAGCCTGGATTATTGCCCAGGTATGGTTAGGAGGAATCAAGGTCAATGCGTATGTCTTTTAGGAAACATATGCCCTATACTTGCATCCAACTGTTAAACAGAAACTGTGAGTTTGCCATTGTTTTCCTTCTTTTCAGCTGAAGGAGCCAAGCAGCCATAACTACAACAGCATAACAGGAAAAAACAAGAACATTTAAATCTTTGCTCTTGTTACGCATTTCCTGCTCATTCTTGGTGTGCTCATTTCCACACTATTACCAAAAAAATGTCAAAGCTTCCAACAACGCTGTCATAACAGTTCAAAAAGCAAGGTAGATCCAAGGCTGGCAGATGCCAATATAGACTCAACCCTTTTCTTCATAAGTCTCTAAAAATAAAGTCCATGACTCCCCAGATACTGATACGGCACAATGATCCATGATAAGCAGCAACATATCCAAATTCTGATTATTTCTCCTGTAATCTACTGCCAACTTCTCTTCATCTGGGGTCTTCAGAGTCAAACCTTCAATGTGTTCCACATACTGACACTAAAATCGTATAGACATAGGAATCCTGGACAGTTGTTTTCTCTTGATGTCTCCAGATCCTTCACCTGACTTCTCCTCATTACATATTTTCTTTCTGCTCATCCTCATGGTCCTCCTCATGTCCTCTGCTTTTCAACCCATTTTTTTATGTCTTCTTCCCAGCCATGTATCCCAACAAGCCACTTCACTGAGCTCTTCCCAGTACTTTTTTGCCTGGTTTTTTTCTTCGCTGTCCGTAATTGTTGCTAACGTTCGTTCCTGATGAACATACTGTGATTCACTCTTGAATGTGCACCTCTCCTAAGAAGTCTACAGACCATAGCTCTTCCCTTGAAAACTGCTGACTGACCAAACAAGTTAAAGAGAGAACAGATGTTCTTGGGGTTAAAACCAGGGTCAGCAGAGCACATAGATGAGCAGAAGCAGCTAGTATCCAATTCTCGCCTTTCTTTGAATATTGTGTGTGTGCTATCAGGTTTCTGAGTTAGTAATTTCTTTACTCTTGTAAAATGACCTATTAATAATGGTAAAAATAATCCTAGTCATCACCACTGTTTGGTTAATTGCAAATAGCAGTCTTACAATTTTCACCTGAAGTAAGTTGCAGCTTTTTCCAGACTGAAAACAGGCAGTGGTGTACAGGGCAGCAAACCCCCAACGCTTTGCCAGTGTTTCCTTCCTGTTCCTGCAGCAGCCATCCTGCAGACCATCTCTTCCTATCAGCCTGATGCAAGGAGAGCCAGCATCTCATGTACCATTTTAATTGGCTGGAAAGTATTTTCAAATTCTCAAGTCTTTGATTTCCAGCTTTTCCAAAGTAGTCTCCGCAGGCTCCCACTGCATTGTTTTATTTGCAAGGCTCATTCGCTTGACAATGAATTATAACATGTGTAAGTAATTAGCTGTGGAACTCTCATCAAATGTTAAATAAATTCCTTGTGATGAAAATCATATTAGGTAAATAAATACCAAGTAAATGATAAACAAAGGCTACTGCGGGAATTTGTTGTATGAAGTAAACTTAACAGAAGTATTGTGTCCTCAAGAGCTTACCCAAAGAATGGAAAAGCAGCAGAGGCAGAAAGGAAGCAGTAGCAGTAAGATTAGCATGCTTTGAACAGGAAACAGAAATTAAAATGAGAGGACTGAGGAGGGGAGAAGAAGGTTGAATCATTCAAAGACTATTGGGCCTGGAAGTTGCCTGATCATTACTCAACCCTCTTCAAATACATGGAGAAATAGTAGGCTAGATTTTCATTTAGTGCAAAAAATACAGCTTGGCTAACCTTGTCTTCTTTAATAAGGGAGTACTGATTTACACAGGATGAGAACCTTTCCTTCTCATTAAAGACTTGTGCTTGGTACTAGCAGGGTGTTTGCTGGCTTTACAACCAGGTGTTAGAGAATATCGCTTGCCCTTTTAATCCAGATTCTGAAATAAAATCATTTGACTCCATTTTTTTTTTTAATTTTCTTTACTCTCCCTGCAGGAAGTTGTTGGGTTTTGGATTGGGTTGTGTGTGTGTGTGTGTACCTTTTGCAGAAGGATGAAAAACCATTTAGTTCTTCTATATTTTGATAAGAAGAAAATGAAGTATGAAACTTAGAGGAATAAATTTTCTCATATAGAATCAAAATCCACTGGACTATGATACAGCTTTAAATTATCTCTTCAGGGATTCATAAATCTTTGGTTAATTTGAGCAAAGGTCCCCTCTAGGGGGATAAATCTCCTAATGGGATTGACAAAACAAGTGGAAAATGTCTTTTCCAGTCAGATTCACGCAATTCCTCACTCAGGAGGAATGAAGACGCAACTGAGAGATCAAGGAAAGCAGTTCTCTTGAGGTTTCTCAAGAACTGGAAGCTGGAATAATCATCTTAGTCTTCAAAAGGTGAGCATTTAATTGGACCATCCATGTCCTGTTTTCAGAAACAGGGCATGCAATACTAACTATCAACCATATTTATTGAAGAGAGTCCAGGATGGCATTCACATTTCTCTGTGTTTTACTTCTGTTGTCATTTGGAAGAATATAAGTAAAGCTCTCCTGAAATAGAAGAATTCAATGTCCAAAAGCTCTTTTCTAATTTGAATGTGGTAAAAATGTATAAATGCAGACAAATGAGGAGCAACAGGTAACAAAAAGACCTATCAGTGAAATAGTTTTCTCTTATTGCACAAAGTTTTCACACTGTTCATGCAAAAATAAATGGCCATACTTTCAATACAAGGATATTTTCTCTTTGGAGAGCGCTATTCAGAAGACTCCAGCTCCATCTCTGAAGCAAGGTCTTTAGCTCTGAATCAAATAAAATAGTGCCCAATTTGTTGCTGTGATGATGTGTCAGTCCTGCAACAAAGAGTACAAGACAAAGCAGCTCAGTATCCTGAATGGTTGCTTTCCAAATCCTCTACTTCTGGGCATTAGGGAGGAGGAGCATTATAATTTTTTAGCAGAGAAAAAGAACATTCTTTTAAGATACAGAGGTGATGAACTCATTTCATGTCAGGGCCAGATAAAGTCAGCAGCTGTGCCATTCACCACACCTGTGATCTTTGCTGGGTTAATCAATATGAAAACATGCCCAAAATCTTGCTATTTGGCAAGATGCTCATTTTATTTGCTAATAAATCAGTCTGTACATATATAAGGCTTTTCCGGATTATCTTCAGGATTCAAGAATAAAATTCAAATTCCTTGAATTATGTCTTCGAAACAAGCAGACAAAATACATTTTGGCAGTCATACAGCCATAGGTTGTCAGCATGCTATACCTTTCCTTTTATTGGAATATGGTATTGAAAGCTACAAAGCATTTTCAAACAACGCTGCATTTCAAACCAAAATCCCAGGGCAGCAAGGACATACTCAGAGTTAATATAGCCAAAGCTTTCTTGACACCACTTCATTTTTTCCAGTCTGTGCACACTGTCTGCATGCCAATAGTCTTACACAGCAAACTGTGCTTGCACTGAACAAATTGCTACGACAACCCTGAATTGTTGCAATGATCACTCAGGAACCTTTTGCTGCTAGGTCACTAATTAAACACCAGCCTCACGGTAATAATGACTAATTTTTTTTTTCCTACAATTGTAATACTGTGTGCAAAACAGGGCAGTGGTTTCAGCCCTGTTTCCAGCAGCCAGCAGCCACAATACAGAATGTACTTGCACAGCTGCAACCAGGTGGTTGGATTGTTTGTTGTATGGAAAGCCTCCAAAGAGAGAAGGATGGCAAGGGCTTGACGATGAAACTCCTTTGTCAGGTGTAAGCGTGGCATTTGCTAATCGTGACCGTAAGATGCTGGCAGACTAGCATGGGTGAGCTTCAGGACTGTCTTCAGCTCAGCCCCATCCCTTCCTCTTTGGGGAAGCAAAAGCTTTGTCTCTGTTTGTAGAAGCCCTGAAATGGCTGGAGAAGCTCTGACCTGCTCCTGCCCCAGCTGGATGGAGAGCTCACCCACCCCATGCTGTGAATGTCACACACGAGGGCACAGTCAACTCCTGTTGGCTGTCAGGCACCACCACCTGAAGTCTGGCTGTAGGATGTCCTCTGTCAGTCCCTTTGCAAAGGTTTCACTGTAAGAGATCACAAAGTAATTATTCTAGGATGATAGGTTTGTGGTGCCAAATGTAACATTAAGTCTCACATCTATATGCAACTGTAAAGGAAACTTCTGATCATAAGTGTTAATGTATTTATAAATTCAATTTTAAATCCCTTTGGCATTTCTTCTGGAATTATTTTTTTAACTAAAGATTAAATGGCTAGAAAGTTTGCTTCTGAAGACTTCACCTTGAAATAAAATTCAAACCCTTACATGTCTAGACTGAGCAGTGGAACCAGCTCCTTCCTCTGCATCTTTCTAACTCCAGTATTTCTCAGAGGACTGCAGCTGAAGATAAAGGCACCTAGTGACAGGGAGCAGTCAGACAAATGTGTACATATAGGACATTTTCTGTCTGGGGGATTTCAGCTTTTTCCTACATTCCTTTGAAGAAAATAGGGAAATGTCAAGCTTCCAAAGCAGTGTGGGCTTTCCAGGGCTCTGGGCCTCTTAAGAGATAAAGGCACTGAAGACCTGGCTTAGGAAATGGCCATTTAAAATAAACACAAGCTGTGCCCTGCAAAAACTTACCTGCTTCAAACTCCCACTTATGTAAAAGAAGAGAAATAACAGGAGCTGATTTTCAATGTCAATGGTATTAAATCACATCTCACAGGCATTTCATAAAAGAAATCCACTTGACTATATAACAGCTGTAGAAATTTACTTTGCAGGAACGCATTAAGGCATATTGAAAGCTGTGCTCACCATCCCTCCCAGGTCACATGGAACTCGGCTGCTCCTGCAGTCGCACACGTGAGGCACAAGCACTCGGCTGCTGCCTGTGGAAAGCTCACCTGTTACATGTGAGGGTGGCTCTTCCCTGATGCCAGATTCCTCCCTGGCTTTTCCTTGCTCCTGCAAATGTCAATCCTACTGTTATTCACTTCTTAAAATATTTTCATTTATTTATCACTGCTGTATTGAGCTACATAACCATTGCGAAACCCATCTCAGCGCTAACATGAAGGTGTTTTTTGAAAGAAAAATCTTGGAGGAGCCAGGGTGTCCAGAACAACTGTTTTAGTGCCCAGGGAGCCTTGCAGCATAAATCCTTACAGGCT
This sequence comes from Falco biarmicus, assembly GCF_023638135.1. Classification (NCBI taxonomy): domain Eukaryota; kingdom Metazoa; phylum Chordata; class Aves; order Falconiformes; family Falconidae; genus Falco; species Falco biarmicus. Next base: position 53,651,807 of record NC_079293.1, on the reverse strand, counting down.
GCTTAATTAATTAATAATCTGTAAGCATTTAATTGGTACCACTGAATATTCAGAACATAGAAATGTCAGTTTGAGGAAAGAGACAGCAGGAGAAGAGGTGTGTCAAGAATGTTTTTCCAGCAACTATTCCTATAACTCCTAGCCTGCCACTTTATCAACAGAGCTCTCCCTTCCATGCAACATCTGGAGTGCTCCTGTGGGTTACAGATGTCTCATGCTTCCTTCAGTGCATGTTGTTCGTGTTCTTGGGGCTGTAGAACAAGAAGAAACGTAATTGAACCCACCCTCGGGCCTCTTCCAGAGACACAAAGGGAAATGGAAAAGCTCCTGTTGACTTTGCCTTAGTCCACACTCAAGACGGATGAGGGAAGGTCTGTGTAGGGGCTGGAGGGTCTGCTCCACAGAAGGGTGTTGGCTGCAGCAAAAAGTCTGTACTGACTAAAGGCTGTGGCAGTGCTCTTAAGAAGTCTTTTTATTACCTCAGGGTAAGCATCATCCCTGTCAAGGACTGTTTCCAAAGCATGAAGGGAGAAGGGTGAGCCCCATCAAGCACAAGGACATCCCTTTCCCCCTTTCTTCTTGCTAAATGTGTGCATGACCTGAAAGGAGTCATGTACCTTCCCAACTGAAACAAAATAAGTGACCAGCACAAATGGGCTGCCATGAGCGGAACTGGAAAGCCTTTAGGTGAACTCACAACTTTGAGTAAATGTACAAAATGTGTATTGTTTCAAAATCCTTCATTAAAGTATGGTTTTGCTTCCCCTATGAAAGAAACAGTGCCCCTGCATTGAGGTAAACTGCCAAAGGACAGAGTGTGGGAGTGTGAACCCAGCTGGACACCAGTCAGACTGGTGGATGTCTCTGGTGCTGGAGCTGAGGGCTGGCTCTCAGAGCTGTGGACTTACAGGTGGAGACCAAACTGCTACCAGGCCAGCCTGGAAGCTGTCATGGTGCCCTCCACCAGACCAGCCAGACCTATGATACTGGAATTTGAAGGTGGGAGCAGTAGAACAGAAGATGCCTGCTGCCTGATATCTTCTTCAGCTCCTAGCCTCAGATGAAGTCCCTCTGTGCACAGCAGGGACAGGGCTCCTTCCCACCTCCCACGTCTCCAGAAAGGCCTGAGAGGACCCAGAGCTTTGCCCTGCCACTGTGGAAGTCTGTTGAATCCAAGACCATTTAGACAACATACTGTAGTTTCAGACACGAGATGTGTTTTGGTTGAAGTGCTTTGCCAGAAGGTTTCCAACTAGTTCTAATTATGGTGAGATCTTTAAAAACTCATCAGCCCCCAGTTTATTGAGTTGTTTTGCTAATATGCCTCATGGCCTTTCCTTCAAACTTCTGCTGGGCAACTGCATCACTAACACTGATCCCCTTTTCCTCTGCTGAACCCTCTCATTTGAAACCTTCTCTACAGTTTCCTTCTTTCCCTGTGGCCGGTATAAATAAAAAAATTTAGCCTGTGTGCTCACATTATTCAGGTTGTTCCTCTCTTGCTGTACTGCCTCAAGGTCTGTAACAGCGCTAAGCTTCTCTGATCACTGATAGCTATGATTTTCTTAAGTGTTTCTGTCCACATATAGTATTTATCAGTAAGTTCGATATAATAATGTCTACATAAGAAAAATCATGGCAAAATCAGGGAAAAGTAAGAAATATGGCACCCTTTGATCACACATTACCACCTTCTGGAAGTTATGCCTTTGGGAGTTATTATACTTACAAGGGCTTCTCACCAGGCACTCAGAACACACCTTACCTGATTTAGCTTAAGAGAAAATATTATTTTCCTCAGCAGCAGTTACTGTTCACTAAAATGTCCCTGCTATTACACCTGTTTGGCATAATTCAGCAGGTATAAGGTGATGCCCCTAAATACCTTAACCACTTCTGGTCAGCGTTCAAAGGAATGTTTTTGTGTCTTACATTAACCATATATTTGCCAGATACTTTCTGCCAATGAGACAAATGAATCCAATTTCCTAACACAAGCTGTACATAAAACCTGTAAATAAACACATATAGAGATACAGACTGTTGCCTTATGCGCTTAAAGTGGGAATTAGCTGGAAATTAGCTGAAAAGACAGCTTGAGCAAACTTGCCCTCCAACTGAACCTTGAAATTGATGATCATCACTCTTTAGAAGCGCACGGCTCCCTTCCTGAGTGAGCCTCTGAGCCCAGACGTGTGTGGACAAATGCCGTGATCTGGGAAGCCAGGCATTTTGTGCTCATCTAAATGACTCACACTTGAGGCAGGGAAGTGCCAACACTAGATAAGATTCCAAAAGGCCCAGCTGAAAAATGAGGCTATGAACAGAGGAGGAGGTTAGGGCATGGTGACCTAATTTTTGTGGAATTACTTAGCTGTAAGTGCATGCTCTCTGTGCGCTGGCCATGGGCAAACTGACAGAATCAGCAGTCCCACCGCACCAAGCAGGCTCCTACCCTCACCCAAGGCCCCCCTCCTGTGCAGGGCAGCCCCCTGCACCTGCTGCTCTGCTCACAGGCATGCAGCGAGTGGGGCTCCAGCTCACATCTAGGGCTGCAGGTGATATGAGGTGAAACAGAGACGATTTCATATCACCTAGAAGCTGAACCCCTCTCCAGCTTTGAGTGTAAAGGCCTTGAGTAAGAAGCTGAACAGGTAGCTGAGAGCCAGTCAATAGGTCAGAGAGCTTAGGGAGAACTGTGTTGTAGTCCCCGATCCCAGAAATTATTACATATTTCACATTAGACACTCATTAGATTATCCACTCCCACCCCCTCCCCCCAAAAGACAAATGTAAAAATCAAATCACAAAACCTACGCTGGTTTTGCCTTATCTACTATTAGGAAACCTGTGCAACCACCTTCTGTCAGGAGAAAATTATAGACCATAAGACCACTAGTTAAATATATTTAATGGCACCATAAATATCTTTCAAGCAAAAGAACACCTGATAGGTAAGCAGTTTAGAGGCAAAGTGAAAGCGTCTTTTAAGAATATTGGAGATATTTTAATATATACCCTACTTTGTCACATAATGCTGTCCTTCACAGATCTTTCTCTAACTGCATTTTAGAGCAATTTACAAAAGTTTTATCTCTGTTCACCTTTGTGTTCCATACTTCACAGGACACCATTTCTCAGCACCTGCTTAACAGTGTGGTGACAGGCTGCAGGTGCCAGGGCTCCAGCCCTCAGACCCTTGCTGAACCCCTCAGTGCAAGGGAGGCGTTAATTTAAAAACAGAAAATGGGCATATTAAAAATCATAGCAACAAAAGATCTGTGCAAGTTGTCACTGAGTAAATTTTTTCAGGCACTGCTCTTCCCTGACTTGCTCATGGCGTTTGGTACACTGATAGTTCATTTCCAGTAACAGCAGCTGCAGGGACTGTCAGATATGACTAGGTCACACATGAACAGCCTCCCCAGCCTGCCTAATTCCCTGTGTTTATCCCTTCTTCCACCCTGGATAACTCTTTTTTTTTCATTGACCCAGTATTTTCTTTCTTTTTTTTTTTTTTTTTTTTTTTTAAATTCAGAAAGCTGTGCACGCTTTCACTCACCTGAGGACTTACGTCAATCCTTTATCTGTGCTCAGACTCAGCCCTGCTGTGGGAATACAACACTGTACACCCAGCTCTGCTCCTGGGTATACAAACTAGCCCAGTCCATAAAGGTTTCATTCAGCTGAAAGTTCTTTAAAATAGGCAACTCCCAAATGCTGAGACTGACTTCTTATTTCTAGAGATGCAAAGCTGAGAATTTGCCAGAAACTTATTTCCCAAGATTTCAGAGTTATCTGGATTCTGGTGTCTTCAATGGGAAGGTTTCTGACATAAGTTGTACCTGCATTTTGAAGTTGACCACATTACCTGTCTCAGCTGAAGTAACAGCTCAATAAGCACATCCACTAGCCTCAGTGGTCAATGCCACCGACTTTGAAGACATAGAGGTTTACAGACACCCCTCCTGAAGCTGCGCCCCAGCTTGTTCAGTTGTTGGTCCTGTGAGAAATTGCCACTTCTCCACAATCACAGCATTTCTGGGTTGCCTGCTTTCTTCACTTCTGGATCTAAAGCCTAGTAATTCTCTTCTGGCACTACAAAGTCGGTATTTGTATTATATTTAAGAGAAGCAGCTAAAGGATAATTTTAAGGGGCAAATACATGGTAGTCTGATTGATAACCTGTGTTTTATTGCATTGAAGAAGAAACAAGTTCACACTGTAAGTTTTATTCAGTCATGTCTATCAATAGAAGTGTTGAATTCCATACTGTTGAATTTCCTGAGCTACACACTTAATGAAAAAAGGAATGAATCTGACCTCTGGCTATTACTTACAATGCTCCTGTACTTGTAACTGAGCCAGAGTCTTGGACAATGTTATCTGTCTAACATAGTCTTTTATTTCCTAAAAGCTTTGCTACTGGGCCCACCATTTTTTTACAGAGATGTTCAAGAAGCCCAGGGAGCAGAGCTTATCTGTCAACAGTTATTGCAGTTCTTTGAGTATCTATTGTGAGGAATTATGCTGTTGTCTTTCAAGCATCTTTTAACAACAGGTTTTAAATTGTTTACCTAACATTATTAATTACTTTCCTAAGATCTGACTCACCTATATGGTACATCTGGTTCCGTCATTTGCTACCTAAAATAGTGTAAAGATTATGAAATATTACTGCTCTGATTGGTAACAAGACAAGAGATTAATTCTATTATTCATCCTGTTAATATGTAGTCCCCTCTGTTAACAAAAGCAAAATCACTTCAGCTAGCATAACATTCACTTACCTTAAAATTCATCTGCTGACTTCTGCTGTCCCATACATTACAGATGGAAAAGACCCACTTTGGTCCTTGAGTATGAAGTATAAGCTCACAATTTGGGGCAGAACAGTTTAAACTGGAGGCAAGCTTTTCACAGAAGTGCATAGTGAAGGGGTAATTTTCTATACCAAAGTGATTGCAGGTTTTGCAGAGCATTTTTGACCATTACCCACCTCTGAGAAGCAAAACAAGGGTACACCTACACTGCAGTCACTAACTTTGCTTCTCAAAGAGCAAATTAGAGAGCTTCATGCTGCCTCGCCTGCCCATATCCCAACAGCCGCCTAAGCTAGCTAATAGGACTGACACGTAGCACAACCCTGGGTGACAAACTTTTTTGATGAAGTAGCATTGTTGAAGACCAACCAGACTAGCAGTATGAAAGCTTGATTTTTCCACAAAGCAATTTTTCCTTTTATTTTAGTGCTGTCTGGCTTTTAACGGTTCATTTAAATTGTGCTGAGTAACTGTAATGTTCCTTTAATCCAGGCCCAGATGGTTCCCTTGCTTGAATCCGGTGACACCCACTCACATATCGTAACCTCTTCATCCTGAGCCAGCTTCACTTCTTACCCTAATGCTCGGCAGTCGCTGTCAGCACTGTCATTCCCTGATACCAGCACTGAGACAGTTTAGTGGGCCTTGATGACTACGTAGCAGATGTCACCGCTTAATAAAGGAGAGAGATGCATGGGAAAGACTTCCATATACTAGGAGAAAGGATGGTCAAATCAACATGCAGATAGTATGGAAATACATTTCTTCCTTTCAGAAATAACAGACAAACTATTACAGTGACCTGAGAAACTGAATTCAATTAAGAAATGTCTTCATCACCGTCCTTTGCTCTAATCCTCCTGGGTTATGATCTTCCTTGGGAGTCTGCTTTCTTAACAGAGAGCTGCGCTGGTATAAGCACTTTATATAAGCACTTTACAGAGGCATCTACTTCTGGCTTGCTATCTGGGCTGCTATAACAAAACTTTCATGAAAGAGAGTTAATGTAAGGAAAAATCAGAATAGCTTCAGCTCTCTTCTGTTCAAAAGGAAGAGTTTTTAATAATGGAAAGCAGACGGGTATGCCTAAGGGAAAATCCATCAATTCCACTGTGTGCAGCCAGCCTTAGGAATACATGAAACCAACAGCAGCCATGAGAAACGTGGGTAGAAGGGCCACTGGTGACTAGGCTTGCATGAAACATTACAGCCATTTTTGCATAAAATTTTCTCTTTGCATTTCACTGCTAGCTTATTTCTCAGTGGTCTGTTTTCTTCTAGACAAATGCTGGATAATGCACTGCTTCTCTAGGGCCATATGCAATCAACTCTGGAATTTGAGATTATTATGTTATTTACCATAATTGCCCATCCCCTTCTAATGACTATAGATATACACGGACAAAAAGCCTTTCTTGTACTTACACAATCTGCTAGGCACATTGTAGTATTAAGCAGGATTCAAAGTCCAATTGATTCTGATTCCACACACTAGTGATTTCTGCAGCATCTGTCCTTCAAGGATCTTGCTGAGCCTCCGTATATGCTCATGCAAGGTACATGAACCTACCAAATACAACGACAGATAGTGTCTTACTGCCCATATGGTACTCCTTGCCTAAGGAGGCACGTCCTCTGAAGAACATCATAACCATTCTGACCGTCATTTTTCCCACCACACTGGCAGCCCCCAGAGCTACCAGGAAATTAAGAAAGAGCAGTTATATGTGAGAAGAGAGTTCTCCCAACAATGAGAGAAAAACACTTCATTCGCCTCAAATGAGAAGAGATATATAAAAAAATAGCTGCTTTTCAAAATTGTGAATTAGATGTTGAACACTTTGAGAACTCCCCAATCTCTAGGGGCAGAACTGAATTTTGGTTCCCAGCTACTTTAACTGCAACTGCTAGCAGTGCTTATAAGACTGTACATAACCTTCCTAAAAACACATCTACAACAGTCTTCTGCTACAGCAGTAAACTTTACACCACATGTCCTTTTGATTAGTCTTGGCTGCTGCTGGTTTTAGCTATGTTACAATGGGGGCACCTCTATTTTACTTACAGCTAGGCATGTCAGTCAAACTGTTGAATGAATGGTGGTATGTTTACACAAGCCATGTGAGAATGTAGTCTAGGAATAACTTATAATGAGTGTGAAAGTAAATAATATAACTCAGAGCAAAGTTTTAGGGCCAAAGTCTATATATAATATGTGGGATGAGCAAGCACTTCCTAGGCTGGGTCCACATGCTCCCCCCAGCTATGTCCTATCTCAATGCTAGAACGCTGGTTGGGACCCCTCTCCTTTACATCTCAGAGCCTCTCTGCAAGGCAGAAGAGAACCAGGGCATACCCCACCAAGCTTCTTTAGCTGACAAAATACACTGGTATTGCAAATATAATTGTGAAATGCCTGGGTCTCTTCCTGGGAGCTGCCACATCTCTCTAGCTTCTCATGAAGTCATCTGGAGTCAGAAAAAACTGCAGCTCTCAGTGTTCAGCCTGTGCATTAGGCATGATCAATCTTCAACCTCTGGGGAAGGCACACTCCGCTAGTACTGTGTAGAGTCCTTGAAACACAAACATGTGTCTCATCAGAAAGAAAGAGCTGTAAGTTCATATGCTGGTGTTCTTGTCAATATACTATGTCATTTTATAACAAATGTCAGCTGTGACAAATGATAGGTTTTTCACATACCTGGGGAATGTGAAAGGTGGGGGAAAGGTGGGGTATGGCTGTCCAGGCACAGGCTGATGACATTTTATGATGGTCAGGCTTCTAGTTGTATGATTAAGAAGAGTTGAGGTATGATAGACTTCATTTTTTCCATCATCAGCTACAAGTCTGGGAATCCTGCCCAATGGGATTAGGTCCTACTGCATTCTTAAAGCCCAATACAGGTATATATATGTATCATATATATCTTCCTCTCTTTATTTCTTAGAATAATACTGTTGTAAGCAGAAAATTTGTGATAATGCAGACAACAGAAAGTCTTTAAAACTCTGCTATGGAACAGCTTTCTTAGTGAGCTTGTAAAACAAAGGTGTGCAATAAAGTGTAACACTGCAGTATTTCTCTACCCATGCATTTAAAAGCCACCTCCTGAGCATACCCTGTGAGAAGAAATCCAGTCTCTGGGCTGCTTCTGATTCTTATTTGAAATTATTATTCCAAGTGCAATCCCCAGCAATGAGGTAACAGAGATATTGTTGTTTCACTGTAGGAGGCCTCACAAGTAAGTATTTTGGAATATATGAAACTGTTCTCTTGAAAATCAAACATACTTGTAGTGTTGGGTTTGTGTTTAAGATGAGTGCTAAGTGACCCCAGTCAAAAGACCAGAAACATCTCAAACCAGATTGAAAGATTTCCCGTTTCCTTGGCCCCTCCTCTTCTCCCAGTTATACCACTACAGAAGTGGTACTACTTCTTTAGTGGAAGTTCACCACCACTCTTAAAGCTCCAGCTTTTCACAGCTGTCTCTGCTGCATGAAGCATTTCCACAGGAGAAACAGAAAATTCTCCCTGAGCTCCCATTTTCACATTTCAGTGACACTGTGGTCTGGCAAATCTGAGTTGGTTGTCTGAAGTTTTTAAAATATATTTTTTAAACTTAACTCAGAAAATTAATCAGTGGAAATTCCTAGCCAGCGGAATCGGCTTGTCTGTCAGTGCAGTACTTAATAGATGGTTAGGGTACTCGTGACTGCACATCCCTGGGCCATGGGCCTTAGCTGTGCTGAGCTGAGACTCAGCTCCTTCTCCAGGCTTCTGTTGCCTCCAGAGACAAACACCTTATCCAGAGGGTGGTTCAGAGAAGGACCCTCAGCCTTCCTAACTCATCCGCTCTCTGCTGATGATCAGAGATAGCGGGGAGTTTACCCTCCCCTGGCTATGGTGAGCCTCTACAAACACTGCTGAGAATCATTTTTGTTGGTCCACTGTTTGCTGAATGTCATTCAATATTGATTTCCAAAATCATCTCACGTTCTGAATATGTTTTGCTAATCCTTTCAGAAAGGTCTGAAACAGCTTCTCACATTACAGCTGTGATTCTTAAGTTGGCTTCTAACAGAATTCTTTTCCCTAAACACAGTTTGGCATATTCCTTCTTTATCATTATTTTATGACCAAGGATATAAAAAAAATAAAATCTAAAAATTGCAGTGAAAGAAAAGCTTCCGCCCCTGCCTGGCTTTCCATAGTGGTTGAGATGTATGAAGTTTACTCCTGCAGTGTCTAATTCACAGAAGGGGAGAAATTGTCCATTCATCTTTTTTAAAGCACTTAGATAATTTGTTTGATTTTGACCATGCGTTCTCTCACAGAGAAAGAACAGACCTGAGACACTCTTTAAATTACTGTACATTTACACCACAAAACTGCTGACAGAGAATCAGTCAATGATATCCAATAGCTGATACCTTATAGACACACTCCTGTCATTTCATATTGCATTAGTAAAAAGAAAGATAATTTAAAATAAATTTATTTTGTAGTGAGAAAATGAAACTATAAAACTGCTGGTCAATTCCAAGAAGAAAACTCCATTTAGTATAACAATAAGAGCCATTCCTTAAAAAAAAATAACGAATTTTTTTATTGTATTCTCACACTGCTTTATCCATTTAATGTCAAACAATGGTGAAAAGGAATCTACATCTATACCATACTTGTGATTGCAGGGATCTTCCAGAGCATTACATATTCACTGACTTGCACACATCTCACGTCAGAGTCATGCTGGAGGGATGGAGAAAGCAAAGCGATGCTCACACAACGATGCCACCCACAGCATCACTCTGCTCTGGTCACACTGATTCAAAAGCCTGCAACCAAACTAAGAGTGGTTGAATTTCCCTCAAAGGGCAACAGCCTCAGAGAAGAAGCCTTGCCAATGGAATCCTAGGATATGTACACGTGTACGTATGTTTCTGTAGGCAATGCTGTATGGGATGCTGTGCCTCTGGCTGACGGCTGACAGGCAGTGGCTGTCACAGCCTGGATCCTCCTCCCGTCAGCATCCAGTGTAGGGCTGACTTTCACCAAAGATGGTCCTTGAAAGAGATTAGGAAGCATAAGTATACTTAACTTGATCGTAAACAGGTCATTGAACTGTGTTACCATTGAACAGGTGTTACAGAAATATTTTCCTTTAGTTAAAATTCCAGTTTCACAGGAACAACTGAAATTGCATGAATTCATTTTTTACATGTAATCTTTAACTGTAAGAGAGTACTGGAAAGAAAACCAGAAAGAAAAAAATATTTCCTATTATAAAATATTATTACCCAGGCACATTGTTTTAAAGAAACTTGTTTTCCTGGAACCATCTGGGAGTTTAGAAAATCAAGCATAAGACAAAAAATCAAAATGATCAGTAAGTTCACCAGTCAAGCTAAGCAAGAAAGGAAGATTTTTGAAATCCTTCAAGTCAGATTTACAGAAATAAGGCAGTCCTCAGAGACATGAGTGACAGTTCTGCCTTTTAATCCTCAAACCTGATTTTTCAAATTTAAAATTTTTATGCAGTTAAATGTGCTCACAGAAGGTATTTTGAGGGAATCCTGATTAAACTATCAGTAAGGCATTTACACTTCTAACCTGCAGTATATACTTATTAAGCTAAAATACTTGTTATTGGTTGTATTATAAGGTGAGAACATGTTTAGACTATTAATAGTATTTGGCTTTACGTCATTATTTTCCTTGAGAAATAAAAAAAGCATTTGCAAACATGAGTGACTGAAGCCTTGCCATACTCCTGTAGTCATTATTCCCACCTCACTGCTGAAGACACCACGCTGTGCTCTGTACACCAGCACAGAGAGATAACAGGACCTTACAACAGCAGCAGAGAAACATCATCAGACTAGAAACAGGACCAGGGTAACCAGACTTCTTGGCATGTGTGTTAGGTGCAAGGCTGAATGTGAGCCTTCCCTCCCCACCTAACATGAGCAGAAATAACATGAAAATGCCATGGAGCTTAAAACTATGTCCTGTACTAAATATTGTAATATATTGTAATATATATATATATATATATATACTGTAATAGAGAATATACTAGTCTCTCAAATGGCAATACTCACCTTCTTTTCAGTCTTCAGAGCTGGTCTGGCTTTTCCTTCTCTCCCCAGCTGGAAAGAGCAAAGCTCCACTGCAGCTATATGGTGGCAGCAGGGGCACACCAGGCACAGTCTGAGCCCATTGCTGAGGATGATCTGGCTGCCCTGCGGCTCACGAGGAGTATGTGCAGAATCCTACTGGCAATTTCAGCAATCTGGCCTGCTACCAGCACATTTTGTTACCAGCAAGAGCATAGAGCTGGTTTCTACAGTCACCCAATTCAGCCACTGGCACAACGGTCATTATGATGTGGAACCTGAAATCAACGACATTTAATAGGAGAAAGCTTAAAAGTGAGTAGAAGGGCTGACAGTGAAATTCTGAGGTTAAGCTCCAATTTTCCCAGCTACAGATACCAGTATAGGGATCTAAGACAAGCAGAGACAGACATGTAACATTATTTCATCTACCATTTCTAGATTTCTTAGCACAATTCTGTGTTTCTCAAGGCATTTTCAAAAAGAAGAATGAAGATCAACTTTATGTGACAAGAAAATTTCATCTGGAAAAGAAGCATAATGTGAAAGAGCAGCGATGTGTAACTGTACATTTATTTTCGAGCAGGGAATATGGTGAAGCGAAACAACAGGAAAACTAAAACGTGCACATGTTTATCAGCATGAAATCTTCTCATTTAAATCCCATTGTTTAATTTATTCATCTCATAGCTTAAGGATACCTCGAGAGAAACAAGGAAAAATGTGCTTTATCAGAGTTCAATCAGTGTTGTGGTAAAATAAAAAGCCATCTTTATCCTTTAGGCAATCCTTAATTGTGAACACCGTCCAACAGTCTTATAAGGCTTCTTACTGCAACTTCTCAAAAATAATTACTATGGACGATGTTCACAATGATCAGTTTTAGAAAGGCCGGAGGAACTGAGATGCCAGCGTGAATCCCAGCTTCTGACCATGCAGCATCTGAACAGTGCAGCAGACCAAACCAGCCCCATCGCTGGGCAGGTTACGCTGCCTGTTGGTTGCACAGCTGATGGGCAGGCATGTCCTCCACATACCCCCTCCTGGCTCACACCCTGCTGCAGGTGCTGAGGCCAAACAGCACAACACCCCCTGCAAGACAGCTGCCAAAACCACTGCTGCTGATGCTGGTTCCCATTAAGCTCCTTTCAAGCAGATCTCAGGGGATGCTAGAAGTTTAAATGTTTACTTTGAGTTTGGCTCCAGCCTTCCAGGGGACTGAGAGAGGTTCAGAGTGCCTCATGAGACCCTTGGTGTGCCCGAAAATCTCTCACCAGTAACACACTTCTTCTGGCAAATCCACTAGAGGTTAATGAAGAGCCTGACGTGCAGTTCTTTCTCACTCTTCCAAAGACATCAGGTTTTTCTCATCACTGCAGGCAAGGGACACTGGCTCAAGCATATGGGAAGTTCAGATACCAAAGTACTCACAGAAATTTTTAAACTCTACATATTGATGACAACTCTGCAAATCATAACAGCCCTCCAGCTTCTGCTGGTGGGCTTTAGCATGGCCAGCATCCAGATAAAGTCTGAACAATGTTGGTGAAACAGGTATGTTGTGAGGACAGTCTCTGTTGAATGCTATATGGGAGCTAGGGTACCCAGTCACCATACTTCCCCTTTCTGTCTCCAGTGCAATGAAAAGGAACTTCAGGGCAGCAGAGTAATGTCCAAATAATTTGATTCCTCCATTTTTTATGCCTGGGAAAAGTTCTGTAAACCCTACTGTGCAAGAATAATGGTATTTTCTACCAAAAGTGCATTGCTGCTGACAATGGCAAAGCACTGAGTATTCAACCACTGCTTTTATCCGATTCCCCTCTGTAATCTCCCGGATAAGAGCAAGCAAAGCATTTTACTTGTAGACCCTTCACATCCCTCCTGGGAAATTAAAAGATGAAAAAATCCACTGTGGAATTGTGTGGAGTTTAAGGGAGAAATAATGAACACTTGTTAATGAGAAAGGAAAAAACCTCCAAGGAACCTGAGGACAGCACTGTAAAGATTAAAGTCAGCAATGACTGAATGGCTCTGGAGACTAAGGTATTAGCCAGCCTCAGTGAATAGATCATTACACGTGACCTCAAGGGACTCCACCCAGAGGAGATAGCAGAGAAAATTTCTGCAAGATAGGACAGAGACGTAAAGTTTCTGATCCCTTTCTTTCAGACTCATGAGGAAAGAGGAACAACATCCCTAAGGATGGCTTCACACTGAAGTACAGCACTAGCCCATCTGGCCTGCACAAAGGCTGGGGATGAGGGTCAGACTTTTCAGCTGAACTTCATTTCAAGGAAGGAATATAATTTGAAGAGCCACACAGATTTGGCATTCCTTCATTTTTATTGTTGCAAGTTATTTGCAGTGGAAATAAAGAACGATGAAAGAGAGGATATAGACAGTTTTTGAAGGATTTTTTTATTATTTATAGCTAAGGAATGAACACCATGTTTTACATTTCATGCTTGCAGATGTCATTTGATGCCCTGTGTTAAATGTGCATGTTGCACATCACAACCCATTTGCAGCCCTAGGCGGCTGGGAAGTGCACTGTAGTATTTCCCGAGAGTTTAGGGGCTCATGGACCTGGGCATCAAGCGCTCCTGGCAGAGGGGAGCACCATCAGCCCACTCTACAGTGCCCAGTACTGACTTACTAATGAGACTGGAGGATTATTAAAAACAAAGGGAGTGTGTACAACAGAGGCTGAGGGAGACTGGGAAAAAGATGTTGAGACATCAGGGGCAAAATGAGGAGCTGAAGAATATCAGCTGGGAAATATCACCTCCTGTGGTACCATATTCCTTATTTTTAGTGTTACTGGTTGTTCCTAGTAGGAGTGGTGTTGTTCTAAAGCACAAACACCCCGGAACTCTTTCAGTTGAGTCTCACACCATGGGTGTTGATGTTGAACAACACTCTGATGTGTACAGTCTGAACAGGGTTTTTATTAACATCTACCGAGACAGGCCAAAAGGACAACTTACTCCTTATATGCCTCTCTATAATGAAATGAATCTGAGAATTCAAAGAGTATGTTATTGGATAACATACAACCATTAGTGAAATACAAAAAATAAAATACAAAAAAATAAATTAGAAATATTTTTCTAAAACGTTAGATGACAGCTTTCTAACACAACCTGAACACAGCCGGGTTTTGACCTTATTATAGCAATATGGATATAATGAGTGATTTCCCAGGTACACCACATGGGTGAATGGTTCATTTCCCTCTGTACCACTTGTCGTTGCTTCATAAGCAGGAGTCGTGACTGAATTACAGGAAATCAGAGAAAGTCCCAATCAATAGCATTTTCACTTTTGTTTCCAGAGAGCTAATTTCCCATCATTGAGGAAAATCAAGAACAAGCTGACTGATAATGATGAAATACTTCCAGTCAATTTGCAACCAAGCAGGAAGAATATTAAACAATTTTAACTGGAGAGAAATATTTTTGGATCAGTAGATCAAGATAATTCATACCAAGGTGCACCAAATGCAATGGATGAGGTGTTAGCTGTTGATAAATTTTCAGTTACAGGTGAAAATTTCAGAAGCATGTCAGTGTTGTATCAGAACTAAAACAAAAGGTGGGGTAACCTGTTTAACTAGAGCTGACATCAGTTTCAGGCAGTTATGGCAAAGCTGGAGCTGGAGTTTATGACTAAGGTGTTACAAAAATGATCAGAGGGCTGGAGCACCTCTCCTACGAAGACAGGCTGAGAGCTGGGGTTGTTCAGCCTGGAGAAGAGAAGGCTTAGGGGACACTTCATAGTGGCCTTTCAGCACTTAAAGGAGGCTCATAAGAAAGACATGGACAGAATTTTCAGTAGGGCCTGTAGCGATAGGACGAGGAGGAATGGTTTTAAACTGAAAAAGGGTAAATTTAGATTAGCTATAAGGAAGAAATTCTTTGCTGTGAGGGTGATGAGACACTGGAACAGGTCTTCTGGAGAAGCTGTGGATGCCCCATCCCTGGAAGTGTCTAAGGCAAGGCCGGACGGGGGTTTGAGCAACCTGGTCTAGTGGAAGGTGTCTCCCTGCCCCATGGCAGGGGGTTGGAACTAGATGATCTTTAAGATCCCTTCCAACCCAAACCATTCTGTGATTGTCAGCCAAACCTGACTCCACGTTTCAGTGACATTTCACTTTTGTTTGATAAAGGTCCCAGTACTGGTGTACAAAATTCTGGCAAAAGCAAGAGAAGTAGTGGTACAAACTTGTGGTGAAGAAAATGTACCTATAGCCTTCCAACGCCACAGGCAACAGCATGTCTGTCAGAGAGGGAATGACACAGATGTGGTTTTAAATGTGCTGTAGAATTGGGTTGCAAATTCAGAGAGGCACTAAGAACCAGAGTGGCTGTGTCTGCCACCCTTGGTGGCATGGATGTGATGTGCTTTCACATAGTTGTAGGATTAAGAGTATCATGGAGTATGGAAAATGGGCTTTGCTGCCAAAGTTCAGATGGACACAAGAAGCTCTGGCAACAGCAGAAGGAAAAAAAAGGAAGAGGGAAACATGCTGAAAATCGCAAATTAACAGGTATTTATAGGACTGGGTCGGTTGATAAGTGAACTGTGTGGAAGTTTTATACACTGAAAAAATTATATTAGCTTCATAAATCCTCCCCATTTGACTAAAAATCTTGGCTAATAAGCAAAAATCCTAGAGGTGCACGCACAGCCAGGAAATTAGTTTTTCAATGCACAGGTGGCCAAAACCCCAGAAGGGAACAGCTTCATGTGGGACTGGGACAGAGAAGCAGGAGGACACGTGGGACATTACGGTGCTCCCTGCAGACACAAGTATGTAAAACCCAAGCCAAAAGAGATGTGCAGCTGCTAGCTGAATCTGAGAGAGACTTACCATAGATAAGACTTGAAGTACTCCCACTTTAGCAGGGAAGAGACAGCTGACCTCGCTGCAGGCTCAGAGGGAACTTACACCACTTGTGAAGCTGAGTTCATTGCTAGATTCAGACATGCTGGCAGTGTTGCAGTAATGGAGACTTTCTACATATCTCGGTGGAGAATTTACTCAGATATTGAGATTTATTATTTAAAAAATTACTAAAGACATTTTGCCTTTACAGCCAACTGTGCCAGGATGTGATTTCTACAAGTATTGATTTGTAAAATATGTATTATATATTTATATATAGATGAAATATATATAGCTACTGATCGTGAAACAAAAATGTAACCTTCAGTTTCCATTTACAGTACAAATCCGCTGCTGTAATCAATAAAGACCTGTTAAATATTAGCGAAGAGAGAACAAATGGAGAAATAGCACACTGGAAAAATCCCACTTAGATTTCAATTAGCTGCCAAAACCCCTCTCTTTTTAACCTGTGGCCTCCAGGAATTCAGCTTTCTGTTTGGCATTGGCATTTCTTTCTATTATTCAAACACTTCGAATGCTTGCAGCAGTCTGATGGGAAACACTAGTGAAAAAAGGTATTTCTGAGAAGACCTTGCCATGTTTGGAAGATCCCAATTCAATACAGCTATGTAGAAAATGTGATTCAAGAGGGACACATACATACATGCTTACATTTTTATTTGTAATCACAAACACAGCAGGAGAAGGAAAGAAAAGCGGGGGGGGGGGTTGTTTTCCAAACAGAATTTTAGTGAAGTGGGGAGAACTGACTGAAACCAGTAAGAAGCAGTGTATCTGACCAGCATTGTCTTCTTGTTACATCGGGTTCCCTCTTCTGCCTCTATTCTTCCAGCTGCTATTCCTATATTTAACACATGCCCAGAATACAGAGCACAGCACAGCAGCAGATGCCTCCAGACTGACTTTGAGCAAGCTTCCCCAGGCAGCATGCTGAGGAGGTTGTGCTGCTCTCCATGCTCGCAGGCTGGAGAGGTACGGCTCACCAGCAACGGGCCATGACACCAGCAGCACGGCAGTTGCTCACAGCACTCCCTAACAGGAGACTGAAGCTGTCCACAGCGATGCTGATGCCCAGCAGTCTGCAGGACGTTGGTTCTGTCCTTACATGACACTAACAACGTAGACAAACTGTGTTATAGTTCTTTTAAATTTCAAGACCTTTTGAAGAATTAAAGCAGTGTTACAAGACACCTCTCTTCTCACACAGATCTTCTACTTTAGAGAAAGCAATCTTTAAGAGGGAACAGTCTCCATTCAGGGTACCTGGGCGATACAGCATGATATTAACATGATGGGGAGATTAAGCCCCGGAGGATGGCACAGCCACATACCACTGCTCATTAACTACCAACAGCAACACAGGAAGCAAACCAAAGCCTTGCTGGCAGGTTTTTTTAATCTGGATAATTTGACATTTAACAGCTAGGAAATGCACCCCCAGAAAAAGGAATTTAACCAGTCAGGGTGGTCAGGAGAGCAGGATATTAAAAAAGAAAAAAAATTCACAACTTGTAAACTGTTATAATGCCACAATGTAGTAGAGCCATGTTAGCTCAGGCTCTGCCTGACAGGGCCAGGCCTGTTGGGTCTCCACACCTAACCAGGGAACTGTGCTGCCCACACGCTAATTCCTGATGCTGTCCCACAGGTTGTCGCAATCTATCCACCTCTGCACAGTCCTTAGTCAGTGCAGTTTTGCAGCACAAAGATTCAAATGAAATATTGCTCACTGCTGAGAAAGGACCGAGTCATTTTTACTCGGAATGGGTGCCATGGCACTGCTCGGTCCAAGTGGGCAAATAGGGTATGCTTCAAAGAAAAAAAACACACGCAGTAAATTACAGATATTAAAAACCTCCTTAAAGAGTCATCTGGACTGATTATGTGAGCCTTTGTGCTTATCCAGTGCTGAGTACACACTGAAAAACTGATTTGATTAGGAAAAACGGCTGGATCTGGCAAATCCACGTGACTAAGAAAAACATGTCCTGAGGAGGCTGTCTCTGCTGCAGCACAAGAAAGCACATTGTGAAGCCACTGTGGTGTGGGTGGAAAAAGAAAATTCCAGAATTACGGATGGTATGTGGCAGCATATTGATTACTTCCCAACAGGACTGCCTCAGCTCTGCATGGCCAGTTTGCTTGGAGGAGGCAGAAAGCAGAGAAGCAAGTTCTCCTGCAACACAGGAGAAGTTCTATTATTCTGAACAGCCAATTCACCACCTGCATGAAATTGTCCATTGTGGTTAGAGTTGTTTAGTTTCTTCAAAAAGCCTCCATACTCCCAGGCTTTGAAACTATGGGAACAGTGAAAAGGACTTTCCAAATCATCGGTTAAACTGTAATATATTTACTTTAGCTTATTATGTATAAGAGCTCTGTTTTTATAATAATGTTGATTCTTTTGTTTTTCTAAAGCCCTATGCAAACTTTTAGCTATGTAACACTAAACTTTGGAATATTTGACCTTGTCTTCATAACAAAAACATATTGTAGGAAGCCAGCTCTAAGATGAAAGGCCCATAGTTCAACCCTTGCACTGTATTCAGCTGTAAAAACAGTCTTCATGCTCCTCTGAAGAGCTATTGAGCAGGTTTAGCAGCAGAGTGCCTTCATGGCTCACAGTGCTCACAGCCCTGTATTAGCTCATACTCGGGGAGAAACCTGAGGTGCATGCTGTTAAAAGGCCATCACACACTGGTAAGTGCAAATGGGAGCAGATTCAAGTGCAGGCATAAACTTTCTGCTCCTCATCACTGAAATTTTTGCCCACATTGCAAGCTTTCCTTGGCCCAAACCCCTCCAAGTCAGGCCACTATTCATAGCCTGAGTTGAAACACTTAAGAGGTGGCAGCATCCCCTGCCTCCGAGAAGGCAAATTGCATCTGGAAATTATTGCTGTGCCTTCTGGGAGACCTGTGGTGAGACCTAGACATGCCTCTGTTTGATCCACCGAGAGTGCCTAAACAAACAGACTCAGGTCTGCAATATGTCTTCAATATACCTGATGCTCTGTATCTCCAGAGCCTGAGATACATGTGAAGTTGTGCACAGATAGGGACTGCATCCAGGTCTTGGTCACATAGCCAGAAGTTAGCATAAACATGTTCTGCTTGTCTTGCAATGTCTTACTTTCCTGTTTGGTGGTCTTCAGAGTCCCTTGAGGTAAAGTAACAGCATTTCTAGTCACTCTCCACAGATTTGCAGATAGTGGCAGTAAAATATTCTTGTTAATGGACATTAGATATAGGTTTTATTGGAGTGACTGGTCTTATTGAAACATGTGCCATGAACAGTTACCAAGAACTTCAAGACCACTGGTGAGGGAGCACCCCCAGCTCAAAATAGATCTTGTCAGTGCAGACTGAAATGCAGTCTTTGTCAACCTTTCCTCCAAACTCAGTGTAAAGCAGGCAGAGATACTATTCTTCTGCTTCCATCTGACTCAAGCAAACAAATATTAACCAAATTTCAGCCATTTCATTTTGGAAAAGATAATTTTGCAAAACGACTATTCCACAACAATAAGGACCACATTTCATATCAATGTATCAGCTATATATAGGTATCCTGACACATTTTGTAAGGATGCCAAATTAGGTTTGGTGATAGCTCATTTGTGTTAGGCAATTGGACCAACTTACACAATTATCAGATGCCATTTAATATAGGCACCTCAGAAGCTGGGTGCCAAAATTAGGATATATTCACCCAAATTTCCAGACATCAGGCACCAGGCTGTGGCAATGTGGCTTCAGACCTGTGGATAATATGAGCTCTCCACACCTCAGAAAGTACACTGACTTCTTTATGTCAACTGCACAATGAACTAGCACAAAAATATAAGTAAGGTAGTAAGAAGAGGTAGTTATGTGTTTTAAACCAGGTGATACAGCTAGGGACAGAAAATCAGACAATCTTGCAGGTACACAAGTTTTCTGCACAGAAAGGAAACTCACTCTGTTTACCTGATGCTGAGCACCTGCAGGCTGAGTTACATCCC
Source organism: Falco biarmicus (assembly GCF_023638135.1). Classification (NCBI taxonomy): domain Eukaryota; kingdom Metazoa; phylum Chordata; class Aves; order Falconiformes; family Falconidae; genus Falco; species Falco biarmicus. The sequence goes on along the minus strand of NC_079293.1, from coordinate 53,631,949 downwards.
AGTGCAGAGTATCATTATACAGTGTGACTCAAGGAACTTAAAAAGTTGTTTAGTAGTTTGTTGTGAGAGCTACTGATGCCCTATTGAGAAACAGAACCACAGCCTATTAACCTCCTTTCTTTGCTTTGATCACTGAATCATGCTTACTGTACCGGAACAGCTCAGTGAAGAGTAGGGGAACTGAAACACAAACACCAAATGGTAGGACACTTGCTCCAATAGCACTTTAAAAAAGTAGAATGTGATTCCTCTGGTGATTTGACCCAGAGGAAAAAAAATAGAGAAATACAAGCATGCTACATTGCTAAAGCAGTGAGGAAATAAATGGAGACAATCAAGAACTGTGCCTGCTCAAAATGTAGTCATGGCCAGGCACAAATGCCCTTATATAGGGCAGGCAAAGTTCTGCTACTGTAACGAGTATAGGACCTCACAGAGAAGCATTAGCACATACTGAGATGACTTAAGTATTTCTGATGATGAGTACTGACAATTTCTGTGGTCCAACTTAATTATTAGGTGCTAGATATCTTACATTATTTTACTGTAGAAAAAAAAGATTCCTCTCCTAATTAATTCTAGTGCCAGCTAAATTGTTCCAGTACTGATTTAACACATTCCTGTCTAGACTGAGCCATTCAGTACAGCTCAGTGCAATACAGATGATCTTATTATCCTGTGAAACTGCACTGTGTACACTGCTTATTACATTAAAAGCTTTATGTTCAGGCAATAAAACCAGTTATAGATGGCACAACATGTCCCAGAGTCTTATGGGCTTGGAGGGGATAGAAAACTGCCAGGCAGTTGTTTCCCACCCAGCGCAGCAGTACCCGGCTGCTCTGGGAAGAGACAAGTCCTGTTCAAAGATCAAAATATGCTGAGGAGAAAGCAGCTCTGTGCTGTCAAAAGTCTTACTTATGGCTTTCACTGGAGAACTCTGAGCTGTAAAATATGCAGTCTAGCCATTCCTCCTTCAAATGTAATAAACACAAACGCTTTCTTGGAGAAATCAATGGCTCAAGGAGAGGTTTGTTTGTGCTCTGAGTGATTTGGGAAGGCAGAGAAGAATGCTGTTGGGGAGTTCTTGGCACAAATTTGCAGCATGAAGACAACAGCCTGCAATGGAAGTTGGGAAATATTTAGAAAATTTGAAAACAGATTTTGTTATATTGTTCCTGTCTCAAATGATGTGTGGACAGCGTTCACCCCCCTGCAGGAGGGAAGGCTGTTTGTGGCTGAGGAGGGAGACAGTGGAATTCCCACACACCGGACCCAGTGGCCTTTGCTTTGTTTTAGTATGGGGGCAGGATGGACAGTGAGGAAAGGATGCTGCTTGTATGCTTGAAAAATGAAGAGATGTTTAAACTAACAGGAATATATTGTCTTGTATTAAAATTGTCTTGTATTATTAGCTTATGGGCAAGCGGTGTAGGGGCGGGGTGAGGTGGAAGGTACTTTTTACCCCTGAGCTAGGCAACAGAAGAAAGCACATGTTTAGAGATAGCAAAAATTTTTTACTGTATTAAATTTTGTTAAAATCAGAACTTGCCCATTTTACAAAACACAGGCTGTGGCTGTTTTGACAGGAAGGAGGGAAGAGGGTGGGGTAGGGGAAAAAGTAAAGAAGAGAGGAAGACAAAGCACATGGGAATAGACACGTGTAACACTTCCCGAACAGTTCAGATTTTGATGGAAAGTGTTATTTTGACACAACTCAGTTTGGTGAACATGTTTGGAAGAGCTTGGTTTTGTTTCTGCATGGAACCAAAGAATGTTTCAAGACCTTAATAGACGCCCCAATATGGGATAGCCACTCTCTAAGAAGATTCAACTAGATTTGCTCCAGTGTGTATCTGGCAGGGCCTGAATGTGAGTAAGCTGACACACACATAATTTACACCCTGGTTTATACCATGCAAAACCCTAAGCCATTATATAGTCGTTAAGAGAGCTCACAGACAACATACTGACCTGTACCTTCATGGTCAGCCATCTGGATACAAATAAATAGTTCCAAAACAGTGCTCTTAATCGTGTCTTGAAACCACTGTTTAGAGACACAGTAGAAACCCACCACCTCAAGTTCCTGTGAAGCACTGAACAGCACAAGCAACAGCAGCTCGCTAGGGTTAGAGGACCATAGATACAATCAGAAAGATGCTTTCCACCAGCAAAGGCAGTCTCGGTCTTCTGACTGCCGAGGCAACAGGCTCTGGTAACTCTCTGGATGCAATGGATCATTCATTTTCCCTGTTACTGATGCAGCTGTGTGCCTTTCAAGAACAGTTTTGCTTACCTGTCTGTCGGCCCTTGTGACTGGTAGGGGCCTGAGACCATAATGGTCAAGTAAGTTCTTCGCAAGACCAAATGGAGCAGAAAAGCATGCCACTTATTCCTGCAGATTTATTTCCAGTTTACAACCCACGCAAGAAGCCAGTGTGAATGATACCTAGTGGAGGCCAATCTCTACTTTAATTTAAAAAAACAATAGTCCTGCAGCATCATACATATATGTCTGTCTCAAGACTCTTATTATACAGAACATTTCTACCTCCATTGCTCAAGGTGCACTGGAAACCTTGAAAAATTCAGAACATTGGTTTAAATAAATGGCTTTTTTTTTTCTGAACATGGTGGAAATACTCTCAAAAGTAAATTTATATCAGCTAAATATTTCTAAAAATTTAGCTGAAATGCTATGAAGACATGTTTTCAATTCCATTTACAGAAAAAATATGCATAGACTAAGAAGAACTGTAGTACTTCAGGAAGTTTTTGTTTCGGTTGGGATCACCTGTCCATTTAGCCAAAACAGCTAGTCCACAGTGACCTGCAGTAAACCAGCACAGATTAACGCAACATTTACAAGAGGCCATTTTCAACACAATTGTTTACATTCCAGTTACCATCAATGTTACCTTGGTTTTATCCGGTTACCCTGATTACATCAGGTGTAAAGCACATCAAAGTCCTGGAAAAACCAAAGCTCAGCTGGCTCTATTTCTAAACAGAAATCCTGTATTTTGAGATTATTGTGGTTCAGCCGCCCAGGGCAGCTCAGCTCAAAATGCAATGGGTCAACACTGGCTGGGGAAAGGAGCTACGATTTGCTCCTCCTCACCCACCAGTGGCTGCCGCAGTCCCAGACACACGGTGGAAAGACAACTGGAAGTGCCACACGGGGTTACAGAGCAGATTGACTCTGCGGCTTTTAGCATTAGTTCAGACCACTGCTTAAGGGGAAAGACTCCTTGGTAATATCTAGGCATCTAAAATCTGAAGTCAGGGGGGTCAGATGTGACCACCAGCCTTTCACCGAGCTGTGCTATACAGAACTGCTGTAGGACCCTTCCTCTCTCATAGGCTCAGCGGGAACAGGCACGTGTGTAACTAATGCACATGCAGGTATCGATTGTGTCCTGCTCATCCAGAGGGGACCAGTGAGATTTGAGTAACTACTACTTCCAGCAGCCTGTTTCACTCCACTTACATGATCGGTGGGAGTCATTAGGGGTGGGTTTGCACAAAGCAGTCTGAAAGAGAAGGACAGACAATGCTTACCTGCTGACAAACTGGACACCTTATGGAACCAGAATTCATCTGCTCTCCAAATCAGCACTATCAGATGCAAAACAGGTCAGGTCCATAACCTTCAGTTCAGTACGAGTCTACATCATGATTAGACTAGAATGGACATTCTTGCTAAATTTGATAAATTGTTTTATCATGTTTACTCTGGCATCTAATTTCCAAGTTAACCCCTTGCTTACCATAGTTAAATGATGCCTGAAATACTCATTTGACTGGATTCTGTACCCTCTGTCCCTTATCTATCATAATGACTTGTTATTAAATATGGAAAGAGTCAGACTTAACATAGTTATGGGAATGCTTCCAGGGTATGCATCTGTTTACTGCACAATAATTGGGTCACTGATGCGCTAACAGACTCTAATGTATGTAATGTACTGACTGGTATCTTCCAATGCAGGATAGACAGTCACATTAGGTATACCTGCTATTATGCTCAGCAAGAGCTGTGCAAATGCTAGGGTGAAAAATCTGAGCATCTTTTTAAAAAGACAAGAGAAATTGTCTTCTGCTGTGTTCACATCTTGTGCACTCTTCCCGGAAACATTCAACTACCTATTTAAATCGGTTAAAAGATCTACAAAGATAGAGCTTATGCTTACACATGCAAGGTTTTTACATTTTACCTCTCTGAGTAGTCACCAGTAATCTGATTTTAATTACACTCTTATACTTGAGTGCAAAGCAACACTCTCTTATCTGACCCAAACTTTCAGCCCTGAGCTACAGAGCTTGTGGTTTGCATTCTCAACTTTGAAAATGTAGGGTCAACAAAAGTCAGGAACAAGTTTGTGAAATCATTTTGATTGATGACGGTAAGTTTGTTCACAGTCCATTGCCTCACCGAGCAGTAGGAGGTGTTTCTACAGTTATGAGTCAGTGTCTGTAGCTGAAACTAGATGCCTAACAGCAGGTTAATACAAAATCTAACACAAAGGGATCACCAAGGACTGAAAAACACATTAGTACTTTCAACAATAAAAAGCGGCCACAGGCAAGGGGCACAGATATCTTTAAGACTGTTCTTGCCACATATCCCACAAAAATATTTATCCAGACTAGCACTGGATGTATGCAACTTTCCAAGGAACCTGTTGGCAATCAGGAATCCCAGATTTTTATTTGGGGTTGTGATTATAGGGACTCAGTTCCAGTATTCTCTGATGTGAACAAGAGCACACAGTGAGTGTCAATCACCTTGAACTCTTTCCAGGCAAACTGGCACATGGACACCAGTGGTACTCTTTGAGGTATAAAGCAAAAAGTGATGTAAGCCTACATCATCATGAGAAATTAGACATCTAGATGTACCTCAGGTTCTGTTCCAAGTGGGTTAGTAAGCCCTTAAGGAACAAATACTACATTTACCCTCAGCCACTGTACTTCCTGAAAAAATCAGCAAAGCAAAATGATCCAGCTTACTGCTTGTGCTCCTTACAGATCTTGCTTTCTCATGACCTGCATTTTTGGCACAGTTATCTTGGCAAAATTCAATGTTTTTAAATACTTACAACAGATGCACAGTCACAGCATTTTCCATCGTACTCACATTTAGATACAGATCTCTTTAATTTTCTCTTAAGTATGGATCGTAGGTGTTATCTTTGTTTATGGTTTAATACTTGAAAAAGTCAGGTGCAACATTTGCCTAGAGGGACTCTGCATTTGAATAAATACACAGCTTTGAATGATGCACTAGGCATTATCACACGTTTTACTTGTATATGCCTGCTCAGTTCATCCATCTTCAGCATGGAATATCCATTGGCTCGATTATCTTCAGCCCAACTTAGCAAATAATTCAGCAGGTAGAAACCTGCTCCTTTCACAGTGAAAGCCGAGAGATCCACATTAGCTGGGTGATTCCTGGAGTATCCAGCCTGAGAATGTCCTCATCTGTCCAGGTTTTGAGCTGAGATAATCAGATTAAACGTAGTACATATTGTATTTGCTCTACACCAGAGCAGTTATTCCAGTTGAAATATAATATCTAGAACACTCATCTGCTGCAAAATGATCCATCTGGAACGATGTATCATCAGTTCTAGTCTGCCAGTACCCACCCATATGAAATGTATGTGTCAACCATCCTTTGGATTTACTGAAAGTGGATTTACCACAGTTGTTTATAAAGAATCTGCTAAATGAAAAGCCCATTCATTAAAGTACAGCCTTAATTCATTTCAGGCTCTTTCATGCCCTGTCATGTTACAGATATCCCTATTTCACAACCCAAGCAAGCAAAAGAGAACAATCCATCCTTTCGTTCACCAAAACATTCACATGAGCTGATGACAAATATCCATCATGAAAGAAATAAGAGCTTTCACATGGTGTCTAAAAAAGAATTGTTCAAGTGGAGTCACATTAACAATTTAAGATATTTTGGACAAGTATTTGTCCTCATCAGGAAATAAAACAACCATTTTGTTTTTCGGTTTCATTAGAAACAACAAAAAAAGAAGAACATAGGAATTCAAAAACACCACCAACTCCCTTCTTGCCCCTGATGTTTGTAAATTGTCTGCAGCAAGTGTCCCACGTACACTGAGCAAAACTGCTGATTGCTGCCAAAAATAAGACAAACGACACTACAGAGAAAAGTTTCAACTGAAGAGGAGGAGATTGACCCTTCCATCATGCATTGTCTGAAAGAGGGCTGCTGCTGATTCCTGAAAAGGCAGAACAGGACAAAGAGCAGCTTTTCCTCATTCTTGGGCAAAGGGCTTGCAGCACAGCTCGTGCTTCTACCTTTCACTCAGAATGAGTGGCCAATGTGCTGAGCTTGTCACTCCTTGCTGCTCCCAGAGCCGTGCGGCAGATTATCATCACCCCATGTCAAACAACTTAAAAATGCAATATAATAGTTAACAGAATGCTGACGAAAACCAGAGCTGGTTTTAGAGTCTTCTTAAGAACTGTCTCCTCTCTTCATACACCTTTTCCCTTTGTTAATTTCCAGATTGAATGTTCCCTGGGCCTAACAGTTTTTGGGCTTGACTTTTCAAACGCTGCATAGGTGGTTTTAAGCTCTCCTGTCTAACTGCACCAGGTCCCTTAAGGGTTCAGCCATGAGGTTGTCACCTCAGCAGGGCAACGGTCCATATGTTGAGAGTATTACAAAACTATACAATAAAACTTTGATTTCATATACATTCCACTGCTGAGGTCCCACCATTTTCTTTAAAAATCTTGTTTCTTTCCTTTAATTTGGACCACAGTTTGCTCCTTTGTATTTAAAAGCTGTTGGCAGCAAAGGAAACTGGAGCAGAAGTACAATAAACAAATACAAGAACTGCAGAAGTGTCTTGGTACATTTTTTGGTCCTTATCTTGGAGAAGTTTTACAACATATTTTGAGGTCAGCAGAAGGCTAGTTATTAATCAGATTGGACAGTGCTAGTTAAGTAAAACAACTAATCTTATATTCATTTTTACTTTGATTCATAATAATTACTATGGAAACTTTGAAATAGACTCCTCTTGCCCTGACTCACTCTTTAAATTGACTAAAAAAACAGGGCAAGGGCCTGCTCTACCACAAAGGGATACAAAAGTCAGATAAGCCAGAGCAGAGGCAGGAAAATTACTCCCTATAATTTTTCACTTAGAGGACATGCCCAAAACACTCCCCACCACAATTGTTTCTGTTGAACTGGTTGCAGAAGATGATGCAGAGGATGCCTGTCTGACATCCTCTGACCAAACATCTGTCTCGCAACCTGGCACTTTTTACTCACCAGTCCTAAAGTTACATTAGGGGAAAGCAGCCCCACAGCATGGGAAAAGAGACTGTGTGACATAAGCATGGGGGAAAGGGTTGTCTAGCAGGCTCAGCCCCACAGGGAGAGGTGGTCTTGGTTTCTCAGCTCCATTCACCAGGGATATAAAAGAAAAGTACGTCAGCCACTTCGCTGGGTCAGGATTGCATTAATGACCTCAGGTGGGAAGCATCAGGCCATAGGGAGCCTAGATCTGTTGGGAGATGCAAGAGGAAAGCAGGAACTGTGTATGAGTTACACAGATGGAATGAACGATTTATTGCAACAGCATCACTCTTTTTCTCTCAGATCCCCTGTTCTCCCTCCACTCTTTTCTCCTCACTGTTGAAGTCATCTAGAAATGGAGGCAAAGCAAGGCTTGCAGCGCTCCAGAAACCTGTGGTGCTGCTGCCAGCAATGAGGTATGAAGAAAAATGCAGTTATGTAACGTTATGAACATTTTGCTCTCACAGGAAATTTAATCAGCAAAGACATCATGTACTTTAGGACTTCCTAAAGAGCAGCATTATCTATAAAAGGAATGAATGCTATTACATTAATTCCCCTTCTGAAGGCAGAAGTACATTTCATCTCCTTCGCCTCCTTGGCATACCAATAAACCCTGTAGTATTTATGGATAATGAGCTCCAGGGCTACTGGACAGTGAGTATTTTATTTGGGCAGCTCTTAAGCTCTTCTGAGAACCATATGTTGTGTGGCTCAAGAGGTGAGTTTTAAAACCTCCAGATTCTTTCCTACCATGACTTCCAACCGATGGTTCTGTAGTTGTGGTAACACAGCTCCTGCCTTGCTATCTGCCTCTTAGAAATTTCATTTGACAGCTGTGATATACCCTAAAATCTTTCCCCTTTCAGAGTTACACAACTGAAAATCGCATTACAGGTCTGAACTAACAGAGTATTGTGCTCTGAACTGCAGCATCCCCAAACATTGCCCAGGACCCAGACTCCATCTGGTGCAGAGGAAAGAGAAGGCAAAGCTGTGGCCATCTGCTCCTTGGAAAGATATAGATCCAGTCAGGGTTTAAGTGCCTGCTTCATTCTCAATCTCTTAGGCACCCAGGGGAGTCACCAAGAGCAAAAAAAAAATTTTAAAAGGCTGCAATAAGCTGACTTATCCTGTATCAGATTCTTCTCTGAGGTTTTCACACAGCCAGTTTACTGGAGAGTTCTTTAGGCAGCTCCATGTCTCTGCCATGCAGGAACTAAGGAGCTTCTTAGCATGTCTGACAGCACTCTGCAAGTCCCAGGTACTGTACTAAGGGAATTAAGATATTACGAGAAAGACTGTTTCTGTCATCTTTTTAATATTCCTTAAACTGACACTTCTTACTTCCTGCCTGGCCAGGGAAGGAAGAAACTAGAAAGAAATAATCTGATTATTAAATCCTTTGAATTGCCTTCTTTTAACAATTAAACTATACTAACAGTACCGCTAATATTGGAATGTGAACCTCTGGTACATACATACTTATAGATATATAATATGCATATAATATATATGTAGGAGTATGCAAGTCAAGCTTATTTCAGGTACATGAAATTAGTTTCAACTTTGCAAGAAAACACATATCCTGTCCATTCATTCCTGTTCCTGAGGATCCCTCACTGGCTTTACACCTCTGCTGCCCTAATTTTCAGGCCTTTCATTTCTGAGTTAATCCTGCCTGTCTGTCCTGTGATTTCTCCTCACCTGGTCCACTGTATTGTGAAGGATATTTATGCAAAGACGGATGAGACTTGTTTAGCCTCTCATGTTTTATTAACTGACAGGTTGTGAACTGTCAGTGATTATGGCTACTGCTGTGACTGGCACCCCAGCTGGCATTTATTTCCAGCGGCTCCAGAGCTAGGCATGATAGAGGACATCACTTCAGTTAGAAAGCAGGCACTGCGGGGGGACTGTAGCACTCTTCCGCCTGTCCGATCCAGAAAGGGCAAATACAAGATGCTCTGATCCCAGTGGGTGACAGCTGAAGTGAGGAATACAATGATGTCACAGGGGACTAGGAGTTCAGCCAGCGACCAAACGGAGAAGCAGATGAACTTGTGGGCAAAACCCATTCTGTCTTCATGCAAATGTCTGTGTAATTAAAAACAAGCAGGAAGCAACAGGAAGGACTGTGAAGACATTTGCGCAGAATCATTCAACAGGATTGCATTTAGTGGAGTCAGCAAGTCTTTCAGAACAACACTGGCATTCTTCAGGCTGTACATCAAATGGCAGAGTTCAATGTAGCCTTTTCTAGACGTTCTCCATCTTTTCATCCACTTGAGGGATGAGCTATTACTCATTCATATGTTATGTCAACAATTCAGTATGGGCCTTATTACACTTGCTGGGGAACTTCCCAACAAAACATTTTGATTTTCGTTGGAGACTATTGACTGGTCAAAAACAAGAAGTTTTGGCCAAATTGCAGTGAAAGACAGGAGTTTGTCCTGAACTCGTCCTGCCACTTTTCCTTTGGGGCATTTAAAAGTAACAAAGATTCCTGCATTTCAGCTTCTGGGGCATTTTACCATAATCAGCACTAACTCACCCCCCAGGTCTCAAGCTTTCAGGGTCTTTGCCATTGATTTTGGAGCCTAAGGGAGAACCTCAGCTACCATTTCTCTATCAATTGTTCCTTCTCTGTCCATTTTCCTCTCATAGTCCTATACAAAAGTAGCCCAGATGATCAGTTCAACTGATTTCGCATTACATTTCACTTTTTCAGGTCTGCATTTTATTTTTAAGAACAACCTATGTTGCTAAAAATAACAGAGACACTACAATACATGTAAGGCAAGAAACTTTCTATGTGGAAGCAAGTTACCTCCCGATACAGTGCAGGACAAAAATTGAGGACCATTCCCATTTTGCTTTACACCAGTGTAGTCTTTGTTGCAAATAGCTGAGGGGACAATTTCTGCTTCTCTAAATTAAAATTAAAATGCGATGGGCAATATGCTGGGCAAAATCAAACCGCACAGCTACGTCATGCACTCTTAAGGCAAACGAGCTCTGTTTGTTAGACATGCTGTTGAAAGAACCGGAATGAAAATTAGAACTGTTTGAAGACATCCCCTCAGGGTTAAAAAGAACAAGTTGAATTGAATTTGACTTGTACCATGAAAAGTCCATTACCTAGTGTGCTACCAGCAGAGAGGCAGTAAATGAAAGTCATACTATGCTTGGGCACCACAGATGAGACAGAGCAAATGTAGAGCACATAAATGACATCCATGTAACTGATCATTAACCTGAAAGAGAGGAGTAATGTTCATCATTCATCTGCTTCAACATATACCATTAAAATAAATCAACACTTTCATGATTTTGACATCTTCAGAGAAGAAAACATTGTGTTTTTAAACAGAGAAATCCCACAGACTTAAATCTGACAGATGCTAATGAGTGACAGAGAACAAAAACAAGTCTTTGAGGCCCTGAGAACTAGAATAAATAAATGTCACAAGGGGAAAATCAGGGAGGGATTCAACATTCTTAATTGCTTTTATACTACAGCGGGAAAAAAAGAGAAATTCAGATTTTTATCTTAATAACAAATTGGCAACTGTAGCCAGCTATTCACTTTGCGCTATTATTATTATAATTACTACTACTACTACTACTTCTTTAATTCCTGTTCCCACATCTTGATATAAAACTGAAAGAGAAGAATAAGAAATAAAAAGTTACCATTCTGGAATCAAGAAGGGATTTCAACTGTTACTACACATACAGCTATGACACAAAAATCATTTGCTTCCTAACAACTTCACTGTATAAAATAGTGACCGCAAGCCTCTTGGTAAAACTTCTAAGAATTGTAGTTCTCCTCACATCAGCTGTTAAGATATGAAGCTGAAAAACACAAACCAAAGCTCCTAAACCAGCTTTTACTGATTTATCAAGTGGCATCAAATAAACAATGAACATTTCAAGTGAATTTCCTATATTATAAAGAAATATCAGTGTGGAAAAAACCCACATTAGAATTTTTTCCAAAACTTGACCAATTCTGACTTCTTTTTATTGCTTCCTCCATGCCCCCAGAAAAGAAGGATATTAAAGTTTTAAAATCCCAGCATTTGAAAACAAGTTTGCTATTAAAAAAAAAAAAGCAGTTTTAGCTAAACAGAAATGCTTGCTTTCCAAAAACCGCAAAATGAAAATAATTTTTATAATTTCCATTACGAAGAGGTAGATGCTGTTTTCAAGATAGCATTAATATTGCTCTTCTTAAACTGGAGGAGACCTTTTGTTGTACTGCTGCCATATTATTGATCTGAACTTCTTTTAAAGCCCCCATCACACACCTCTGAGCACCACAGAATTTTTTAATCTATTTATCCTGATGGCACCCCTGAGAGACAGCAAAGCACTGTTATCCCCATCTGCCAAGTGGGCTGATGAAGAGAAGCCGGTCCCTCACTGCTCGCACCCTTTGCTGAGTTGTGCACCTGAACCCCTGGCACAGGCAGCCGGGAAAGGCTGGAGCTGGCTGCTCAGCAGCCACCTAACCCTGCATCTGCCCTTGGTATCGCTGGTGCTCACTCAAGCTTTCAGCAAACCACTGGGGCCATGGGTCTCTGGGGGTTCTTCTAAGGCACAATCCTTGCTCTGCCAGTTCCTGGCAATTACAGCAGAACTGAGCCCTGAGCAGCCAAAAGTCCAAGGGCAGAAAAATATCCTCCCAGCAAAGGGACAGGGAGACATTATCCATGGCTGTGGTACCTCCCCAGGCTGAGGAAGACCTTGAGTCTCTGCTCCCAAATAGGCAAAGAAATGGATTCATCTCTCAGTCATCCTGGACATTTTCAGTGCAGCTCAGCAGCTGCTCATGCATACAGTTTGATGCCACACCTCTGCATCTGAGCATTTAACCCACTTCAGGAAAAAGTGTGGACAGATAGGAATGCCATAAAGTAAGTATCCACCTCTGATGAGGCCCGTTAAGGTGGTGCCTAAAACTTCCCTGTGGACTGTGCTCATGGCTGCCTCTCCGCAGCTGGCTGCTGCTCCCCGCACACAGCGTAGGACACCTGCGCACTTGGAATGGTGAGGAAGGAGTCAGGTCTTCCAGTGCTGAGGAGAAAACCCAAGTGCAAGCACCTCTGAGGGCCTGGCCCTGAACAGTTTGCCAACAGTAATAGGAAAAAGGTGGGTGAAGGTGAAGCAGGGGCATAAATTCAGGCATTCCTGAATCTGCTCATAAACTCTGGTGTTCCAGCCCCTGGACTCTCCTCACTGCTGGGCTATATAGATTTTTTGAAAGGAGATAAGAAGCATTCCTGTTCTGACCAACCAAGACTGTTTTTATCCAGGATTATATTAAAAATTTCTTCTCTTGACCATCTGGCAGCAAGATGAGCACTCATGGGGTGGAAATGTTAATCCATGACACAGCTTCCTTCACCTGCTCCATCTGATACAACCTCGGAGTATACAGCATGGGAGTCAGATTTATGCAGAAAGATTAACATCACTAAATGTGTTTAGCTTGGTTGAACATCTTCTAAAATGGGAGGTGGCTGTAAGCATTAAATAATTTGAAAAGCATAAATATTGAGTAAGGAAATAAACTGGCTAGGTTAACCAAAAGGAGTGGAAATTATCCTGTATGGTAGTTAAGTACTGTTGATTTTTATACTCAACTAACACAGAGATTAAAAATTGCAAAAAGCTCTGTTTTCACTTACAGCTACCATTGAGGCATGTATCACTAGAATAAGATAATGTTTGCTCAGTTTCAGTGTCAGCCTCACAAAGGACATAAAGGGCAAGTGTATGGCAGAGGGAGGGAGGGATTCCAGTTCTGGACCAATATACTTAGTTATTAAAGACCCAAGCTACTGCCCACATCTTTTCCACCCAAAGGCAAAACAAACTGTGTTCAGTCCCATTGCCACTTCACCACATTTCACAGAGCTACACCACAGCTCAGTTTGTGCCAACCCCAAAGACTTTTTGCACTCACATTGAAGCCAACATCTTCATGACAAGTAGAAGTGCTTCTATCTATCCCTACATGATTACAGGTTTTCTTTTCCCCTTCTGCATGCTCCTCTCTAATTTCCTGTTGTATTTCACAGAATCCCGGGATGGTTGAAGTTGGATGGGACCTCTGGAGGTCATCTTGTCCAACCCCCCTGCTCAAGCAGAGTCATCTGGAGCCGGTTGCCCAAGACTATGCCCAAATTGCTTTTGAATAAATATATTTATATTGTCTAAGACCTTTAATCACCAGTAAAGTCTAAAATAAAGTAAAGCCAGCATATACCCTAGGAGGTAAAACAGTGACATTTCTAGGCATAGTGATCATTTAAGTTACAGATGTCCTTGGAGAGTCCAGCTGTAGTATAATCCACACATAGCAACCAACTATCTAGTTCAGGCAAACTTGATTAGTGACTATTACTGACTGTCATTTAAGTTAGATTCTCTTTATATTCATTCTAGAAAGATACAGTTGATGGAAAGAAGACCTGTCCCTCTGAAAGTCGCCTGTGATCTTAGGTAGTCTTGATGGATTGGACCTGAATTTTTCTGTCTCAAGGTGCTACAATATAAATAAGCAAAGCTAATGAAGATAAAAAGGGAAATCCAAGAGCAAGAGATGTCTCTCCCATCTTTCGGGAGGACAATGGCATAAAGAGGTGAGCTTCAAGTAACTTGCTCCTAGTTCAATGCTTTGTACATGACCTGAGGTGCCTGAATCACCCAGCTTAAACTCTTTGAGACCCTCTCCCAAAACTATTTTTCAAAGCTATTAAAAATGATGCTGCTTACATCTAAAATATGGCTATAAATAAGCATTCAAGGCATAGACACACCCTCTTTATGAATAGTTCTATAAACACATACTGATGGAGTTTTTACAAAGATTGGTCTGAAAAATCACGTATCCCTGCTATTTAGGCATGCTTTACCAGTGTGTCTGAAAGCTTTTGCATTGAATCTTGTGCTGAAACAGGCCACGGGTTTCAATCAGTTTTCTGCATGGCACACACTGCTTTGTTTTTAAAAGACTGATCAGAGGAGCGTTCCTCCTGAGTGTTACAAGCACATTAGCAGTAAGCTTTACATGAGGGCATAGGCAATGGCTATAAAGAGCACACTAACAAAACAGAATCAACAGGGATCTCACAATCGATTAACTGCATATTTAAATGTCCACTGATTGTTTAATTGACCCATTCTAAGCATAGCCTAAATACAAAGCATGGCGAGTTTTTCAAATGTGGATGAGACTATAGTGAACATCTAGAAATTTTATTCTTGGGGTTTTCTTTCTTCAACAGAGTTGACTTTTTCAAACCAGTCTAAGTAAGTTAGACGTGCAATCACCACTGAAATTAGAAGCCAGCTACTTGGTATCTTTTAGAAACACCATTTCTCTTCAAATATTTCAGAAAAGGAAAAAAAACCAACTATATTGTGAAAATTGGAGAGTAGCTATCATAAAGGTTGGTGCTGGCAAGAAAGTGAGCACTTTAAGCCACTGATTCATACACCTGTAAAAGAGTAAGTTGACTTCAGTGACAGGTTCTTTTGTGTTCCCAGTTAGTTTTAAGTGGAAGTTCATGCCTTCATGGATAAAATGGATATAATGTTATAAATCATGGGTCAAAACTGAAATACTATAGGTACACGGTTCACATTCATGCAACTTATGTACAAACCCTTCCTCCCTTCTCTCTAACCAGGTGTATATTCTTTCTTACCATATGCAGACACTCCACAACATATACCCACCACACCTAAAACCACTGTCCTTCAGTTTTCTTGGCAGTCCCACATAACAGATATCAAGATCTGAGGACCCAAATCCATGGTCTACGTGCCACAAGGGGTATGCAAAATTCTTCCAGGTAAATGTGTGGGGCAGGTGGCAGCAGCAGTTCTTGACAATGGCTGCATGGAGGTTTCCACAGGAGCTGCTGGATGAATTCCTCATGGTTCCCAGAGGGCAACCAGGAGTTGATACAATTAGAACCAAACACAACCATGCCTTTAATTCCAATGCAAATGACAGAAATTTGTTAGAATGAGGTAGAGAGTATTGTATTAGGATGGAAGAAAGGCTAGATCAGTTTTAGCCCTAAGGTGAAAGGAGAAGAGCGATTAAGAAGGAAGAGAGGTAGACTTGGAGGCCTTATTTTGGCAGATAGGAAAGGAAAGAGAAGAAATAGGAGCCAGGGAGTGAACTGTTGCTTGAGGGTGTGTAGAAGGAAGCAAGAACCTTAAGGTTGGGAAGGGAAGATGGGTGGGAGTGGAATTCTGGTTTGGGAAGCAAGCAGGGACATGCAAACTGCCCTGAAAGCTAGCAACTGCTTCTGAGCAGTGGTTCCCAAATGACCAAGTCTGGAAGTCCCATTTCCATCAAGTTCAGCCTGGGTCAAACAGAGTTGAAAGTGAATTTCAGAGCAAAGGGATTATGGTAGACAACTCCCTGCCCACTGTCCCCTCCCTTTTCTTTTATAGGAAGAGGAATCAAGAGAAGGGGTCAGCTTTGGAAATGTGGCTCCACTCCCAACCCATTTAGTGTCAGAACCAACACCCTAAAGTGCACCCATGGGACCTGTGGGAGCCAGAGCAGCTCTGAGAACAGGGTATCTATTCCATGACCCCTCTCAGGTATGTGGCTTACTGACATGATGCTTTTACACTGAGACTGGACTGCTGAGAAATTACTGTGAGGTAGCTTCCAGGTCTATAAATGCAGAGCTACCATTTGCAGTAAAAAGGAAATAATAAAAAAAAAACCCAACCAACAGATGTGTATATTGGAAATGATACCAGGGAACAGCAGTCATCAAAAATACGTATTACTTTTTTTCCATTGACCACTAATGGACAATACGAGGATTTGATATCACTGAAGAAAAGCTGGCCACTCATCCCACAAATACTTCGGTGTATTTTGGCCTAGTTAAGCAGTCAGTTCTTAGCCCTGACTTCAGTAGAAATCAATGCTTAAAGTTAAACTCATCCATGAGCATCTGCAGGATCAGAGACTGTGTCCCCCATAGTTAGTTTTTTCCAATGCTGTTCACAACAATGCCAGAGAATCATATTTAAGACTGTACTGTAGTATGTCCAATCTATTTAGCTGGTAACTCCTGCATCTCAGGATATATAATTGCCACAAACTATTGCTGAAGATTTGCTTTTCTGATCCCCAGTTGTCCTGATCATCTGCTTTCTTTTTTGGTCAAGATGTGATTCATTAAACTGAAGGGACTTTGATTTTCTTTGTTCACATCAATCATGCTTGCTTTGCTGAATTCCATATGTGTATTATTTGTGATTCACAAAATGTTTGGAAACACATGAGCAATACACTCACTAAGGATAGAAACTACCAGCTCCAAAGGCAAGAAAATGATGTTCATTCCATTATCTAGCTTCACCAACAGACATCTCATTGATGAACTCTATTCTAATATGTAGCCAGATAAGCAATCTTATTACCTCATAATGAGAGCTGATTTCTCCTCATCTAAATCTCCATTACTTCTGTCATCTCATTTTTATGTAATTTCCTCCTTACAGATGCTTTTATGCTCAATTTCCCCAAGGAGACAAGAGATATTATGTTTGTTTGATATCTAACTGTAAAGCTTTTTATGTGAAATGAAAATAAGTGTAGAAAAGCTAGAGAAAGGTTTTGTATCCTCAGGTACTCCAACTATACATATTCTACACTGCATATTTCTTCTAAATGAAAACTAGACTCCTTTTTCTCAGAAGCAATCCCAATTCCAAAAGTAAGGATTAGCAAACTAAGGTGCATGCTCAAAAAACCTTTTTATCTGAAATTTTATTTTTGCTGATAATACTGGGGAAAAAAAAATCCAGAAAGGCCCTGCAGATTATCAGCTGAACCATATTCCACAGATCTGATGCAACAGTAACATCCAAGAGTTCCTTCCTACCCACAAGTAAAGATTTCTTCCTCTAACACACCTATGAACCTCACCACATTTGTCTTGTCAAGGTGCAGGTCCTGGAGCCTATTTCCACTCAGAAAACTCTTAAAGATGGAGAGTTGACACCAAATCTGGATGAAGTACCATTTGCATTCGGCAAGCACACAACAAACTAGACTAACCTGATCATTTTTATCTGACTATGTAAAAAAAGTTACCATAACTAAGGGTGGCAATAAGCAACACAAAGTCTAGTTGGAGGCCATTCACTAGGGTTGTGCACCAGGGGTCAATACTTGGGCCAGCACTGTTTAATGACTTCATTAATGACCTGGATGATGGGACTGAGTGTGATCCCAGCGAGTTTGCTGATGACATCAAATTGGGAAGAGTGACTGGTATGCCAGAGAGTCATGCTGTCATTCAGAGGGTCCTCAAACAGGCTGGGAAAACACGCCAACAGAGGAATGCAAAGCCCTGCACCTGGGGAGGAACACGGCCAGGTATCAGCACAGGCTGGGGGCTGGCCAGCTGGAAAGCAGCTTGGCAGGAAAGCAAAAAAGGCAGGAGGGCACGAAGAGGGTTGATGGTATGTTGATCATGAGCCAGCAGTGTGCCCTTGCAGCAAACATGCCTTAGGAAGTCTTGCCAGCAGCTGGAGAGAGGGGATCCTTCCCCTCTGCTCAGCCCTGGTGAGACACACCTGTAGTGCTGGGTCCAGCACTGGGCTCTCCAGTCCAAGAGAGACATGGACATACTGGAGCAAGTCCAGTGGAAGGCCACAATGATAATTAAGGGACTGAAGCATTCTTTGTGTGATGGAAGGCTGGGAGAGCTGGGGGAAAGCAAAGGAGGAGCCAGGCTCCTTTCAGTGGTGCCCAGTGACAGGATAAGAGGCAATGGGTACAAACTGAAACACAGGGAATTCCATCTAAACTTAAGAAACTTTTTTTCATAGTGGTGTTCGAATGTTGGAAGATGTTGCCCAGAGAGGCTGCAGAGTCTCCCTCCTTGGAGATATTCAGAACCCGACAGGACAAGTCCCTGAGCACCCTGCTCTTGAGCGGGGGGTTGAACTAGAAAAATATTCAGAGCTGCCCTCCCACCTCAGAAGCCCGGTGATCCTGTGGAAGTGCCTTGGATCTAATTTAGCAAGGCATTTGATGCAGTACTAAACAGGAGACGAGTGGTTCAGCTGGAGAAGAAAATTTCTGCATTGATAGGGAACCTGCATGTGCCAACAGACAGCACAGAAGAGATGTGTTAAATCAGAGGAAAGTTAGTAATTCAGCCCACAGTCTTTGAACCAATCTCTCCTTACTATTTTTAGCACTGATCTTGATACCAACAAGAAAGAATATTGTAATGAAATTCACAGCTGACAAAGCTGGGAGGCACTGCTGACAATCACTGCTAATGGGGAGTAGGACCAGAATATCATCACAGAGGCTGAATGCTCTTGAAGACTGGAGAAAATGGGTAAGTAATAGAAAAAATACATACAAACTAATAACACAGTAATAATGGGGAAGCAACACTAGGAAACAACTGAGAAAATAAAAGACCTAGATGCTTTATTTAATCTCAGGGTAACCATAAAATCTATGCCAAAAACATGCAGTCCTGAGAAAAGTTATTTCCCCAAAGAAAGATAGAGATGTGCTAATGTTATTGCCACTGCACAAGGCACTGCAATGCTATATACAATTCCAGCAACATACATTAAACAAAATCTACTGTGCATCAAAAGAGATGGGGGGCGGGGGACCAGGGACAGGACAACATGACATGACACTACATTAATCAAGTGAATGGAAGAACCTTCTTATTGAAAGGAGACAAGGAGAACTTAGTTTATCTTAGCCTAGAAAAGTAAAGGCTAGGAAAATTTAAATGTATTAATTGTCTTGCCAAAGAATAAAGAGCTTTGAATAAATTGGATATGGAAAACTGAAGGTATCTAACCAGCAGACCAGTAAGGTCCTGGAAAATTCAAATAACTCAGCAGAAATTAGGGAGAATAAATTTAGCCAGGTTTAAGATGAAGGCTGAACAGTCTGTGAAAAGAATTACAACACAATGGTCTGTGTCAGGTCTCTACTTCACATGCTGCCCTGGACTACAGCACAGGGGCCACCTCTGAGACGTCTGGAATTATACTTGAGACAAGATTAAGTACATAAAGGATAAAAATCGCCAAGTTCCAGGTTGTTTGATTCTACACCGGGACAGTCCACGCTAGTTAAGAGGAAGTAGTGAAGTAACTGCTATCTTAAGGCAACTCTTCGCTATATCTAGCTGTGTATATGGATAGCAAGTGACCTGAGAAGAAGGCGACTGCTCCAAACTGAAAATACCAACATTGATCTCTTTACTAGCTGTTCATTGTTTTTTCTCCTTTTCCACCACTAACAATGACACGACTTAATTTAATTGAACTCAGACAGCCACAGACTGTGATGGTGAAATTTGCTGAATAAAATCAAGAGATATTTCTTCATTCGTAGTTCTAAATTTTTTAAAAAGAAAGATGCTCAATTTAGAGTAGTCAATAATATTCAGAAGGGCTAAAGCAGTACAGCCCCAGTGATGTGAATGGCTTTGCTATTGCTCCACACCCCTCCAAAATCAGCTTCTGTGTATCTCAGGTTCTGCACCCAAAGGGAATGTAAGCATTTTAAATAATGGTCATTAGCTGTCCTTAAATTAAAGAATAACTCTAATCACTGCATGGTGCTGAAGAATTAGAGAGCATGTATGACTCAAATGAGTTCACCTATGTGTTTAAAGACTCAGAAGAGAAAAGGTTTTGTGCTAACAGGTTGAAAAAAACAGTATGAAGAGCACCCTGAGGGCAAATGATCTAACAATTGTGTCATGAC
Organism: Falco biarmicus; assembly: GCF_023638135.1. NCBI lineage: Eukaryota > Metazoa > Chordata > Aves > Falconiformes > Falconidae > Falco > Falco biarmicus. The sequence goes on along the minus strand of NC_079293.1, from coordinate 53,611,772 downwards.
ATGTATTTTAGACAGAAATAAAGATTAATTGCCATGGTGAGCTAAGTGATCATTTAGACAATACTGTCGACAAAGGAACTAGTTCCCCACTGAGTTTTTAATGGCTTGAGAACAAAACAGTCTCCACTTAGACACCAGAAGCATTTGACCCCAACAACCTGTTCTTGCTGTGTTCACCAGGTTGTGCCCATACTGTCCTTCTGGTTCACTGATGAAGTGAAACCTTGACTGTCCCAATTTACCACCTGACAGTTGGGATTGCAAAGTAGTTTTAGTACATTCAAACTACATGTTCTGAGGAGGAAGCTCATCCAAAATCTCTCCTTCATCCACCTATGCACAAAACTCACCCCAGCGAGAGACTGTAAGTGGCTAAATTGGTGACTTCAGGCAGCATCAAACCATGTGTGAGCTGGGGGTATCAGGGAACCAGATTAAATCTAGTCCAGAGTAAAATACCCAAACCATTAACAATTATGATATATTAGAAGGTGATCCATCTGCCCCAGTCTACTGATCTGCTCCTTTTGCACAGAACTAATTGCTTATGGAAACATGGCCACAGAGACAAAACCTTTATTTCTCCAGGTGAAGGTTGAGTTTTAATAGCTCCATCAGGTCTGTGATTGCCGTTGGTTTGTTTGGGGGTTTTTTTTCTCAGTGGTGAATAGAAACTCACTTGTGCCTCAACGAAGTGATAATCAGTGTCTATTCTTCCTAGTACATGTACACCCAACCAAGATTCAATTAAATGGACTATTGGCTGGACATCAGTTTCCTTAGCAGACACTGGTACTAACAGAGAGCATAATGACAAGGCTGCTTCTTACTCCAACAATTTAAATAGTTGTTCAAAAGAATTTCTTTGCCTTTTATGATCCCATTGCACAATATATAGTGTTCAGAAAATATAACACCTCATGTCACAGATCAGCAGAGAGGAAAGATTCCCACCACTGAATGATCAGGACTGCTGTGGAAATGAACAGATCCTATAACAAGATTTACAGGCACCAGAGATTAGATTTAGAGTTCCCCACCCCAGTTTCCACAGGCAGATGTTCGGAAATGTAAATTGTATTTTGGCCTTGGGAATAGCCCTCAGTGTCCCTATTACAAAACCCTAATGCATGCCTCCAGTTCATCTGTCTAGCACTACTATAATTTTATGGCTAAACATGTCTGGGTTTTCTCCCTCAAAAATCAGTCTAGAATTATTCTCGCAATATTGCAAAGTTGGGTAATTTCCAATTCTTGTTTCATATTGTCCATTTTAGTTGCAGCACTGAATCATGTAAACTTCAGACCATGCAATTACTTATCCACATGGAAGGCAAGTAGCCTCACAAGCCATACAATGTTGGATCCAAACAGGGTTGCCTAATGCCAAAGTACCCCTGCACCAAGGTACCAGGACACCTCTCCTTGCTGCTGCTTCTCTGTACATCCCTATCCTCAGTGAGTTCTCCCTGCATCCCAATGTGCTGAAAATTAGTTTCCCTTGCAACAGAGCAGAGCCTGCATTAATTGTGCCTGTAGCTCTCCTTCCTCTCTTGCACACAACATGACAGACTCAACATCATCCTCCCTTTCCCCTAAGCACTTCCCTCAGTCTGCCTTAGCCCAGGCTCTCTTGGTCATGAGTCTGGAGCAGAGCTTGAAACAAGCTCTGCACCTGTATGGGAAAGCACTATGATGTACCTGTAATAATCACATGGATGTGAAGCGTGGGTCTACGCAACACCAGCTGTCTGAACATGTAGCCTCTAATAGAACCTACAGCAGATCCAGGGGATGTTCAAGGTTTAGTTACCACCAAAAGACCTTTTCCATGATACCTCTCGGCTGCAGCACTCAGTACTGTCCTAGGAAGCATCACCTATGGGAGCTCCAGGTGAGGATAACGTAGGGCACTGCAAGGGTAGACTCCTGCAGCTGCCTTCCTATCACTTTTGCGTGCCAGGCTGCACCGGTGCTTGACCTATTTACAGTTGCCATGGAGAGACTGAAGAATACAGAAGTATCGCATCCCCCAATTGCAATGAGATCTCACAGAAATAAATATCTGTTTGTGAATTCAAAGGGGAAATACAATCAAATAATTATGAAAATCTATGTCCAGTGACTGCTGGCAAACATGAATTATTTGACAAAGTTAATCTAATCTTCATTATCAGTAGGCTACAGCTCTAGCCTAACCAACTCCCTTCGTAAGAACAGAGAAGAAACTTGGCACAGCGGTGGCACCTTTTAATACTTTCACTTTCAAAACTCAAATACCTTTCATGTTAATGGTCTTGCAACACAGAAATGGATTAAAGCAGCATTAAGCCAAGAATCACATCTCCGTGTGCAGTGCAATTTCTCGCAAATTTTGTAAATAGGTTGGTCTCTTTCCCAACAATGAGATTTCTGCCCTCTTTAACTGTACTGCAACTACAGCAGCTACTAACGAGAACAGCACAATGATAAGGCTGATTCTCTGAGACTGCAAAGAAGAGCTCAAACACCCACTTCTTCCAAGTGCTGCTAATTGGCAAGGTTTCTTGAAGAAAGAAACACTAGTATATTAAGGTTCATGGAGCTGATAGGAAATGACCAAAACCATTTCATTTGGGCTTCAGACCAAAGTAAACATTTTATGCATTTTAATGCTTTTTTCATCAGTTTATTCTCTTTTTCTGCCAAACCGTGATTTTATGGATCACAACTAGGTCTAGAAATGTGAAACTATTGCCATCGACTCCATAGTCATTAGGCAGCTCATTTTTGCAAGCTTGGTGGCAGAAGGTAATTTTGGTCAAGCCTCTGATTAAGGATATTTGCAGCACAGAATAACAATGATTTATCAAAACTACAGCTTTGTGAACAATATTATCTATATTCATGTGTCAGTGGATGGCTTTCCATTAGCCATTTATGTGCATGTAGCTAAGCACATCCATTTACAAATATTTTCATTTGTTTTAAGAACTTAGAAGCCTAGCTGGGGACCAGCATTCCCAAACATCACCCGCATTTAGGCAAGCTCAGTCTTAAACTAAACATCTAGTCCCACTTTTCTTCCACTGAGCCTTCTGAGTGTCTTGCATTGGTGACAGCAGGGAGAGAGGCTAAAAGAGCAAAGTACAAAAATCAAAGTCATGCAAGTGTATTATTCTAGCCAGGAGGTCCCAAGGGCAAACGATTCAGGACTAGCACTCCTAAAGCTAGAGAGGGAAACCGTGCTGAAGGACATTTTATTAAGACAGATACAGCTTTTTCCTCCTTCTTTTTTTCTGTTCCTGGTATAGATTGAAAGCGGCTGAAAATAAAAGAGGTAGGCAATGTCTTTCATCCATCCGAGAGGCAGAGGGAGGTGGCTTGTCCTGCGGTGATGCAGTGCCATCTAGTGATTCCTTCCTTCAAAGGAAAATCCACTAAATTACATCTCCGGGTTAAAAAACATCCCCCCCCCCCCCCAAAAAAAAAAAACAACAAAAAAAACCAAAAAAAAAAAAAAATCCCACCAAAACTAAATCCCACCTCGGGGGAGGGGTGGGCGCCTGGCAGGCAGCCCGCTCCTACAGCACGGCGCGGGTGTGAGCATCTCCCCTGCCGCCGGCACTGGCTGCCGGGGAGGTTCGGGGCGAAAGGCACCGCCACCACCGCCTCCGCCACCCCCTGCGGGGCGGGCAGCGGCTCTCCCCGCCAGCCCCCCGCCGCAGCGGTTCGACGGGCCCGCGGGTGCGGCCGGGGGTCCCTTCGGCGGCGCTGGTGGGCGGCCGCGCCCCGTGCCCGCGGGGCCGAGCGAGCCTGGCGGGGAGCTGCAGCGCGGTGCCGGGAGCAGCACGGCAGCCCCCGAGCAGCTACGGGACCCTCCTTCCTCCCTCTGCCCTCAGGCTGCCAGCGGGGCTGGAGAGGCCAGCTTCTTCCGTGAGGGGTACCCAAGCTTTTACTCGGATTTCTGGTCTCCCGGTCCCTCGGTGCTCAGTTTGTTCATGTTCGCAGGTTTTCTCTGACCAGTCATGAGAACAAGGCTGCTGCTTATTATTATCATCATCATCATCATCATCATCATCATTATAATTTAAAACAGTGACTAAGACGTTACTGTATGATTACAAACTCCTACAGAAAAAAATCAAATGTTGCCAGCTATCCTGATTTTTAACACAAGCTTCGCGACACTGGATCTTACCTGTCTCAACTACCTATAGCTAAATCCAAAAGATTTATTTCACAGGTGTGAAAAACTACAAAAATGGGATTTTTTTTTTTTTTTTAAAGAAAAGTAAAACCAAAATTTCTCCACACAGAAGACTTCATGAACATACAGTGATCTCTGGATGCTGGTAGTTACTCAAAATCTGATTTATCCCCATCCTTGTAAACTGAGGTTCAGGCGTGTTGGTGTGGGTGCCTTCCAGAAGGCACACAAGCAAAGTGCCGGGCTGGGTGCTGGGAAATCCCACATATTTCTGTTTCTGCATCCACCTGGCCTGAAGAAACCCATCCCTCTTGGTTTTTTGCTGTATAGCTGCCCCCAGGACAGAAGCCAACAGCAGGCTGCACATACAGGGGTGTACTGGGGTACAGTTGCATGCTGTCAGCTTTGGCACATGACCGCCCCAGTGTGTGCTCCATTAGCAGGTGCTGATACAGGACCACCACCTTTTCCTCACCAGCAAATCTATGTTTCATCTTCTTTACTACTAACCAAGAGGGCAACGAGTGAGAGGAAGACTGGCCAACCAGCCTGGGCTTTAGGAGTGCCAAATATAGCTCACCGTCTGCCATAAATCGTAGTGACCCTGTGTTTCCCTAGGCATGTGAGGCAAGGGGTGCTGCCTGGCTCCCACATCCAAATGCACTCTCTGGCCATGTCCCGTCCTTGCTCTTAAGTATGGCCCAGAAGTTACATCATTCCCTTCCATTTACCCTGCCTGTCTTCTTCCCCTGTTCCCCATATCCCACAAACAAAGCCCAAGGTGCCTAGGAGGGACCAGTGCAGGGGTCTACAGGGCATAAGGCTCTGCCTTTCAGACTGGGGAATTAATAATATTGCCTTATTTTGCAGATGGGGAAAATAAGGACTAAAATTAAAAGCCAGTCACTCAAGGGAATAAGATAACCAAATACCAGCCAGGACCTCGAAGTCCTAAGCCATTTTGAAGGCTGGCACACAGCTGTGCCTCCCATGGCAAATGAGTGTTTCCACTGGCAAATCCAGAGCATTTAACCTGATATGTATAATATATAGCTAACCTGATATACTAAATATACCTAATAGGTATAAAAGAATAACTTATGGTAAAGATTGTACCTTTAATCAGGGTGTTCCTACCTACTCAGAATTCAAGAAATAGAAAACTAGACCTTCCTTATGGATTTCCAGCTGTAAGTAACACAAGATGTTGAGGAGAACTGTTTCTGCCAGTCACTGCATCCCATGACAAAGATGTGCTCGGCATGCAACCTGCATGTGAAGGAGCACGCTGCTGTCCCTCAGGAATTTGAGGCTGCAACAGGGTTGGAGGCAATCAAGATCAGCACAGGACTGTTTTATTTTTGATCAGGTGTGCTCAGTGCACTGTTCTAAATAGTACTGCCTCTATCACCAGTTCTCTAACAGCGCTATGAACCCAAAAACAGGTAACAGAAATTTCTTGACAACTGAACACAAACTGAAACCTCATGTTTAGAGGAATATCGTGCCAACAATTCCGTTATTCCCCCCCAAAAAGGGTTAATTTTATGGAGATAAAAATTAATGGGAGAGCACTAAAATGCTGAACACTGAACAACATATTGCCTTTCAAAACCACCAAGAGTACTTGAAAACACAAGCAGTACCATTCACCATCACCTCGATAGCCGTGTTTCGGGTTGAAAGTCAAAGGACTAAACTCAAGCATTAAATACAGCACCAGAGTAAAGGAAGGAGGAAGGACTCCTTAACAACTCAAAGCCTGGATTTGAGGAAAATATTCCAGCAAGGCTGATGCATTTTTTCTGTCTGTGTGAAGACTTCAGGATTAACCTAATACTGGGAAGAGAGTTTCCCACAGGGACATGATATTCTCTCTCATAATTGTAAAAAGAGTTTTGGTGAAAGGAATATATTTGTCAATGGAGTAGCAGTAACTACTTTTTTCCCATATTCTTTAAGTGCGAAATAGCAACATACCCCAGCAGAAATGAAATTCCTGATGCAGAACCAAATAGAAATGTGTGTACATTTGTGATTGGGCTAGTTTTTCCTCAGTGATGCAGAATTTACCTTTTCCCATTAATAACTTTTTCTTCAACTGGAAATACTTTCCTGCAAACTGTAGTTTGCCTATTGGGCCATAATAACATGATGGTCACACAGAGCCTGAGAAGGTCCACTGTAAATGATGGGGAAAGAGCTTTCCAAATGGTAGAGGAGCAGGATCCTGAGGGCTCTAATAATTCAAAGTTGATCTTGGTTCAGCACTAACATGTAATTCTCAAATTACATGAGATACAGAAAGTAGCCATTTGCCCTATTCTGTCCTGGCAAGCTCCCACTTGGATACCACAGCCAGGACTGGGTGTCACCTTCAGAAAGTGTGTGAAGAAATCCAGTGGAAAGCAGTGAAAAACAAGAGAGATCCAGAAAGTGTGCCCTACAAGGAAGAACTTGCATGGGGTAAAATCATCTAGCAACATATTAAAAGCTACTGAAAGGAGAACAGAACTAGTAAGATCTTCCTGTTTATCACGGATGTGAGGAAGATGTAATGATCTTCATTTGCAGTTACGAGAATTCAGGTTAGATATTAGCAAAAGGCATTTCAGTGGTACAGGTAGCGATACTGACATAGTGTGCCTGAGAGGCTGTGGACTTTCTACCTTCAGAGGTCTTTAAGGACAAATTTAATAAACATAGAGGTTTAATTTTTCTGGCCTGAAGCAGAAGCAAAGCCTAGACAAATACATGAGGTTCTTCCAGCCCTGTTTTTCCATGAGCCTCTGATATTAAAATTCTAGCCTAGAAAACATAATCACAGAATCATAGAATCATTTAGGTTGGAAAAGACCTTTAAGATCATCATGTCTAAGCTCCCTTCCAACTGCAAACACGATCAAATTACAAGTACAGCTGGATTTCACACACACCAGTGTCAATCAGGAGGTACTTAGCTAAGGGCAGTGGACTTATGCCATTGTAAAGCCCAGAAAGATGTCATTCAAGATCATTAAGCTAAAGGATTTTAATGTAAGACAAAGCAATTTCAAGATATTTTTTGTACCCATACTAGTTTCTTTGTTCTGTTCTATTCTGGGTTTTACAGGAATAACTATATTGTCACCTTACTACCCTGGCACCTGAGCAGTGTAGGAGGGTAGAAAAAAAATTATCTGGGAGAAAAATCAAATGCTTTGGTGCCCCTGCACCATGTCTGATACCTACTGATGGGAGGTTTGGAGATCAGTAAATTCTTTATATAATTTCACTTAATAAACCTGACTTCTGTAGTTAACAGTTTCACACAACTTTCTTTTTTGAACTGGCTAATTTTGTACATGGTAAGTACTAATTAAAAACAGAACCAAAGGGCCTAGCTAAATCTTTGATCTTCTCTGTGCCCCAGTTTCCTCTGTCTGTTACACAGAGATCGCATTTTTCTCACCCCAGATGTCTGCTGGATGATCAGTTCATTAAGCAGGGTGCTTTGCATATTCCCAAATTAAATTAGATCACAGAAGATACTCTCACCAAAATTTTAGAAATTAATTCCCCTTTACTGGCCTTTTGATGGAATTCAGTAAATGACTAGGAGATGGCTTTTTATCATCTAGAGAGACACACTGTCAACCAGCGTGGCTGCCCTTGCTGAGACCAGTTGACAAGTCTCCCAGCAGCCTCAGTGGGAACGGGATCAACTCACACTTTCTCACTTTGTCTCCAGGACACCTAACTCCTACTGACACAATGAGCACCCCCAACAGTCCATAACTGAGAGGGTACCAAGCAAGGACAACTTCCACTCAACGCTACAGTAATGCTCTTGCTTGAGTAGGGCAATAACTTCGCTATTTCTCACATTATTTGGCAATCGTGTCCTATATTTCTGCTCTAGCAAAGCTCCTTATTTTCCACTGTTTCTAAATATAATATAATTCTGAAATAAGCAAGCATTAACTTCAGGTTATTAACTTTGAATGCCAGATTATGGTTTCCATTGTTTATTGCCACAACAGACAATTAAAGAGGCACCTCCACTCAGCTGAATTTAAGATTCTGTCTTCAGTCATAATATTATCTCTGACAGTTGCTCAACTCTAATAAGATATTTAAGCATATACTTAAATTTAAGCGTGCAAGTTGTCTTCTGAGGTCAATCAGAATTTTGTTTAAAAATAAATCTGTGGTTAACTCAGTATACAGGGGTTTTTTTTTCCCCAATACAATATAGCTGCTATGGCAACAATCAGTAGCATAGCACTTGTGGTGAAAGGCAGTATGTTTTCATTATTAAATGAAGATTCAAACCTTCAGAATTAAATTGTTTTACTAGCAGCTAATGCCCCTCCTGTTGGCTCAACAGACTGCAGCGAGTCTTTATTAGCTCTAATAAGCAGCACCAAGACAGCAATTGTACAGCATGCTCTAAAAGACCACTTAGTATTGCAGAATAAACAAGTCATTGACTCCCTGTACAACATGCCAAAGATAACACTATAGAGCAGACATTTAATCTACAAGGAAACTATCTTTGCGTTGGTAAGGAAATCTTTCCATTCATCTCCTCAAAAATTAACACCTAATAGGCTCTGTTACACAAATGTTAATCACAATCAAAGCAGTTATGAGAAGAGATATCCAATCCATGATAGTCTGTATAGTTTATTCTGATGCACAATATGCATTTGATTCCTATCAGAACTTTATAAAGCAAAGAACAAATACAGTATCAACTTGTCCACTGAAAGCATCTCTAATTAGCCAGAAGAAAAAATAGGTATGTAGGAAAAAATAAATAAAAAATTACCAATGAAGACAGAATAGGAAGGGAGAAGTTGCTGTTTGGCCTGAAGGTCACAGGCAAGTTTGTACAAATTTCTGAAACTATTTTCTGCACTGAATAACCTCAGACCTCCTAAACTGCCCACTGTTAGGAGATGCTCTCAGGGCTGGTCCTGAACAACCTTATAGGAATTTCAGGAAAACTCAGCTCCCCAACAGTGTCCTCATGACTCAGCTGAAGCACAGTTGGGCTTTTGCATCATCCAGCTGTACCCTCTGCCCTTACAGAAACCATGCCTGGTAGAAAAATATTAGATGGTTTTCCCAGACATCACTGTAGGATAATCAAGGACCCAGTGTCTTGCTATCACTTGCCACAAGAGCAGATGGGATTTATACACAATCTGAATACAGGTTGCTACAAAAGACAACGTTAACAGAAACAGTTAAAGTCCCAAGGGTGACCCAAGATTCAACATGCCCTGATGCTATGCTTCAAAAGTAAAGCACTGACAACATCCCTGAAACTCAATTCAAATACATCTCTGATAAGAGACATACACCAAGTCTCCAAGAGTATAGCTGAAAAAAAATGATAGGTACTGTCCACAGCATATTTCTAAAGGAATTTGTACTTATTCTGACAGTTTTCGTGTAAAAGAAAATAAATAAGTAAAAGGCTGAATAGAGTTCATAAGTGCTACTTCACAGTGGATCCAAAAAGCCGCTTCAACTCTGCTTAACTAAGCTCGCTCTGCAATGGGAAACACATAGGATGGAAAATTTTGGATATGCTATCTATTTTTGGACTTGTGAAAAACAGTTTCTCATAAAATCAACCATTTCACCTAGATCCTCAGCTGATAAAATGTTTATTGCTCTCCCCTGCATACTTCTCATACTGCTGTGCTTCCTCATGTCCAGCAACAGAGCTTGCCTTACTTCAGCCAAACTGTGTTGGTAAAACCTGATGTCTACGGTTCAACCCATAATATCAGAATCAGTATTTACAGTATTTACAGCTGTAAATCTCATATACCCTTCCACTTAAAAGACACCAAATTAAGTTTCAGCATAACTGGTGGAAGCTGGAAAAAGAACATAATAGAACTATACTCTGCCACCAGAGGTGCCTGAACATTTTGATAGGCACAGGTTCACATTAATTTCAGGCAAATTTCCAAAGATTTGATGTTTCAAAGTATATCACATTTGGATCTGGTGTAATATCAACGTAAAACCTTAAGGAGAAGGATTCCTCGCAGGAGTAACTTTCCTGCTAGCTTTTCAGTGCTTTTTTAGCCTTTTGCTATTCAGTATTTCAAACTTACAGAGGCAAAGGTAAAGCAAACAGGAACAACATCACGGTAAAAAGTGGAAAATAAAGGTTTTGAATATCAGAACCAAAATCTGCTTTGAGAAGTTGGTGAGCTTCAGATAACTACTTCTTTTAAATTCTTATTTGTATTTTTAAAACATTTCCGAAGTTTTTCACTGTCTTTAATGTTGCACACAGACCCCTGTGATAAAGGTCAGTAGGCTCTGAGGTGGTAACCAGTATCTCCCCCTTGTCCAGAGAAACACTAGAGCATTACTTTCTGGGAAGTCATCCTTGACAGGCACATAGGAAAGCCTCAGGAAAACAAACCCTGGGTCTCCGGCTCAAAATTAGGGATGCCCTCCAGCAATACACCTTCCCCACTTTTAAGTGGTTATACGGGACCCAGTATGAGAACTTGATGTTCCTTTTTTTTTTTTTTTTTGACATTAATTAGCTTTTGCAGAAGTAGCAGAACTTTCACCCACTCTCCTTCTCATTTATAAAAACGTTAGATTTATATATAAGTAACTAATCATTTTGTACTTCTGAAACTTACATTACTACAGGACTGAAATACAAATTCATAGAAGACTGAAAAAAAACCCTTATCAAAAGGAGGGAAAAAACTGAGAAATTTCCTAATGTAAATGATCAGTCAGGTAAGTTTTCTACAGCTATCAACAGATTTGCTTCAAGAAGGTTTCACTTTGCAGTTCAACACTACTAAAATACCCCATAAACTTAGTCCTCCTTGCCATGTATGGCCACAGAGGCTTATAACTATCAGAATATATGCTTGTTCTAGCAAAAATCATGAACACACACAACACTGCGAATTATTTTATCGGCAAAATCCTTTGTGGTGCTTGAGAGACAAGATATAAAATGGTCTTAATTCTGCAGACTAAGTCAAACTGTTCCTCAAATCAACAGCAACCAGGCAGAAAGGCAAATTCATTGCTTGGCTCAGAAGTCTGTGAACACTGGAGAAGGGGAGAAGACCTCTGTGGGTAGGGGGAGTTCCTCCGCCCCGCCCCACCCCGCCCCATCCCATCCCAATCAATCAGCACTACAGCTCTACACACCCTTCAGGGCTGGTTTATATTTAGAACTTAATAAAAAATAAAAAATAGCAAATCATACACCCACTCGGCTTTGGGGAAACAAATGTGCTAGTCAACGGAAGATATAAATAATCACACGATGACACAACGAAACGCCTCATCCGGTGGCTGCAGTGCAAACTGCTGTCCACGGGCCAGCGGAGCTGCTGGATGCACTCCATTAATCTCTTTTCCAAAGTGATGGATTCTTTTTTTGGGGACTAGCCCAGTTCACCGAGGAGTCATTTTTTTCCCTCATCAGCTGAGATCAGTCACCAGTAACTCATCGCTTTTGATCCAGCCTGTGTTCTTCACTTGGAACTGAGACTTTCCAGCAACCACACCGCAGCTGGCCTGCAGGAAACACCCCTGAACTCCCTATTCATAGCCTGGGCAGGGCAGAGGAAGGAGAGAGCAGGCTATCAGATACAGTGATAGGAAAAGTGTGACCTTCCTTTCCCTCGATAATTACACCATTTTCTCCCCTCAGCTTTAACCTTTCAAAAACATTCAGGAAGCCATGTGAAAACCCACAGGCCTGTGCAATCTAGGCATAGTAACTCCAAATTTTTAGACGCAAAGCAAATTCTGTCATGCTGGCCATGCTTAAATGGGCCAGAGAAACTGAATGTGAGCACTCTGCTCCAGGGAAGAGCCAGTCTGGGTTCCTACTCCCATGACTGCAGGCATTTCTGTTAAAACCTGCTTTTATGTCCCATTAGATAAATTGGACAGGCTGCCCTGGAAGCAAAAAACCAAGAGTTTTGTGTACCTAGCTCTCCCGCTCTGTCACTATTTACCTTTAGGGACTGTATGAAAAACAAAGCTTTACCAGGGATTTCCCTGCCCTCTGCCATCCAGCTGCTAGCAGGGTTGGCACGAGGCAGAAGTAGTGATGCTTCTAGACACACATGTTGAAAGGATTGAGAAACCTGGCACGGTTTGGTGATAAATGCAGAAAGGACAGCAGGTTTATGTGGTGGCTAAGCAGGGGCTTAGGAAATTGCAGTGTGAGAAGTCACTGAACAGCACTAAAAATCTTCCCTTGTCCATCTAAAGCCTTTGGTGAATCTGGCTCTGTAAGTCTACTCAGCTTCACAAGTGCTTGCAGCCACAAGCGAGCATGCGAGGGCATTAAAACAGGCTGCAGTGTACTTTTGTCCTGTTAAACCCCTCGTGAACTACTCCAAGGAAAAGGGTCAAACTGGTAACCAGTGCAAACCAATGAAGCTGTGCCCCAATGTATCAGCTGCGGATTGAACACCTGTCACTCCAAGAATGACTGGAGGTCTACAGGGAGAGAACAGTAAAAAACCAAAAAATGCGTTTATAGGGACGCAGTTGGGGTAGTTACTGCTTTCCAGGTGGCTTTCGAGGAAGGAGTGCTCTTACGGCACGCTTGTGCTCTCGAGGGGCTCTGCAGTGGCGTGGAAAAAAACTGGGGAGTTTATACATATGCTCAGTTTCTCTCTCTGACCTCTATTAGGAGCTAAAGCAGCATGAAATGAGGTCCAGGCTACTGTGGAGAATTGCCAGATAATGGGCTTTAAGGAAGAGTACGTGTGTGTATATACACGCCTCAGTGGCTAACCGCTGTACCAAGCAAAAGATACACTGCCATTTCAGGGCTTAAAACAGATCCATTATCAGAAGGGAGCCTACAGAGACCCCGGCACAATCCTGCTGTGCAGGAGGGTGGGTGGGTGAGCACGTACACACACCTGCTTCTCCTCACAGCAACATCTTTGTTGTGCTTTGCCCGATACTCTGAGCCAGCCATAAACTGCAGTGCCTTTTGTTAGCTGGGCTATCGGTTCAGTCTGGAACCAAGCTAGTGCCGTAGCTCAAAAGCTAGCATTACCTGATGCCTTCTTGATGACCAACAGAAAGTAAACGAGCTGGATGCAACCCTTAGCAATGACATGGCTGCTGGCACCTTTGCTGGCAGTTTCTGTGTACACGGAGAACGAGTTTCTTCTCAGTCTTAGCAGAGCAGAGCTGAGCCCTACTGCAGAAGTTATTGCCTGATCTGCCTCCATTTGTGGAGAAGCAAATTCAGGTGTCTTGGGCTGTTAATGCTACCAGCATTCCTTCATAACTTCCCCACAGTCTTCTCAGAATTAAGGGTGGTGGAGGAAACAAGTCTAAATAACCACAATACAAGCATTTTACAGTAGAAGGCAAGCACCACCCTAAAAATAGCACAAAGCCATCATTTTAAATTGCATATAGCAAAAGCAATGCTCCCTTTGAAAACTGTAATTTCAAGGTTATGGGAATGTTTTATGAGGAAAGAGTGCGTGACCCTGCCCGTATTTCTTTTCCAGAACAGGTGGGGATGTGTCACGAGTAGTGGTTACCATCCGCAGGCACTCCTCGGCATTCCCGCATGGCACGCTCTGCCTTACCATCAAAAGACCAAGTGCAGCCACCGCCAGGGCCACTCCATATGAGCAGTTCACAGCTCGTCTGTCACCATGAACCTGCAGCAGGGACCCGGCAGTGCCAAAAGGCAGAAATAGTAGTGCTCCTTTTATCACCCAAGGCGGAGCATGTTTTACGCCGCACAATGCAGTGCCAAAAGGTCCATGGATGGGGTGGGGAGATTCCCCTCACCTTTTCACAGGGCTCATCACTTAGTCTTGACATTTACAAGAAGCGTAGGGAAAGGTTTCTCGTTTCCATGTGTGGCAATGTGACCCTCACCTCTCAGTTCAGGACCTGGTCTTTATAAAGATTAGGCTGCACGGGACACATCCTGAGGAAAGGGTGCAGTGCCGCTCTGCATGACCGCCGTCTGAGAGCATGAACTGCATTAACCTTCTGGAGGGCTTGTGGAGGGAAAAGGAGAAAATGAGGCAGCCACCGATCTGGGATACACAGTCACCTTGAAACAATACTTTGGTCACACAGTCTAATGACTGTCTCTTTACCTTTGCCTCATCCCACTCCAGGGGAAAATTGCAGCTCTAAGTGGAAAGTTGAGAGCTGGAGCTGCGGATTGAAACTGTGCTCGGCCAAACTTCCTATTGCAATGACCTGAAGCACAGTTATGAGAATGGGCTGAGTCCTCCTCCCAGCTCTGCAGGACTGGTCTGAGCTCCACATCCATGCTCACCCATCCAGAGCAGAGCTGTCCCTGATGGTAGAGAGACATCCATTTATGCTGGAAGAACAAAATGCTGCATTCAACATCCTCCCTTGGACTACAGAGCACTTTCCTCATTCACACTTAGCCATTAACAAAGTATGGATCAGAGAAATAGAAGTTACTCCCATTCCTGCTGTTTCAGATGTCAAGTGTTTTGCACAGAGAGCTGCAAGCTCAGAAATTAGACCTATTCAAAGCATAGAAAATTATTCAGGGCCACATAGAAAAAGGAAACAGATTTCAGCTGAGGTTTGTGAAACCATGGGCAACTTCCAGTTTAGTTAAGACTGCACACTCCTGATCTGGTATGCCTAATGCTCCTGCTGCTCTGACCATGCAGGGCTTAGTCCATGCACGATCACTGCTTTGAGTGATTGCATTTTTTAAAATGTAACTCAGAGAATAACTAAGTAGCCTGCACACGTAAAGAGAAATAATGCTGTGCATTAATCACAGAAATGATCTGATGTAGCTTCAAGGAACAGAACTCTTTCAAGAGCTATCAAAATCTGACATCATGCCAATGACAGATGCATGAAGTCCAAGTCCAGCCCTTAATGGCTGTTTCCTCAAACCAAAATAAGTTAAGTTCTTACGCTACTTCATGACAATAAAATCCAAATGAAAATTTAGCATTGTTCAGAATATTACTGTAGATTCATGATATTCCTGTCCTGTGCACGAGTAAATGTCAGCAGGTGCTTTTTCTCTGTGCATATGATTTGAGTGCTCTCAAAGGCAAAAGCCAACACCATCTGTAAAAGCTTTTTTATTCTTTTATTTTCTGAGCTTTACCTGAGTCTAGTTCTCACTTAGATTCTGACTTCTTTACATTTATGAATTAACTCGTGGTATAAATACCATCTACTGTTACATTAAGGTTTCTTTATGATTTAGAGGTATATAAACGGATTTAGAAGATTTATCTACAATGAAAAAAGAACTACGAAGTCAGACTGCCTGAATTAAAGCAGTCTGACCTCCCAGTAACACACACTGAAAGCATTCACTCTTACTTTTTCTACCTCAGCTCTGCTCCAACTCATCCTTACCAGATAACCCAGCAGCCAGAGTACACACTGGCCAACACCTCCTTCCCTGAATTCCAGCAGTGAGCATTTTCCAGGATGCTTGGAGACCACATAAACCACACTACAACCAAGGAAAGGAATAAGCAAGAAATTTCAGCCAGGAACTTTTTGCCTCCCCCCTCCAAATTGACTTTCTCTTCTGGCAAGGTTATTCAAACACTTCAGGATATGACTGCATGAAGAAAAAAACACCCTCAAATCCCTTTGAAGAAAATATCTTGCAGATATTAAGAGTATATTCTCTCCATAAATTGTCTCAGCAGCAAAATGAAAAATGCTTCATACTGCCAGATGTAAAATGTATAAAGAGGCTTAATTAGCTAAAGTTTATATACTGCTTTGAAGATGGGAAGACCTCTGAATGAAGTGCTAAGAATAGACAACCAGAATCCATCTTTCTAGTATTAAAAAAAAAAACCACAACAAAACCCCCAAAAACCCAACATAAAAAGCAGATTGATGTTGCACAGAAAATGTATGCCAGAAAAATCATCCAATCATAGGATTATTCATCAAAGTTTTACTGGGAGCCTCAGGGATTGTTTAGAAACTGGTATTTCCAAGCTGTATCGCAGTCAGAGATTTGATTTCACAACCTACTTTTGACAGGATAATCAAATGAGATATTAGAGTAAATATTGCTAGAACTCTATCACATTCAGGGCTCGCAGTTTTGATGTTTAAAATACAGGAGACTTCTAACAGCTTCCTCAAAAACTGATCTTTTTTTCTGCTCAAGTACATAGCAGCCCAGCTACAAATGCTGCTTCTGAAGTCGAGTATGCCCACTAAATACCTCATATCACTGACTAACACTGGTGAGAAATGGTATCTAGGAGCAAAAAACCAAGTGAATCCGAGTTCATGAAAGCTCATTTCCAAACATTAATTAGGAAGGGAAGAAAGATTAAGCATATTTAAAAACCAGACAAAAATGCACCTCTCGCTGAATTCTGTCCTTTGACAGAACATCATCATCTTCACTTCCAAACTTCATAAACTGCAATAACCTAGCCAAATCTCAGGAAGAATAACTGGAGAAGTTACTTCCCTTCTCCAGTAGTGAAAAGCCACATCTCCCAGGAGAAGAGCAAGGTGCTTTGGTAAACAGTGTTCTAATCCCGCTGGGGAAAAGTGATATTGATCAGACCCTGGGAGGAAAAGGAAAAGCAAGTCCTTGGCAGGATGACAGCAAAATCAGGAACAAGCCAACAGCTGATGATCAAAAGCTGAAATTGATTTGTATCAGCTGAGAGAAACACGACCTCCCCTGGACCCTTGTTCTTAAAATAAGGAAATTTTATTATTTAGATGAGTCTGTGGTGTTAAGCGCTACAAATACACAGCAGGTTGTGCTATAAAGAGCTCTGGAATCTAAAAAACTGGTTTTCTTTTATGCTGCTCATGGAAAGAAACTGAACAGGAAGGTAAAGTCTCAGACCAGAGTGAGATTTTCTTTGGAAGCACATGGATCAATAGCTCAGCTTGCCCTTCTTACTGGAGCACCACACTATGGAAACTAGAGCTCTGAACAGTTATGCACATACACATATTTATTTTTTAAACACAAAGCAAAGGTTTCAAAACATATCACCAACAGAGGAGGCAGCCTGAAGCTCCTTGCAGGGGTGAAAAGATTAGAAGAATCTCAGAGCGCTGTAGCAGCAAATTTCTCTGCAAATTGCCAATAAACTCTCGTGCATGTGGCTGTTACAGGATGCTGGTTTTCACCCCTGTCCCATGTGACTCGAAGCCACAACGTCCAGAGACACATTTGAAAGAATCATAGAATCATTTATGTTGGAAAAGACCTTGATGACCATGGACCCCAGCTGTTAACCCAACACTGCCAAGTTCATCACTAAACATGTCCCTAAACGCTACATCTACACGTCTTTTGAATACCTCTGGGGATGGTGACTCAGCCACCTCCCTGGGCAGCCTGTTCCAATCTTGATGACCCTTTCAGTGATGAAATTTTTCCTACTATCCTATCTAAACCTTCTCTGACAAACCTGTGGCTGTTTACTCTTGTCTCATTGCTTGTTATCTGGGAGAAGAGAATGATGTCTGCCTGTCTATCACCTCCTTTCAGGTAGTTGTGGAGAGCAGTAAGATCTTCCCTCAGCCTCCTTT
The DNA here is from genome assembly GCF_023638135.1 of Falco biarmicus. Taxonomy (NCBI): domain Eukaryota; kingdom Metazoa; phylum Chordata; class Aves; order Falconiformes; family Falconidae; genus Falco; species Falco biarmicus. Next base: position 53,593,993 of record NC_079293.1, on the reverse strand, counting down.
TCTCCAGGCTAAACAACTGTAGCCAGTTCCCTCAGCTGCTCGATTTGTTGAAGACATCCCAGTTCATTGCAGGGGCGGGGGGGTAGACTTGATGACCTTTAAAGGTCCCTTCCAACCCAAACTATTCTATGATCAAAAAAACCCTCCACACTGTGCATTTGAAAAGGCAAAAGTGGCAGCTCTGAAAATATATTATTAACTGTAAAAATATAATCATGGACTACAAAAGTATTGTTTCCATCCTGAAAAATCTTACTCTAGTTTGGGGAGTAAAACAGCACAGGAAGGAGGTAATTTCCTAATAAAACTTCTGAAACAATCTTATCATAGCTACTCAATGTCCTCTACATGGAAAACTGGCTCCACTGGCTCCTTGGAAAATGGTGACTGAAATACAGCCATGAAGCAGGACTGAAATTATCTATTTTCAGCTAACAAGTACACATGTGAAAACATGGATATTTTAGCACAAGAATCCCAAACGGAATCCCAAACCGACTTTCTGCTATTTCCACTAACACACATTTTGGCATTCCTCCTGATGACAAAAGCTTGCATTTTTAGCAGGTAAACAGTTAATTCACTCAAGCCAAGTAAGTGTAAACAAATCAATTTTGAAAAATTAAGGCAAGATTAGGAAATGGTCTTTTTTTTTTTTTCTTTTTTTTAAATCAAGCCTTGAAAATGCTATTTTACAGCTGCAGAAAATGTGACTTTTGCCTGACTTTTTTGTTGGGTCAGCCAAACTTGAGGAAAAACAAGAAAATTCTCTGTAACCGAGGGTAAACCCTCACTTTAATATGCACTGTTCCCAAAGGAGGAGAAAATTCAATTACTAAAATGGTAGCATAATCTTTTCATTATTATTTCAGGAGCTCAGAGTTAACTGGGCCAGTTTAGCACCCTGTGAATGAACGTGTGTCCTTACTTCTCCACAATAAATGGTCTGTAATTACTTCCATTTCTCTGAAACGAGGAAATAGCTCTTATTAGCATTACTCTGGAAGACGACTTTTGCTCTTTTGGGGGCTTATATAAGCCCCATCATTATCATATCTGAGCACTCCACAACACCTCTCATACCCAGGGAAGTTTTCTTACTTCATCTTGCATGTAACAGCAAAGGTCCCACATGCCTACCATGAAGTTCTGGCAGCAGTTCAGCATACGTCTCTCACCCACTCATGTCCCAGAAGGCTCCTTGGACCAGCCATCCCTGCCCGTACCTGAGCCAAGCTGCAAGGTCCAGCCCATCTTCCCAGAGCCCAGGACAAAGACTGAGTGGTCACAACCAGGTGAGAAGCCTTGGCCTGATCCACCTGATGGGTCACGACTCCGCATCTCCCCCTTTCCGTAAAAAGCAAGCTTTAAAGCACAGGATGTAGCCTGTTCAGGACACTCATGCTCCCTTCTGTGGGAGCATTTGCATTTTCTCGGAAATGATTAAGGACACCTGGTGCCAGAGGGAAACACCATAAGCCAGGTTGTGCTATGGTTAACTGATCACCCAACAGAGAGAATATCTGTCAGGTGTGCTCCACCACCTCCTGTGTTTCAGAAGACAAAACTTGCTCTCGAAATACCAGCCCAATTGTATGCATCTGCCCCTCTGGACTCAAAAATGATCCCTGTAATTGCTCTCCTGCATCTGCATACACACACATACACATACACGAGTTGTCTTAGTAAAGCAGGTGTTCCTGAAGCCAAAGGATGTTGCAACACGTGGCCCAAGGTCTAAGCCTCACAATAGAAGGCCTTTTTTTTCAAACTGGGAATAATTTTTCTCCCTCCATATCCTTTAAAAGAGGTCAGAAATAGATGCACAATATGACAGCAACACTACATACAAAGGTACAGTTTATTTGCAGTTTCAGCACAATTCTGCTTATTCTCTCTGGGATCATGCTGGCTCCCCCATTAATTACAATGATGTAGCATGAGCTCTGCTGAGTTCTACACTGTTTGGCTGAGCTGGTATTCTCATACTGATTGTGCTTTCCCTCATGATCTCTAAATCCTTTTCAACTGCTCCTTTTCAGGAGGCAGCAGCAACACACACATACAGCTTCTAGATGCATAACTAGCTTTCAGCTGCATTAAAATGCGTTCAATTTACCGGTTATAATACTGCAGGACTTCCTTCTTTTTCTCATTATATACCAGTCTTCACCTAGAGTCCAAGCGTTACCAAGAGGGATTTAATATATTGGTAGAACAACAAAGCTGGTGCATTGAGGCCCCCAAAATACAAGCATCATCCTCCAGATACAAAAACAAATGCCTGGAAAGGAGGGGAACAGAATTCAATGAAGAAACTGGCGCAGGCACCAGGATTTCCTGCAACTGTTCTGGGTCTCCTCTATTCATTACATACAGCTTTCTACAGCATACTTAACTGCTAGCTAGGGTGGAGAGTGGGACCAAGGTCTTCCTCCAGCCTAGGAAAATTTCATTCAATTTCCATTTTTCACTCTCTCAACACATAGAAAATCCAAAGACTTAATAAGAAGCTTGAAGTCAAGTACTTGGACACTTCAGATGGCATCCCTTCTAGAGCTGAAACAGGTGTTGAGCAAACATCCTTCCAGACTGAGCAAAACATATACCTCAGCCCTGAGAACAACCTTGACAGAAATCCTCACAGTTCTCTCAGAATCATCCCCCTGTCCTGCTGCCCCCCGCTTTTCTTTCTTTCTTTCTTTCTTCTTCTTTTTTTGTTGTTGCTGTTGTCAGAGGAAAGTCTCAAGGATAAGAGATCTAACTCTATCTCTGAAGCTGAATCTTATGGTATAGCTTTCTGAAGTTCAGAAATCCAAAGCTAAGGTTTTAAAACTAGCCTAGCTTACACTCTAGTCCTGCGCATTTAAGTTAGGCATGAAACTTTCTTTGACCCAAAAAATCAAATCTGTTTTCATCCCTGTGTGTTCTACGAATACTTCTTGTTCTGCCTTAAGTTAAAAACACTGTGGGAACAGGGATGTAGCTTGATTTGAATATAATCATTAGAACTGATCAGTCTTCTCTCCAAAGTACACCCAGAGTTTCCCGAAGCAAAGCTGCTTTCAAGCATTATACCATAGCTGGATACAGATATAAACATGCTGAGAAAAGAACTGAAATACAACAAAAATAACACTATGCTAACTGAGAGCTGTTAGGTATGGCAAATACATTACTACCTACCCATGTAAAGTAATCATCTCACACCAGTGAGATAATCTGCTCGTGTTAAACAGAACTGTACTCGCTCCATCTGTAAGAATTAACAGATGGAACAACTCTTTGGGGTTTACGTAACAGTAATTAAACAAATCCTCACAATAGCCACATGATTTCATGCACAAGCCAGAGCAGTCCACGAAAAAAGCTTTTCTGCCAGGTTGGAAAATTCCAGGCCATGTAGCCCAGAGAGCTCTGCAAAAGCATCAGCCTAATGCCTTGGATCAGCGTGCCTTGTCCTCCAGGATATCCTCTTCGCTGTGCTCTGGGACCAAGAGCAGAAAATCCAGAAACAAAGCAGCTGCAACAGGCACCTTCATCATCTGCAGGAAGAAGTTCTTGGACTACTTTATCTGTAAGATGAGAGACAGTTATCCATGCACACTGCTATACTAGGAGTCAGTCTGAATAAAGAAAATATGGGAAAGTTCACAGCACTTGGTATGTGGGAGAATTCAGTGTCTCCACAGGCAGCCCCTGGTACAAGCAGATAACCTCTCTCATGTCATCTGCTTCACAGCCACGAGGACCAGCAGCTCCCCTGTGGGCCAGGACCTGACGACAGAGGTGGGCACGTGAAAGGCAAGAATTACCCATCACTACAGGCAGGAAAAGAAATCCCCCACCAGGTTACCCAGCCACCCACGTGTGTAGTTACATATGTGAATCTCTACTCATCTAAAAGGGCAAGAAATAGCAGAATAAACAAGGAGCATGACCTGCACTTTAACCGGAGAAGGAAGAAGTCCGTTACAGATGGAAAATGCAGAAATGGACAATATTTTATATCTTCACCTAGGCTCTCCCTCCTGCCTCATAGTAAGCAGCAGCGGCAGCAGCGGACCTCCCTTACCTCGCTGAGGTGCTGGACACAGGGATGACCAAATGGGGCATCCCAGGAATTCACCTCTGAGAAACCCTCAGAGCCATGCCGGACATGGAGCTGCCAACTCCATACCCTTCACTCAAGGGTCCTTCAGAGCTCTGTCCCCTCCCCACCTACTACTCCGCCTCTGATATCTTGGGCCAGAAACACATAGATGAGGCCTCTGTCTCCTGTACGTGAAATATATACAGAATCTCCCATCACATCTCAAGCCAAATCAGAACCAACACCTGAAAGAAAATTCAGCTCATTAAAACTGAACCTATACCAGATCCAGGTGGGGGGAGGAATCCATCAAAATCTACTAACTGTGTAATATCCCACCTGCCGTTGCTGAAAACGTCTGCCCCCCAAATTAATTAAGCATTCCACAGCTTTTGGGCTCTTCTGCTCTACCAAATAGGATTTCTTAAAAAAAAAAAAAAAAAAAAAATTTCCAATAGGCACTGATACAGCTATTGGTTCCCCTCCAAGCAAAATGATTGACTGGGGGACTAAAACCACCAGAGCAGGGTTCTGCTGCCACCACACGGTCACGGACAGACCTAGGCATTGTTTTAGAATACCACGAAATGCTTGTGCTTCAGAACACATCAGTTCACCGAGGCTATCACTTTTATGTATTTCCTTAGCTCATGCCCAGCTGGGGGTACTTGTATATCAGATGACCAAGGTCCCTGCCTGCCTGGAAGGTCTGCCCTGCCACCAGGCTGGATCCAGGTTCACCACACACTTGGGCCTCAGCTCTGAGGTAAAAATTACTTTCAAAAAGTCTTCTGAAAGAGAACCAGGTTTTCAACCAACTTGGGACATATGCAGCAAATGCTTCTGGAAGTGGGGGTGGACTCATCCCCTACGCTAAGGCCTTTAAAGCAGTTCCTGGCACAACTTCGGCAAAGTGAGGACACCACCACGACTATTTACTGCAGTACTCCCCCCACCAAAGAGCACTTAAGAAAGACTGCCTTTCTGCAGCTGGAATTTAAAACACCATGTTGGCATTTTTATTTTTACTAAGCAAAGTGGAAATCCAGTGTTAGCTTGGCCAAACTCTGGAGAGAAAAAGATAAATCCATTCTGGAAAATATACTCTTGAATAGTACGCTATGCAAAAAAATCTATCTTAAATAGAAATATCAAAATAAAGGTATGGATTAGTATTCAAGACCTAGAAACTGGTATTACAGCCCTGCATGTCATAGCTCCACATTGCTAAAAATGTTATAAAGCATACAAAAAATAAAATTGTCTTTTCTATTAACCCCAGATCTCTCTATATATTTTCTTTCTGTTGTGATTAGGAGCAGCAGGGCAGTTTGCTACTCTATTCTTTCACGTCTCATTAGTAATAATTTTTCATCAGGGTTTTTTTTGTATTTTAGAGGTGCCCTTTTTTTTCCAACAGCCCTGAAAAACACATGCCAGTAACTCATAAGCTCTTCTTAGAATACAGGCATTTATGAAATTACATGGAGCTTTGTTTACTGTCAAATTCAGCTCAAAACTTGAAAAACAAGTCATGAAGGGCTACTGTAAAAATTCAATAGCAACATAGCCATCTCAGGGGGGAAACATGTATCCAACTTTATTTCTGTTTCTGCAGAATGCAAACAAGTTTGTGAGATATCGGATTAAAAAAATTCCCGTTGTAAACAAATGAGGAAAGGTCACCAGTGTTTTTACATCTTGGTGACAAACATTTCCAACAGTCAGCTCTCCTAGGAGTCACTTCCAGTCTTTAGTAATGAAGAATAACACTGTCTGATGGAGCCAAATCTTTGTGCGGGGATGTGAAAAACACCATCAGTGAGGCCTAGAAGTGACAAAAAGCGGTAATTTGAAAATAGCTAAGAGAACAAGTCTCAGGATGATTCAGCTGCATACCATAAAGCAGGTTATAATTAAAATTTTTATTGTCTCCGTGTATCACGAGAATTTCACGACCCCATGGTTTAACACCACATAGTAGATTAAAAGTACTGCCTCAGGCTTTTAGCATGCTGCAGCAGTCTGGTATCAGTGAAGTGCAATATGGATTGGTATGTGGACCATACTGTTCATAGTGGAAACAGCCTGATTTCCGTTACAGTATCAGCCTCACAATGTGCTTGCCGCTTTGTCCATCAAGGTAATTCACCCACTGCAGGTACAGTCATATATCATCCTTTCTCCAATCTGCCTTAGAGGGAGAGATTTTTGCACAGGAATACTAAAAAAGCTTTAGGATCCGTGAGAGAAGCAAGTCATCTGGCTTAGGATGGGTTGATTGTGGAGTCCACACTGATCTTCCTATGCAAGATGAAAGGCTGCATTCAACATTAGCCTTGGGGATGACTCTTTTCAGCTGTCATCAGTATTACTTGACCAAAGTTCAAGAAAAAGATGGCCACAATAGCAACCTGTGTTCTAGAAAGCCACTTTTGGTAACACAGATTACTGCCATTTATTTTACTCCAGAATACTTCCATTGACGTATGTCAGTGCTTTATTGTGATGGTTTTGACCTCAGTGAAGAACTCATAGGAGTCCTTTGCTCCCTCCCTTCCTATGCCTGAGGCTTTCATCCCACCAAATGGCAAGTTCAGATCTCTAATAAGCCAGCAGTTGGTCCACACCAATCCAGACTGCAGTCTTCGTGCCACCCGGTGAACGCGTCCCACGTTGCTGGACCACACAGTGGCTGCCAAGCCATATTTCACGCTGTTGGCTCTTTTGATCACTTCTTCTTCTGTGTCAAATGCTACCACGCATGTCACAGGACCAAAGATCTCTTCTTGCATGCAACAAGATTCATCCTTGACTTCAGCAATAACCGTGGGCAACATGAAATAGCCTTTCTGGTTGCCAGCTGGGAGAGCCAAGGAATCCACTCCCTCTCCGCAGAGGACTCTGGCTCCTTCAGCCTGGGCTTTCTTCACATAGTTCCTTACCTGGGGAAGCAGCAGGAAAACGTCACTGCTGAAGAACACCGAATCTGAGAGTCCACCTCACAAGCCTGGACACATCATCAGGAGCCCCTGAATATCTCCAACTGTATCATGCTGCCTTTACTTCCCTTCTAACAACAGAGGGTTATTCCCTAGTTTTTCGTTACATTTCTGTAAAAGTAAGACTAGGTGTTTCTTGCTGTAAAACAACTGTTCTCTCTCTCCAAACATTTATTAGCTTAGCAGGTAACACCAGTGGCCCTCCTCACTAAATATCCGCAAAAGGGTAGAGCCCCTGATGAAAACACAAGCTGTCCCAGAGCCTCCCTCCATCCTTCCTGGAGCTTGGGCAGTTTGCCATATATTCCATGCCATGGTTCATCCATTTACTCCAAGGGATCAGTAATATCTTCCTACCTCGCAGGCAGGCTTGTTAAATGTTTACATGCCACTAGGATGATGAAGCCATCAATGCTATAGAAAATCTCATCAATAAATAATTAAAGTTGTTTCCATGGCTGCTGCTATCCTATGCTACCTTGAACAGATAGGACATGCTTTTAATCTGCTGCTGTTCTGAAACAGTTGCTTGGTTCCTCTCTCTATGGAAACATCAGGGAGATACCCATTGGGCTTCTTTCTCTTCTTTCAACCACCTTAGTAGGTTAGACTCGGAAGTTTTCTGTGGTGCCACAGACTGAGGATCTCGGGAAGTGGGTATTTCTACCACCCCACTTCATAACAGCCCTGGAGAGCCTGCTGAGGCACCAGGAAACATGACAAAGGTCTGGCTTTCTCTCTCATGCTGCGGTTTCAGTCTGCTTCTTGCTTATACCGATTGTGTCAGATAGTGCTGGGGATACAAACACCTGCTCTCCTGAACTCTGCCTGACACCGTAAAATTCATTTCATGTAAGCCACTAAAGCAGACTATGTCTTAGTGGTGCATCATCTCAGCTGCCCTCCACACATGCAATTCCAAATTACTGCAAGCAGTCCTAGGAAGCCGTGTCTTGCACTCTCCAGGATTTGATGGTGATATAAAAATAAATAAATAATTATCTTGTTAACTAACTTATTAGGCAAATAAGTGATCTTAGCAAATGGAATATTAAAATCTATGAAAATGTTGCTAAGCTCCAAGATTGGTTAGTATTCAGATTCATTATTTAGAATTCACCATTCTGAATTATTTCAAACAGGAAGAAATATTTTTTGTAATTTAAAATTATTTTCCCTATGGAGCTGATTTTTCCAGAGGAATCACATGATCCCAGTCCACAGGCAACAGAAACCTTATCTAAAAGATACCTTATTATGGCTTTGAATTGTCATTTCTCAGAGCTAATCTTGGAGAGGACATGGTCCTTTTCTATATACCTCTGAAATCACCCTTTATAGCCCTCTAAATGATGAGATGTGATCACATAAGGTCCACATAACATCACCTTTTCTAGATGTTCTTTACTTATTAGCGCTCCTATGTCGACTGTAGGATCTGAGGGGTTGCCAGCCTTCCACTTCTTAGCCTCTGCCACAAACCTCTTCAAAAACTCACTGTATATGCCCCTCTGAACAAAGATTCTGGATGTACAGAGACAGATCTCACCCTACAGAAAAGAAACAAACAAGAAAAAAATTTTAGTTCATTATACTATTGATGAGTACTGGGAATCACATCCCAGAATGAGACTTGTGTCCCTGCATCCTCAGGAGTGCAAACTACATTCACCAACACTGAAAAGTAGTTTTTTTTTCCCAGATTAAAAGGGAAAAAGAGAAGAAAAAGACAAAACAACAGTATCAGATTGTGCAGTCACTTCCTAACGCAAGTAAATACAATTTTTCATTGATTACCTGTTTTCCTCTCCAACATTTTTCATAGGAAATGTGATTTCCAACTCTGAATGCTCTCTGTCTTCATTTCCTGGTATTCCCTTTCTGACACCAAGCTATTTTTCTGAACATTTGTCCTGATACAGTTTCCTGGCTTTGGTGATCTGTCCTGAGGGCGTTGATGAGGGAAGATCATTGGAAGAATTTTGGGGGAAGTCTCCTAACTTAATTCCAGAAAATCAGCAAGCTTCCCACCTACTTGCAGGGTAGGATTTAAAGCAGCTGCTTCCTGGAGGGATAAGTAATATATCTATTTTGAGAGGGATAATGACATCTTGTTATCTTCTGATGGAGAATGCAAAGAGCCCTTTTTTATTTTGTTTCCCTGCTTGTGGAATAATGAAGCATTTCTCATATTTTTGTACTTAGGATTTGCTCACAACACAGAATGTTGAAACAGACCTTGACAATTTAGGATTTGGTATTAGCAGAGATATGTGCACGTGCGCACACACACTTCTCAGACACATGCACAGCTGTTGCAAGCGGGGTTTGTACACTACAGCAGCGGGAGGCACCTGGTTGGCAAAGCTGGACCTCAGGGTTGTGGGGATGCACTGGCTCAAGTCGGCATCATTGAAGACAATCGCGGGGTTTTTGCCTCCCAGTTCCAGCGAAAGCCGTTTGCAGTGCGGAGCACTTCTCTCCATGATCCGCTGGGCCGTCAGCGTGCTTCCCGTGAAGGAGATCAGAGGCACGTCAGGGTGGCAGACAAGGGCTTCTCCTGCCTTGGCGCCCGTTCCAAATACCACATTCACCACCCCGTGAGGCACCCCTGATGGGAAGAAAGGCACACAGTTCTCCTACGCTTTCCCTTGCTCAGCTGGTTTCAGCTCACCGTGTCTTGCCACTGAAGTTAGAACATCACCTCGGGTGACAAAGACTGACCCTTAACTTTCATAGTAGCTGAAATGCATGATCTTAAACAGCTCCGCGGGCCATGAGTTAAATGATAACATTAATTCTGCTGATCAGTCAAGCTTGCCTGATACCCATCAACAGAGATTCAGTTTTCAGTCATTCAGGGAAGCAGCATTTGTCCTCCCGGTTTCTCTTAAAAACGCATCAAATGCAGCCACAACACAACCGCCGAGAGCTGATTCTCACCCTCTTATGCTCTCATGGTTCCTCTGTTGGCACCACAGACTTAGGACATCCTTAAGTGGAGTGCAGAAAGAGGAAAGAAGGCCCATGAAGACTTTTCCACTATCTTCTCATGAAAAAAATGGGCAATAGCTGGGGTGGGGAGATGGGATAGCATGAGGACAGGGAGAACTTTTTGTTCTCTGGTGCAGCCAGTCTTTGAGCACATTCTGATATCTGCAACAAAAAATGGTGCACAGACAAGCATTTCTACCTCGTTCCCCCTCCCTAGAACACTACAGGATTTACCTGCTTTCTCCAAGAGTTTGCACATCATCCAGGCTGTGACAGATGTCATCTCACTTGGCTTGGCAACCACAGTATTTCCACATGCAATGGCAGGAGCTATTTTCCAGGTCAACAAATACAGTGGCAAATTCCAAGGACTGATTAAACCAGCTACAATACAAACCCACAAAAGACAGGAGTTTAGTTTACCAGGATATAAAATTTATTTCTCTGATCTCAAACAGTTATACACCAGTTCAGATTTATGATGGGAATCTGGCTACGGCCTTTGCTTCCTGACAACTGTACAATAAATTTGCAGCTAGAAACATTTCTCACAGACAAATAACTTTAAAAGATTTGTGCAAATGATCCTAAAAGACGATCAGCCAAAGTCTCTGAATAAGTTCTGCTACTTCTTCAGGGCAGCATCTTATATTCACAGGAAGCTTTTCAGTGTTTTCTAGAAACATTAATGCAAGGTTAGTCATAACAATTATTTACCTCAGCCAGTCTGTGATAATATTCTTTGATAGCAAACAGCAAAGTAATGTGTTAGCTGAGATCACTCTTGCTTTCTGTTGTCTTTAGAGCTTTTTCCCCCCCAATTTTAATATTAAAAAGAACACACATAAAATATAGCACACATTTTCCTGATAAATTTCAGCCTAAGTAATGAGTGCCAAAGTTTATCAGTGTAAAAGCTGCTGTTTCCACAATTTACTCAATTTTTTCAGTAAGCACTTTTGGGAATACTTTACATACTTATAGGAAATGGTGAAAAACCGTCTGTAATCATTAGGCGTGACTGCTCAAAAAAGCCACAGGATTTCTCACTGTTTGATGGAGCAGATGCAGCAAGTGACTTTTCCTTATGACAGTTTTTACCAGAAGCACTCACGTTCTCCACTGTTCAAGAACACTTTTAAATGGGTTCTCTAGGTTAGCCAATCCTATGTTTTAAATAATTCAAGCGTGAACATAGAACATTCATATATATTTAGATCAATACCTAATAATGGCATCAGGATGCCATCACTCGTCAGTTTAGCACGGCCACTTTATTTCTGAAACATTAGCAGCATCTAGTGGCTTCGTTCAGCCATTTCCCAGCTCAAAGCGGTTCAGCCACCCACATGCACTCCAGTCACAGGCTGGTATGTCAGGTTGCAAACTACTCCTCCTTCCCCAAAGGTGAGGAGGACCCAGCTCTCCCGGCAGAAGCAGCAGCTCAGTGCTGCTGAGCATCTCACTGACCCACAGCAGTAACACATACTTGCCAACATGGACACACACGTGCATGCCCACATGGTCACCCAACGTGCAAAACACAAGACAGATTTTGAGGATAAGAGCTACCAAGTTAAAACAGATGTTTTTTAAGGCATTATTTTTACCATGAAGTAGAATAATTGATTTTAGATAAAGTTGCTCATGCTTTAGCAGACCAGTCGTGTTTAGCACCTGATCCAGAAACAATAAACGCTTTTGAAAAATGCTCTTTCTTTGTTGAGCCACTGCTGAGGATCGAAGCCAAGCTTATCAGCATTTCAGGAGCACCATACCAACTCCCACAGGTGTCCTTGAGGTGTAATGCACACAGCCTATGGTTGACATCTCAGTGCATTCTGTCACATGATGAAGGACGGAAGAGGCAAAGAATCTGAAGTTGTACACGGCCCGAGGGATGTCCACTGTTCTAGCAAATGTAATAGTTTTTCCTGAAACAAAACCAAGCACAATGCTGTGTTATCATGGGCAGAAACAGTTGCTCTGTTTGCTCTTCTCTGAAAGCTGATTTGCATGTTTTTTGGGAAATGTCTTTTGTCCTGCACCCAAGTAATCCCGAGCACAGTGCAACCATAGCCAACAGCAGCAGTTCCCCTGTGGTATTGCATTCCGAATAACTAACAACTGAAGTCAAACTCAGCAATTCTGAAAAGCAAGAACACTCCAGGAATCCAAAATCAGTAGCTTCTGCAAAGGTCATGCACACATCAACTCCAATTTGCTCCAACAGTTCATGCCATGCTAAAAATTTAGATCATATCCACCATTTCAATATTCGGCAAGACACAGTGTATTTGAGATCAACAGTTCCAATTTTTACCCTGATCCTTTGACTCTGCTTGTGCAAATGCTTCCAGGTCATGTTCGATCAGGTCTGCCATTTTGTTCAGGATCTGAGATCTCTCCAATGGACTTTTTGAGGACCAAATTGGGAAGGCATCTTTGGCAGCTTTGACAGCAGCTTCCACCTAAAAAAGCAGAAGAGGGATGGTGAGGCTAACAATCTAGATCACACTGTTGGGAAGACTGCATCTCTTCAGAGTTTTGACTATTTTATCTTCCCAGGACACTTTCCCATAACTCAGGAGGTGTTGTTGAAATGAGTATCTAGAAAAGAAACAGTCACTGTAAGTCTTGCTTTTCTCCAGCAACTTGTGGGCAACCCTCCAGGCCTGCAGGAAACGCCAGACCAGTCAACTAGCAGCAGCAAGTGCCCCTGGCTGAACCCATGTAGAACCTTGTTTCTCCTGGAGGAAAGTGCAAGAATCTCCCAGAACAAACGCATCCTCAGTCGAAACATCCACAGTCCTTGCAACACAGGGCTTCAGCCACACCGAGCAATGATGAAATTAAGGGGCTGGGGAAGGAACAGACTGCATGCCCTGCTAGCCTTAGATTTCCTCTTTCCTTTCCACCGGCTTGTGCAAGCAAGGATTAAGAATATGTGTACAGAACAGACAGTCAAGCCTTACCTGATCACAGCTAGAAACTCATTAGTGCCCTCACAGAAAAAGAAAGAAGTTCCTTCCTAAACTCTTGGGGTTTAGTCTGTTCTCTCATCAGATACCTAATGAAATCCACAGATATAAAAGATAATTATATGTTTTTACATAGATGCATACCAGTCTTGTCACTATTTTGCCTGAGATGTACATAACTGCTGCATGGTCCTTCAGCCTGACCTGTCTGAATAGTGGCAGATTACCAGCACTTTCTGAAGCAGGCTGGGCCTCAAAGGATTGCAGTTCCCCAGGAAGCTTTCTCTCCCACCAGTCATTTCCTCTGGGCTGTTAAATGGAAGGTACCTGCATCTATTGATTTATAAGCAGTTTCTTCCAGATGTTTACCAGTCTCTCAGATTACTAGAGAGGGTTATCAGCATCCTTCCATATTTTAATTAACTGCCCTGTTTCCCAATTTTTGCTTCCTACGTATCACATCTTTATTGCTTCCAGTGACTAACACATGCATCAAGGTGGGCTTTTAGCCAAAGCTGTCTTAACTGGTTTCCCACAATTTTTGCTCATTAATTTCTTCAGCTTTTGGAAATCTGCCAGAGTCAGTAACTAGGAGGACACTGGTCTAACATCTATCAGATGATTCTGATCTCTCTTAACATTGCCATGTTGCTGGTTCCCATGCAGTCACTGAAGGCTCCTTTCTACCAATTCCACAAAACCGAGTTCCAAATTTGTTTCTTCAGAGTGTGATGAGTGCTATAAAACCCATCACAAAATATTTTATGGACACTCCGATGATGCTTTACTAATGAAGGTGCAAAAGTTGAAACGGGTGAAAAAGCCTCCCTGCCAAGCACATCAGAATTTATGGTCTTCCTAAAAATAAGGACCAGAGTTTGAGGGCCAGAACAATATTAGTACAGAGGCCAAGGCTGGAAACAAATCAAATCACCAAGATCACGTGGATCACTGGCTAAGCTCAGAAACCTAGACTCTACTCTTACAACTGTAGTTCAACAACCTACTGCTCAGATGCCAACGGTGGCAGGCTGTCAGCTACCCCACAGCTGGAGCAAGGTCAAAACAGGCCTGGGAAAGGGGAACTACAGCATCTTGAGTGAGTCAGGTGCAGATGGCACACTACCCTGAAAAGGTTCACCCTCTGTGAAACCCTACCACCTTTACTAATCAACTTGTTCTTCCACCCTCCTATCATTAGGTGCCATTGTGGTGCTGCTTTTCATCTGTCCTCTCCTCTGTGGCCTTTTCTACTGGGTGCTTTGCGTTTCAAGAGAGGGCTAATGTGAAGTTAAGGCTATCTGCATTTCTAACCCTCCAAGTACATTTATAAGAAAGAAAAAAAAGTTGCATTTTCACAGATAGCAGAAGAGAAAAAGGAAGGAATGAAGTGGCAGTAGATTAATAAAAAGCAAGAGGGCAAAAAAGGAGAGATTTGTTCAGAAGTAAGACAGTTACTTAGTTTGACTAGCAAAAAGCAGCAAAGAAAGCTGAGCCACAAAGAAAACATGCCTAAGAATTCAACTATGAACTCGTGTGTCTGAAACGCTTCCTTCTGCTTTCCTCTCCTGCACAAGACAAACACCAAGAAAGAACACACAATCAAGACCTATCATAAAAGATTGATACTAAAATACTCAAAACTGCCCTCAGAACATGATGTTTGCTTTCCAGGGGATGATGCCAGCAACAAGGTTCTTTAAAGAGAGATTTATTTCTTTTTAAAGGAGATATTAACCAGGACTAATTAGACCTGTCTTTTGGAGATACAGGGCACCTGCTCAGCTTGCTTTGGTGTTGCTACTTGGAATTTAAGACATCTAGCTGGGGGACTAATTAACCCATGAATAAAAACATTCCGCAGAAACTGGCTGAAATGGCCATTGCAGCTGTTAAGCAGGTGTTAAATTCCAGGGTCAGCGACAGATTCACTGTGTCTCTCTTCTGCCTTCTCACTTTCCACTAAAACTAACCAAGAAAAAATCCAGCTGGACACTGAGCCTTGCTAGAAACCAGCATCCTGAGTTCTTGAGCTCTTCATTGAACTTGGGTCTAGATGTGTATTTTGATATCTCTAGGTATGTCTAAATAATATGTGATTGCATTTTTCCCCTGCAGCATATTCCATCAGTCACAGGCAGATACCAGCACTGCAGAGCCCAACCTCCTTGCATAGTTCTCTAAAGGCAGGAGTAAAGCAGCCACTGACTTTACAGGTGTTTAAACTGGGTTCCTGCTGCTATACACAACCGCTAGCTAACTGGAAAGGCTGAAAAGAGGAAAGCCATTGCTCTTCAGCATATTTGACCTGTATCTCCAGAATGGCCAGCAACCTACTTTTGTTAAGATGTTCTAGCATTCTCACATCTCTTATTTTGCAAATTTTGCAAAAAGATTTGCACCTGCACATCAAAGAGAAGTCTCTTGAGGCATAATTAGGGTTGGAATGAACCTACACAGATGTATTCTAGCAAACTCAACCTGTTACTGTTTAACTCTTGGTCATCAGCATCTAGCAAATATTTACCCAGTTGAAACTACAGTGCAAAGGTTTCTGCTGAGAAAAGCATAGAAAAAAGATGTCCACAGGACTGAAATACAAGTGAACAGCTACATACTGCAGCAGTTTATTTTAAAAAATGTTTTGAAAGTACTGTACACTTCTTGTCAATATTTTCCAAGACCTTGGCATTATTCTAGGTTTTCCAGTTGTCTCTCTCTTCAATAAGCCTTAAACACTACGCTGAACACATACTTGTAGGTCCCTTACCAAGTAGCATCAATGAAACTGCAGATCCCCAGATGAACGTCACATTGCCCATACACACCTGAGGATGTATAGGGTGCCAGGAAATATTCATCCCACTAGAGAGCACAGAACTAGGAAGCATTACATTGATGCAGAGGACAGGCTACGTTTTAAGGAAATGTACACTCATCACAGCCACTTCATCACCTCCGCTTAATATCCAACTGCTAATACCAAAAATCCTTTTAAATGACAACTGCAAATCATCAAGATACTAAGGGAAAATACATTCAGTTGTATATAGTACCTCTAAGCTTATTTACAGAAGAGATCAATAATCCTTTTTCTCTCTTACAAATATTTTATACTTACAGCCAGTCTGAGCACTATTGTTAATTTACGTACAAGACATCTCCCACATGAGCTGAAGCTGCTCCACTGAAGTTCCTGAAGCTTTGTTGAGCTACAGCAGCCCAGCATGCAGCCTGTAAGTTTTTAACAGCAGAGTGCAAAAAAGTAACAGTATTCACTGCTGCAGCAATAGGGTACAGGACAGCATGCTACAATACAATCAAGAACTTACTCATTTAAGCATTAAAGGCTTCAGGTTTTTTTCTGTTCTCTCACCTTCAGCCTTTCCCACTCAAAATACTAACGTTGAGTGCATTTAATGTTTTCTCTTATTTGTACATTTGGATAGTACTCACCTCTGCTTTGCCACTATCTGGCACCCTGCAATAGACATCTCCAGTTGATGGATTATAGGAGTCTATGTAGGAGGAACAAGGAACAAATTTGCCACCTATAAAGTTTTCCAGCACTAGGAGACTCTTTGAGTGAGCCATTGTTAGCCGCTTGCTTCATCCGTGATTTTTTTCTGCATGGCATCAGTTTAGATAAGTAGGTCTGTATATATTTGCACAGCGAGTCTGAACTCCTCCCCCTCTCTCAGCCTTCCCTGCACCGCTCGCCTGTGAGTGGGAACAAACCCCTGGTAACACCAGCAAAAAAGAGGAAAGAGGCTAAAAATTACTATTTCTGTGACACTTGGATCTTTTCTAGGAGTTGAGGCAGGGAGGCAGGTTCAGCTCAGTTGTTAGAAAACAGCTCCTCTCTGCCTATAGGAAACAAAGTACTGAAGAAGGGGAGAAGAATGGTTTGACAGGGAAATTTCTCCCTACAGCAGTTTTTCAAGTCTAGACAGTTTACAGTCTAAAGACATTTTGCAAAATCTACACAAAATAATTCAAGAACAAAACACCCAGCCAGGGACCTGCTCCTTACTGACAGCAGACAGAAAAACTTGGACTACCATGTCTGCAACTCATGCTCAGCTTTGTCATCATCAGTACTTTTCCTTGTAATCCCCAAAACAATGCTGCTACCAAAACAAACGTTTTTTTAAACTTAAGAAACCTTTTTTTTCCACCAATGTCCCCAAACATCAAACAATACAAGCAGCTGAGTGGGCCTTCAATTCAAAACGGCTGAGGGAGCACAACCCTACCTGGTACAATCAGTTGTATATTGTCAGAAATCCAGTTCTTAAAAAAGCAGCAAGACACCAGCTTTCACACCTTCCCTTCCATATTCCAGCGGAAACCACCTTACTATAGAGAAGCCCATTACATACAATTAGGTTTTTCTTTAACTTCCCAAGAACCCAAACTGCCCGATAAGAGCTGCGTAAAAGACATTTTTCTCCAAGAGAGAACGCGTAGATGATCAAATTGCTCTAAGACTGCATGTCACCTCCTTGCTTTCCAGAGATACTCAAAACACGACATACATATGGGACAGCAGTATGCTTTGTTACCAGGGGATTGTGAATATCTCAAATCAGAAGTTTATAAAGCTTTTGCGCCCTAGACCATTGCCAAGCCATTGCATTTCTTATGGATTAACATGCAAACATGTTTTGATCGATAAAGGCTCCGAGTTTGTTGTTGCACAACAACAGATCATTTATACATTAGCCAGCTGGCACCTCTGGGCAAAGTTCAAATCAGGGCTGAAAGGTAGGTGCAGTCATGTTGAAACTGCGTTAGGCAATACTTTCGGCTGTCCCAAGCTACAAACTGGGAAAGCATGCCCTAGCTTTTCTGTCGTCACAGAATACCGAATCTCAAAATTTAATGTAACCACGTGTGAGAATGGTTATCATAGGTTCATCCCGTATCACACGTCCTTGTCCACAAACAGCCAGGAATTTACTTCAGTCCTAAAACTGAAGACACATTCCTCTGCCTGTAGCACTTCAGCTGTCCTCTGACTTAAAAGCAACCATTTTCAAGGTTTGAAGGCAAGTTCAAGTGGAACAGGTTTAACATGGGTGCTTGGCAGTACAAATCTCTGGAATCCAATGAGTGCACTGAAACCTTCTGGCATGCTAAAACTGGTAAGTATTTAAATGCATTTCTGGACTATAAAAAGACATAACAAATAGTGATAGTTCATAAGCTTCAGTTTTGGCAATAACATTTTCCAGTTATTTCAGATTCGTAAGATTTCACAGAAGCCATTTCCACATAAAGCATTGCCGATGCTTCTACAAATGTGCATGCAGTCAACAGTACAATTTGTATTGTATCTATGTGGCCAAGTGCAGGTATCTGCTGAAAATGGGGCTAAAGCATCCAAGTGCAAAAAAAAAGTTACCTACCAAAAAAAGCACATGGGAAGAGTAGGTACGGATTGTACAAGACTTTGAACTAAGTAATGATCGTTTATGCTTTTTGTGTTTTTCACTACACAGGGCACAGAGCTTTACTGCAGTTAACCCCAGTAACTGATGCTCTGGAGCGGTACTTTAGTTCCTTCCCCACGCTACTATAGTCAAAGTAGAGTTGTCTCCACCCTGCACTTGCGTACAGGTCCTTAAATACCTGAGGTCCTGTCACACTTCCTATTGAACATAAACTTCCAAACTGTAGTAAAGCGTGTCTGTCCTGAGCTTATGCTGGAGGTGGCAGAAGGACCCCCTTTTCATTTTGGAGGTTTTTGCAGACCCAATTACTGAATAGTGGGAAGGAGTTACAGGCTTGAGCAAGAATAATCAGGCTTTACCATAGATTAAACTGCCAGCTTCTGTTCAAAGAGCACTAAGTCTGGATGAAGGACGTGTATGCACAGTAAGTGCATTGAGTAATGTGAGAAAAACTGAAATTATTTCCACAGAAAGACAAGTCGCATGCCAGTTTCGCATTTTAACTCAGAAGTTTACTCTGAAACTTCTGAGCTATGGAAAGTAAAGAATGATTTAACACAATTTGAAAGTGCTTAAATAACAAAAGATGAAGGAGACAAAAATTATGCTCAGACAAAGTTATTTTATTATTCTTACAGTTTAAAAAATAAAATTAGCCAATGTTGGCACAGCTTCCACTACACAGCAAAAGAAAATTTTTTTAAATAAATTTTGGGACAGGGAAAATAATCCCAAGATAATACTACATGCCATTTTCTTGAAACCAAAGTAAATAGCTCTTTTTTTTCCCCTGAATATGCATTCAACTCAAACCTAAAAATATATTAGACCAATGAAGTTACTTTAACGAATTGATGTGCAGGAAAAAAGCAAACCAAAGAAAACATGTAAACAATTTATGTCTGGAAGGAGTTTGTTTCATGATGATTCATCATCTTTTCCTCTAATTCAACTTGCTAAAATTTTTCCGTCAAGCTCTCTAAAGGCTAAATTCCACATGGAGAAACACATGAGATTCTTGAGATTGAGAAGTGCAACATTAGCAGTTCCTTGTCAGTTGGCATCTTGTTCTGCAGTGGGAGAGACTGATGAAGGGCTCCCCAGACGTCTCACACAACTTTTGTCATCATCATCATCTCCCCGATTAATTGCACTTGTTCCTTCAACTCTTAAACAGAAGTTTGGATATCTGATTGAATTTTGGTTGGACGGTGAAGTTCTTGCACCACTGTCATTCTTTAATCTAAAAATACAAGTAAATGGAAAAAAACCTATGGTGAAAAATGGAGTACTAAATGTAAAACAGTCACAGCTTTTTTCAACATGATATAGTTAGCTGTGGAAAAAATAATTCCTTTTGCTCTGAAATTCTCTGGGACAATTTAACAAGTACTAAAATAGTAATTCCCAAATAACAATCAAAGAGTTTAGTCCCCAACTCTTCTACAAACATTGGGTATCATAGACCATGGACCCCATTGAGTTCAAGTTAAATTTAATGAAAAATGGGTGCAAGTAATTGTAGATCCTATTTAAGACCAGACAGATTAAGAGCCTTGAAGTTCCGTAAAGCCCAGAGCTTCTGACAGACGTAGCATATCACTCCTATGCACACAGGGAGAAGCCAGAAATTCTCATGCTCTAGTTCCAAGTTTTGACATTAAATGACTCAGCTTTAAGTCTCAGTACCAGAAGGTGACTAACACGACTAAATGGCTCTCCCTCAAGCCTAGAATTATAATTTCAATTCTAATCCAGAAATCATAGCAATTTTTTTTTAAAGTGACAGATAGGGGGACATTCATATTTTTGCTCCTAATGGAAGGCAAAACATTTACATTTAGCCTCACAGCCTTTGCTTCCTTCTCACTTACACAGGATCGGAAAATGTCTATAGGCATCAGTAAAAATCAAATGCATAATCATCTTTAACACTAACAGAAAAAGACCTGGGACCCACTAGCCACAATTAAAATGGCCAACATGTCTCATTTATGAACTACTTCCAGTACCGTTATATAGGCAATTAGATTTCAGAAAGACCAGTGTATGTTAAAACAGTGACAGATGAGATGGGGAAAAATGCACAAGTCAAAAATTCTAAATAGAGTCATTTTTGCTCCTAATAAACTTAACAGCACTGTGGCAAGTCTTCCTTACACCTTGTTGAAGACTGTCTCTTTTTCAGCAGAATAAATTCACTTTTTAGACCAATGGGTGTAAACCAGGTCTTAACCATAAAAACTAAATGCTACGTGAAAGTTAACACTGCTCCTTTACAGTACAGAAGGTCTGTTACAAAAATACTATACCTCCGTCACGACTCCTGCAGCAATAGTGGAACCACTGTAGCGTAACATAAACCTCCCAAGCTCTTTAAAATCTTTATACAACTCTAGAGCAACAGGTCTTTGAGTTTGTAGTTCTATTAGCGCATTCTGTCCTTTACTCAAGAACCTGCAGGCAAATAGGCAGAAAACTCTACTATAAATACATGCATGCATAAATGAAAAAAAACAACCAACCACTTAAAAGGCCAAAAGTATAATAATCAAGCTTGACTTCAAGTATAACCCAAGCCACCAGACTGAAAACTCATTTGCCTGGAGCATACCTTTTAAAATGGCGTTTGAGTTTTCTTTAAAAACTTCTAGAGGATATCCACCACAACCTTCAGCAAATTGTTTTGAAGTTAATTACCTCATTAACACCTGTTTTGTCACGTCTAGTAGAAAACAAGTGTTATTTCAAACTCAATGACTAAACAGCTAATTTATTGCTCTTCAGAAGTCAAGATTTTTCTTTCCATTACTTTTCAGCAACAGTTTCAGCCACGCAATTTCTGGAAAGGATTATTCTGATAACGTTGTATGTACCAAACAGCATTTCTATCCAAATACAGCTTTAAATAACTAGAGGGATATTCCCATAGTTTAACTTGTATGGGAAGGCTCCCTAAAAATCTCTCTTTCTCTGAACCGCTGTCTACAGCAACCCATCTCCAGAATTATAGCAACGCTCCCATGCTATTGCAGGAAGACGAGATCGTTTTTTAAAAAAAAGGGGGTGAGGGGCTCGGAATAATCCTTTAAGTGCAAGCTGGTGATCTAGGATTCACTCCCAGTTCTGCAAGTGAACTTAGCCAAGTCATTTTCTTCTCAGGTGCTCCACAGACGTATCAAGTGGGCAGGAGGTTTTTCACATTGAAATATAAACATGAAACCAACTAGAACAATGAAAGCATACTCTTACAAACACGTTATAGCTATATAATAGAACCTGCTTGATATACCATATATTAAATCAAAAGTCAGCCTATTTCTTGAGCAATTATTAACTATTCAAAACACTTACTTTGGTTTTTTCTTTGTCACTTCACCAGTGCTTTTGTGCAGGACACTCAACAGTTTTCTAATAGTAGCAGGTTCACTTATGGTTTGATAGTGTAAAAGCACCTAAAAATATTTTTGTTGTTATTAAACATTCTACAATAATCAGAAATCCTAGGTGTTAATACTTAAAAGCATCAACTTCTTTTAAGACTGATTTTTTGAACAAATGCTTATAAAGCTTCCTTACAGGAGTCTCTGCCTCACATTCAGTAACTGTTCCCAGTTCCTAAACTTTGTGATCTCTACAGATATGACAAAGATCATGTATTAATTCATCAAAAATACATTTTTCATTCTTTAAGTGTTTTGCTTTTGCCACTTCAGTGCACTTCTGTAGCATGAACTGATATATTATTTATTTTAAAAGGTATCTTATAACTAAATGCATCATTATACTCCTAAAAGGCATGAGCTTTCTAAAGCACAGTGTAGCCTGACTGTGGTGGAACTCATGTTCTCCAAAATGGCTCAGCTGCGTGTTAAAAGCCAGTAAGAATATGCATAAGTGGCCACAGTATCCCCTTATATCCTCTTCAAGTTACAAATAAATCAGTTTCCTCTGGAGAGACAGAACCACTTCTGGACACTAAATACCTCTCATATACAGGTGGTTGAACATGGAGAGGAAAAGCCCCAAAACAGCCTGTAATGAACACAGCAACTTTCACAGAGACTTACAGGAAAACCTTTAGTGATTGGAACCTCAATATTGAAGATGAGAACCCGAGCTCTGAAACGAGTGCAAACTTTAATGGGTTCCTTGGGATCACAAAATACACAGCCAACACTACAAGAGAGGAGAACAAAAGAAACCAATATCTATCTTGGCATACAAATGTTAATCAGTGCACTGGAAAAAGATAAATATTTAAGACAAGCAAAGCAAAGACAACACTGCTTTACTATAACCTGGGGGTGGGGTGGGCGGGGGAGAGAAGAAACCAGGAACACCGTATTAAAGCCTGTAATGAAATTAATTCCTAGACAATGTCTACGGTATTTTGTGGGTATGCATGAAGAGGTCTGTCTAATTCAGTGAACAATTACGTCCATTGCTAATCAGTTTCTAAAAATGTCACTGTTTCCTGTGCGTAGGTACTTTGAAGAAATAAGACTTTCATTCAGAGATTAATTGTTTCAGATCAATAGCATAAAATACTGCAGGGTGCCCAAAACTGCAATGTTGCTCCCTGTAACAACTATTTTGTTGATAAAGGAACATCATGATCAGCACTTGCAGAACTTAAGCTCTCAGCAGCACTCATTTCCAAAGAACACTACATGGAGTGAACAAGAAAGATGCTGCTCGTTACAAGCCCACGAGGTAGACAAGCTTTATCACAGTGGCTGGCTTTAGCTATCTAAAATTAAAGGAAAAACAGTCCCATGCAGAAAAACACGACTGAAGAGACCAAACAGCACGATTAAACTATATACATCAGATGTAATCAGATTTCATCAGTATCAAGAGGACTTAAAACTTCATACTTTTTCTTGAAAAATCTAATATATCTCCAAAAGATAAATGACATCAAGTTAATGAATTGACTCAAGCCTTATTCAACAAGCAGAACAAGACTTTTTTTTTTTTCCAATCCATTTAACACAGAATCAAACCCCGTTATGAAACAGCAATACAGAAAAGCCTGTCCTTTTCCCTTAACAGAGCATAAATTTACAAAACTATCAACACAAGGAGTTTTTCAAACACTAGCTTGAAAGTTTGCTGTCTGAAGTCCAACTGAAATGTAAAAAAGCTGATCAAATTATGGATCCAATTTTCTAGCCTGAACAATAACTGACACTTATTAAAAAGCTTGAGGCTAATGCTTAGCATGAAACCTATAGACTGAAATAGACACAAACAGATTTGCTGTGTCTCACTGAATGTATCGGACCCCCAAAAAACCAAGGGTCAGCAAAACAATTACCAAAACAAGTATCACAAGCAGCTAAATGTGTTGAATAAAGCCTCCGTCAATTCCACTTGTCCAGATTTACTCATTGGTACGCAATGGCAGTTGTTTGGATGGGTTTTGTTAGAATGATTTATGATGCAATAAGCTCTTCAAAAGCATTTTGTTTTATTTAGCAGTAAGGATTTACTTAATTCAGTAATTAGAACGTCCAAGGACAAGTCTTAAGGAAAAAGGCTTTGAAAGTTATCAGTGTCAGCACTAGGGGAAAAGTATGAAAACTAACAGTATTCTGAGGTTGCCGTTGTACATGTAGCAGATGTTTCCAACGTTTGTACATGCAAGACAGGTGATATGCATCACTTTGGTTTTAAATATCCTGGTAGCCACATCATTCTTCAAGTAAACCGCCGATTGTTAAGTGTAATACTTTAACAAAGCTTTTCATTAAAAACAAACCGTTACTTAGACTGAAACCCAGTTTTGCTCACTTGATTTTGATGATATCCATGCCGGTCAAAGTGAGACTAACGTGATCTCCTGCTGCAGCCCAATCAACTGGTTCATCATGCAGTGTGATTCCTGGAAATGAGTAAGAACAGAACCTCACAGTGAAGTACCTAGGTTCTGAGCTACAAACAAACAGTTCTGTTTGGGCCATTTGTGCTTCATCAACCATTACTCATCAATTTTCAGTATGAATGGGTTGAGAGTAAAAGCTTTTTAACTCAGAAGACTGAGGAAGCTTTTTTCCCCCCGTGGTAAGGACTCACTATTCTCTCACCCCACCCTGCACAATAACATGGCTTTATTTAAGCTAGAGGAAGGGACCGGGCACTTGTCACACAGTGCAGATGACGCAGTCCTGAAAATGCTGTAGTACTAGTATCTCTGTATCGCCCCACCCTTCCTTTCAGGCACACGCACACCCTAGACCGCATCTTTCATATACTTTAATGGTATTATGTCAACTTTCATTTACCTTAAGTGGGTTTGCTGACTCTTTCATAAAAAAGTGTAACTGATGCCTTTCGTTCATGACATTGCGTCTATTAGAAAGCATCTTTAAAAAAAATAATTCTGACTTTTAAGTATTTTAATCCCTTTAAAAGATAACCTGGCTGGTGGGTGAGGGCAAAATCAACTGCTCCTGACTTAACATTCTGAGGTTTCTGATAAGACACCAAGAAGAAAAGAGAAAAACCCCACTTTTTATAAATACTGCATACATTTATAGGATCTAATTCTATTTCACTAGAGATTGTATTTATTGATTTGCAAATCTGTTCCCAAAACCACTTGTCAAGAACATGCCAGAAAGCATCACTCAACTACAAGCATGTTAAGTACTGATTTTTAAGCAGTGTTGGTAATAATTTCACATACACATTTCATTCTCACGAATGAATATAAGTAAGTGAGACTAAGAAAGAATAAGTGAGAAGAACCTCTTGAAATGAAAAACAGGAATCCTAATGTGCATGCTATCTTCAGTAAACATTGTATGATTAATGTAAAGAGGAGATAATGTTATTTAACATGCTTAATGAACGCATGCCTCCAACCTTCACCTGCATTTCACCCATATGAGAGACAGTACAGAAGAAAAACCATAGAATTGCACCACTGGGGATACTCAAAATACATCTTTTTCCATGCTACTTCCTCCACTTGCAAAACAGAGGAGTGACTACAGTGGTCTGATACCCATATTCATCCGTGTTATTTTAACATTCTTGTGCATGCAGACAATGTGCATACAACCACATGAAAAGCAGAGGCATACTGAGGAGCTTCCCAAATTAGCATTGAACGATCTGGTTCCGGAACAGAACAGGACAGATAAACTGACACATTGCTGAATTCAGGCTAAATAGTTAGATACAGAAACCTATTCATTTATTTTGAGGGCTTAATTTTTTATTCATTGGTCAATGTAGGAAAATCGTAATTTTATCTTTGTGTTTGCATATGAAACAAAACCAGCTCTGCAGTTTAAAGACAGCAATCGGGAAACAGCTAAACATTTAATGTCTTGACTTAGCTATTCCTCTTTCCAGAAGTCAAAGGTATTGAAATTTAAACCCAATTTTCTTCTCTTTTGTAGCTGCTCAGAACAATGGCATCCTGAAAGTTTGAATATTATGAAAGGATCAGTGACAAATCTCATGAACATCAAACAGCAGAGACTTAATTCTCAAGCTTTTTCACATTAATTCGTAAGATTAATTTTAAGGGTTGTTCAACATCCTCACACTTCCTAACAGAAGTAACACTCCACAGCAAAGCTGAATATTAATGATTCCTGTACTGCTTATTTTTATAGACATTGCTGTAACTCAGATGTTTTGACATTGCTTTATGAAGAACCTGTAAAAAGTCATGAGGCTGTAACATTTGGAATATCTGATACGGTAAAAGAAAAAAAAAAAAACATGCAAGATTTCACATACTCTTCATAGACATATTTATACAGTCACAGTCACATCTGAAGAAATTCGTTTTATGCTTTCACATTTTATGTTTGACAGTTGGTATCAATTTGACAGTCTGTTACCATTTCAGTAACTGCTTCTAGCCCAGTATTGACCTGAAAGTAAACACACTTCTGAAGACTGTACCTTTTGCAGTGCAAGTTTCATTGGGAGGCATTGCCAGAAGTCGTTCCCCAACCTGAATATAGCCTGCTTCTATTTTACCAGTCACACAAAATCCTGATCCTTGGTCTGTAATAAACACAGCAGTAATATTTCAAAAAACTTCTTAGTAAGGTCAGTTTCCCAACACAAGTTAGCCCTTCAGCAATGCATACATAAGTTTTTAATACAAATCCCCACACACAGCCAAGTAGAGCGTTCAGTACTTGCAAGTTAGCCAGCTGCGCATCATAACGAAAATGAAACATTAAATTCAAAACCTCTAGATCTTATGTTTTTCAGAACTAAGGGAGATACATCCTTCTTTTCATAA
Organism: Falco biarmicus; assembly: GCF_023638135.1. Taxonomy (NCBI): domain Eukaryota; kingdom Metazoa; phylum Chordata; class Aves; order Falconiformes; family Falconidae; genus Falco; species Falco biarmicus. The sequence continues at coordinate 53,567,189 of NC_079293.1, read as the reverse complement.
ACGTAGGTACATCAAGAAATATTTTTTAGTTTTTCCATATTACATTAAGCCCCTTAATTTCTAACAATTTCATTTAATTCAATACTTTCTCATTCAAACATAGATAAAAACATACTACAGACCTCTCAAAAATTCTCATGCATACAGGTGCAAATTCCTATGCCATTTACCATTTAACTGAGTCAGAATCCTACATACTGTCTGCATATTAGTTTTAGTCCTGGAAAGTCAAGAGATTGAATCGGTCCTGTTTAATATGAGGAGCTATTGTAATTGTGGATGACTTAAATATTTCTGAATCTAAAAGATCTGCAAAGTTTTTCTTCCTCAACGTTCTAATAGTCTCTTCATTATGTGAACAATACATCAGTTCTTTTCAATAGACACGCTACACGTGCACATTTAAGCACATACACTTTAAGAAATGTCTCATCTCCTTAGCGTGTCTGCATGTGTGTTTAAGAAGAATCTCACAAAGTGATTCTACAATGTCATTTTCAGTATCCATACAAACAACAAGTATACCTTTTGCTGAACATTAGAACTTTGTGATAAGCAAACAGTTTACTATTTTGTCTGTCACATTAGTTTAAAAGCTTAATTTAAAATTGAATTCAAAAGAGCAAACTGACCTCAAATCTTGAGGTCACATACTACCAACTTGCTCTTTTGCATTCATCACCATTTTACTGATGAATGCTTGCATCTATCTAGCTGGGAAAGTACTGTTGCATTGCAGTATGCCTGCAAGCTGATCTTCCTCTATTCATTCCAGCAAGTGAGATGAATGTAGTCAATTAACAGATGACATCAGAAGTCAAAAGAACAGAAAACTGGTGAAGCAGCTACTTGCTCCCCAAGTCACGGTACAAACACGACCTCAATACGGTACACAACAGAACCTGAAGGTTGCAGGCAACCTTAAAGGCAACCAGAACTTGCAGGCAACCAGAGACGAGAACTGGTTCCAGGTTCCTAACCACTCCCAAGCACAATCAAGAATAATTTTTCTTTTTTTCACATCACCACCAGCTCTGGCTTGGTAAACCAGTGTGGTGTTTGAAGCTTCACCCTCTCCCATACTGATTGCTTCCTGCAAAGTGTCAAGTTCCTTCAGCTCCCCATGAAATCAACACAAGTACAAAATGGATAGTGGGGAACAGAATCGGGGGCATAAAAAATAGCTGGATTTCTGTGTATCATGGTACTCTGCTTCTGCCAGGACATGTTCTTTGTCCTCAGAATTTGGCTGCTGGACAAGGCTTTCCTGAAGTCAGGTCAAGTCATACCCTAGACAGCATTATCATATGGTAACTGGGGACTGATGCAGCAATGAAGGAATTTACAGGCATCTCTTGCATCAGGGGATAGCTTGCCTGCACAGAATATTATGAGAGCTATGAAGTACAACTGCTAAAATCAGGCTGAGGCTGATGAATCATATGTGTGGGTAACCTTAATAAAGGGGTTTTCCAAACTACGCAAGAGTACACTCAGCACTCTCACTTTTTACACACTTCTATGGACAGCTCCTCCCGAGCACACACAGCCACTGGAACAGAGCTGAGAACAACTGTTGCTTCATGTACTTGTAACCTGCAGATACTTCCTCTGCTGACATCCAATTTGAGATCACAAGCCAAGAAAAAAATAGCCTAAAAAAACACCTAAAAGGCCACATTTAGTGATAAACCCTGTATATGTAAATTGAGTCCCTTCCAAAGCCATGACTTTTTTTTGCATACTTTAGCAAAAAAAAAAAAAAAAAAATATTTTCCACAGAACAAATTTAGTCAAAATTGCTCGTTTTGTGAAACTTGGTTCAACACCAAAATGATTGATGCAACAAAAAAAGTTATGATAATACTTCAAAAGATCTCAATCAACAATCCTAACACCCTTTCCCACAGCTCACAAAATTATTAAAAAAAAAAAAAAAAAAAGAAAAGAAAACATGCAGTGACAACCTAGATGACGAAACTAGCGGTCACATTGTCATGCAAAGTTTCAATATTCAGCATTATGGCTTCAGTACATTAAGTCAACTAACCCAGGGCATGTACAGCATCCAGTGTCTCCTCAAACACCCACATGAAAATTGCACAAAACTGATTTTTCCAATTAAAAAAAATCAGTATTTTGATCTGGTTTGTTTGTACTCCCCCTATAAACACCCTATATATAAAGCAAAGTTTATTTTAAAATATGAATTTTAAAATAGAAAAATATTTACAACATTTCAAATCATGCTGTCACTTAGTTTGCAATTTTTCTCAAGGGTCCTACAGAATGTTTCAAGTGGGATGAGCATTACAAACCTTATGTTTCCTAAATTACCTGTAAATGTAAATGCATTTAACTAAAAAAAAAAAAAGTTTACCATGAAAACCTTAAGAGCTCAGGGCAGTCTATTTTCTCCAGGCAATGGAAGTAAGAACTGGTTATAGCTGCTTTCCATATCGCTATTCGTGCTAGGGAATAGCTAGCTGCCTTTCATTAAATCCTTGGCTGGTTATAACAGTCTGACCACTACCACCCTTTTCTTCTACCTCCCACTCCCCAAATTTTTATACAAAAAAGAAGAAATGTATCATTATTTACAGCTACAACAATGAACATAAAAGGAACAAGTCAAACTCTTAAAATCTAAGAGTGAAATGTAAAAGAAACCAAAGTCACACACGTAGAAAGTTTGAGAAACATTAATTTAAGCAACAGGAACCAGTTTGGGAGAGAAACTCCCAAATTCTGTCCCACAAAACCATCAACTCATTACATAGCCAATTAGCTGGTCATGCAGATTTTCTTCCTCAATTTCTTTCCCAGTATGTTTTTCCTTCAGCAGCACTGTGTAAAATTCAACAAAGAACAGTGCTTGAAACTTAATATTCCTGTTCAAGACTACTGATACACATAGAGCTACTACTTTAAGTCTTATTTTTACATCATTTTTCAACACCTGTGTTAAATATCAGTGAAATGATGGTGAAAAAACTATAAAAACAACCAACCTTTAAAAACATCAGCAACACACAACCTAAATGGTTTATCCACTGATCTCTGTGGTGGCTTGAAAGAATCTGCAAATAAATTGACAAGAACTTTTAGAATTTCTGTATTCAGTAACTTCTCACTTAGGGATAAAGCAACTGCATTGTATTCCAAAGGTTTTGCCCCACACTTTCCCCAAAATAAAAGTTTTGGCATACACAGGACTAAGATATATTAATTTTTAAATGAGGAAAATTACACTCACCAATTTGCTCTAACAAACATTTTCCTTTATACCACTGTGTGAGGTCACTTGACTGACCCCTTGTGACCAGATTTTCACCACCAAGGCCACTTGTTGGGATATAAGCCACATCTGATTCCTAATTAAGAAAACAAATAGAAGTTAAGCACACATTAACAACAGGATCTTCTAGCAGAAACAAGAGGTGCATTTTTAAAACGTTACACATCTAAGCTATAAAAGAACAACTGGCACATTCGTACTTCCCCTGGAGAAGGCAGACTACTCGGGGGATCCATTTCCTCTCTGTTTACCTCTTGCCTGATCACAGTACTCCAACAAAGAGTTGGCGATATTTAAACGTGATGATAGCAACATTAACTACTAGAAACCAAGTTCAGGTAACAAACTCAAATTCCCTATCTGACAAGCAAAACTTCAGTTTGAATTGCTGGATTTCAGGAAGGCCACAACCAGTCCAAATGGATAGTAGTTGGATCTGAGGAAACACAAGAACGGTCAGGAATGGCAAATGGAGAGTGTCCTTATGAGTTCATAATCCACACTTGACACCTGCTCTGGTATAAAACTCTCCTGTCGATCCTGTAGTACTAAACATTAAGACATAATACTTGGTCTGTTCTGCTTTGCAGTCAACAATTCCAAGAAACTACAAATAAGGTGAGTGCCCCGAAGATTCTACAGACCTAAACAAAGCTGATGACAGACAGATCACTGAAGAACTGACTAACCTTAGCCAGGGCTCAGTGTACACCCTACCAGTAAGAAATGGAATATGCTAGAATATGTACACATAGTAGTAGCAGGAAAGCGACTAAAAAAAAATAAATAACCTGACTGTAAGAAAAGCTTATCCTATCCAAATGCCTGAACAAAGCAACAACCACTGAAATCTGTATTACCTTAAAGCCAGCTTGCTTAAGAAATTGGCCAAGCTTACTCGTAATTTCCTGAAATCTTTCCTGTTGCCAATTGACCTAAAATAGAAAACAGATTATAATAAAATAGCAGTTTTTTAACTATGACTCAAACATACAGCTGCATGTCATCAACTGTGTGTACACAACATGTAGTATCAGTAGGTGTTCTCCACACACAGCACCCAATGAATTCATAAACACAAGACTTCTGGGTGGATTCAGTTGAACATATACATTAACAATTACTGATAGCAAGCAACACATTGATTAACTTGCAAGCCCCTTTAGTTTGAGCTGTCTTTGAACAGCATCCTTTTTTTTTTTAAATAAACTTACATAAAATTCAGATTTAGCAAGATTATATATAACACAGTAATAATCTAAAACACAACTAGTAATATTTAACACACCTTACAGTTTTAAGTAAAGCTCCTGAGGTCTTGAACTGAATGACCACCAAGATGCCCTTGCAGATACCACTGGGTTAACTGCTCATGTAAGATCTTCACAAGTACAAGAGGGACCCCTACACATTTTAGCACCACAACTATCCTTCTGTGTACTTTGAAAATATACCATAACCAAAAAAAAAAAAAAAAAAAGTATTGTAAAGTCTAAACACAAGAGACAGAGCAGAGAATCAAAGAAAGAAATGATACTTTGTTATTAGTTTTACAATACTGATCTTTAAACTCAGGGTCCACGATCCTAGGTGGAAGCCCTTCAGAAAATGAAAAAAATAAGCACATACCTGGTCCATTTTATTGACTGCAACAGCTAGCTGTGTAACTCCAAGAGAACGCACTAATAATCCATGTTCTCGTGTTTGTCCACCTGTCTCAAACCCTGCTTCAAACTCTCCTCTGCTAGCATCCACAACCAAAATAGCCACATCAGCCTAGATTAAAAAAAACCAATACAATCAAAAGTGGTTAAGAGGTTGACATATTTACCAAGATTATGCCCATCAGCAATGTTTCACAAATTAAAAAAAAATAAATATACAAATGTACTTTACATGGGAGGAATCCTCATGTGCCTTAAATGTATTTTGAGCTGCTCAGTCATGCCCACTTTGGTGAGTATTATGGCATTATGTCATCTCATGTCATAAACCACCATTTTCTGTTAAACACAAGCCAACTCTTGGTTTTGGGAACCTGTCCTCTTCAAACTACCCACTATGGATGTGCTGCACAGACCTCAACTAAACAAATGCAGCCCGTGCTCCAGAAGTTTAAGAATGGGTATGAGCACAGTGTCTATGCCTCCCTGCCTCAGTCTGAAAAACTTCATAGTGAGAAGCTGCAAAAATTACAGATAAATCACCTCACTATACAACTGGGACAACTGGTCAACTGCATATTGGATGTGGATGCTTCACAGTCCACTCAACACACTGGAGCATGCCAAAATCACACGATGGAAAAGACCGTGTAAGCCTATTTTATCTTCTAGGCAAACTCTCTGCCACACAGCATTAAGAGCAAAGCGGTATCAGAGACTCGACAGCACTGCACAAAAGTCAGCATGTAAGCCCAGGGAAAACCACAGATTTTGCTATTAGCCTTAAATGCTGCTAATACTTCTTTTACTTTTCCTGCTTTGGTAACAGCCAGTTAGACCACCTTCATGTACCAAGCAACAGCAACAAGATGCGAACAACAAAGATACTGCTATCAAGAGGCAGGTTTAAGAAAATTTAATAGGACTGATGAGATGGACATAACGGAAAGAGAGGAGAAAAAGCGGTACTTTCTCCCTTTCCTTATATGCTTATGCTTCGGGGTGCCAGAAGAAGGAACAGAGACAGCACACTGTCCTGGCTCTGAACTCCCCTTGCCTTGTCCTAGACACGAAATCCTCACAGTTCATACAGAGACGGCCCAAGTGTGAGAACGGGAAAGGATGAGGGATGAGTTTCCCCACAGCTCTCTGCCTCAGAAGTACATGTGGTAAACTTCTCCCTCAAAAAAGGACATCCTGTATTTTCTAAATTACAAAAAAATACCTCGGGACTTACGTGAATTAACCATATGTATCAAAGGCCAGATCCTGACCCTGATAAGGCTGATTTGCATTTTGCATAACAGCAGTTGGGGATTCACCTCCTAACAGAATTCTCCATGATAAAAAGGCATCAGAGCCATTGCCACATATGCTTTCCTTCCACCCACTGCTTCAGCACTGAGACTACTTTAACAGGCAACCGAAAATTGCAAAGTTTCAGTGATTCCTTAAAGAGCTCCAGACTAGAGCAGCCCCTCACCATCTCGAGAGCTGAGGGAACACAGAGATAACAAGTGCTATTTGGCCAGCCCCATCTTCTGCTGAACTGATACAACTGCTGGTGTATCTGCAGGTCTTCTTTTAACACTTCTACCTGTATTAGTTTTTCCCCAAAAGACAAACCAATTCAAAATAAAGTTCTAAAGAAAATGGCATGGCTGAGTTGGTGTATTCCACTGTTCTGAAACTGAAGATCAATTTCTAATTTTAAAAATCCTGGACTTCCTACAAGATATGCTCCATAATACAGATAACTGTACAAGCTCTACACTAATTTCCAAACTTCTGACTGTTCTGCAGCCTAACCATTGGGTCACAAGGTCTGAATTCTTACTCAGGCTCTGCTTCAGAGCTAGAGCAGAATTTGGGGCAAGCTAGTCTTCTTACAGTATAGTTCTCTTTACTGTAAAATCATACTAGCAGTACCCATTCTTACTGAGATGTTAAGTTAAAATTCACATTTTACACTGTAATGACATGCACAAAGCAGAAAACTCTACACAGTAGCTTCGTTTTGGGAAAAAAATAATTTTTTATTAATCTCTACTTTGAAGAATCAAATCTAGTATTATAAAAATGGTGCCTTTAAGTGGAAAAAATTTCACACATTTTATGTAATCACATTATTCTCCCCTCCCCTTTATTATTTCCATAAATTAAATAACTAACCTATATAAGAATGGTAAGTGTCATACTGAATTAAATGGGTAGTGCCCAGTACTTTTGACTTTACCTACCGTTCCTAAAACAAGTGGCAAGTATTCTCTGCAAAAGTCCTATTGGCAATACAGATGACTTCTGCATAAACATTGTAGTATGTTTTCTCATCCCACATAAAATACATTGTTAAATACAAGAATGCCTTTTGTTTGACCTCTCCAAATTGTCCTGGTTTTGGCTGGGATAGAGTTAATTTTCTTTTCAGTAGCTGGTACAATGCTGCGTTTTACATTCAGTATGAGAATAATGTTGATAACACACTGATGGGTTTAGTTGTTGTTAAATAATGTTTATACCAAGTCGAAGACTTTCCAGTTTCTGAGGCCCTGCCGCCGAGAAGGCTGGAGGGTCACAAGAAATTTGGAGGGGACACAGCCAGGACAGGTAACCCAAACTAGCCAAAGGGATACTCCATACCATAGAATGTCATGCTCAGTATATAAACTGGGGGGAGCTGGCTTAGGCCTGCTGACTGCTGCTTGGGGACTGGCTGAGCATCTGTCAGCAGGTGGTGAGCAATTGTATTGTTTTTTCTTTCCCCCCTCTCCTTTTGGCTATTATTTCTCTTTCCCTCTCTCTCATTTCCATTACAATTATTATTATATTTAATTTTATTTCAATTATTGAATTCTATCTCAACCTATGAGTCTCACCTTTTTCCCTGATACTCCTCCCCACCCCACCAGGGGAGAGGTGGAGTGACTGAGCAGCTGTGTGGTGCTCAGTTGCCAGCTGGGGTTAAACCATGACACAAAGCTTTTCTCTTTAAGCTCAAAACCACTTAAAGTCTTTATCTACGGGACCACTTTCACAGAGCTTCTTGTTGAGTAGACATATGCCACATTTGAATAGCTTTCAAGGCTCAACTCTGATGTTATCAAACTGAACTTAGTATTCAAATTACTTCCCTAATAAAACTCTTCTCCAAAAAGTTAACATCCCAAAAAAGCAAAGTAGCTGCCTTTACAGTTAAACATTTTCTTAAGTTTAGAAAACTCATGAAAATATCAAAGGTATCTCAGCACCATAATTCCATTTCATCTTAGATTTTAAAAGAAAAACAATTTAAGTTATAAATAATAATGCCATTGGAAAAAGAGTTTTAGACCAACGCTACCTGTGCCGCTCCTGTGATCATATTTGGAATGAAGTCTTTGTGGCCTGGAGCATCCATCAGTGTAATTACTTTAGTCTTTGTCTCAAATTTGGTCATACCCACATCCATTGTCACTCCCCTTAAACAAAGCACATACACAATGCACCATTAAAACTGCTTTGAAAGCTTCAGAGAGGTATCAAGTAAGCTATTAAAAACACCATCGTGAAATTATACACTTCATAGCTTTCACTTGGTTTAGTCTGTACCAAAAGAAACCTGCGTGCTGGAAAAGCAGATCTCTAGAACTGCCTTTCAGTAACTCTAGTCATAAAGAAACAAACATGCAGAATTCACAATAGTAACCCCATGCACCTATAGACAATGTCCCAACAAGCACAGCGAGGACATGGTAATTGTACTGCATATTTGTATCATTATTAATTCTATTTTTAATACATAGCTCTTCAGAAAAAAGACATCATAAAGTAACAAAAACACAGCCAAGAATAAAAAAATTGAAGGTATGGGACTATAGCAATACAGTTATACATGCAAAAATCCACAAGCTGATTAGCTGGGATGGAAGGCAGTGCTTTGACTCAGTTCCACATCTCACTAACAACCACATGTTCTGCATGGCAAATAGGATAGGATTCATCTGCTCAAATGCAAACACCTATAACGCACATGTCTATCTGTGTTAAGTCATCCCCATCTCCCTTTATAGACAATGAAGACACACAGGCACTTTAAATGGACGAAATTCTTACATTAGCACAGATACTTAAAATAGGCTACTTCCAATGACAAAAAAACCCCAACAAAATAACCCCTCCCAACCCCCAAACATTTACAGATGGCTCCAGAAAGTTTTCCTTTTAAAATACAAAACTCAAAGTAAAAAGAAAACACAATCAATCCAAAATACCAATTCAGAAGATGTTTCCCTTAATAATTAGAAATTATCTTCTGAAGTCATGTACCTAAATGCACAACTGTTGGATACTTAAAAAAAAAATAATAAAAAAATCACAAACCAAGAAATATCACTTTTAAGGCTCATGACAATTATTCCACAAATTACTTTCTGTTAACATTTTACTCTTCACGGGCTATAAATACTTGTCTCTATTTCCTGTTTCACATGTTAATTACATCCTATCAAAGGTAGCTTATATTAATAAAATAACATAATATGGTTTTATTACAGATCTGTGAAAGAAATTGATCTTCAAAGTTTGTTTGTTTTACACTGCGCTACATCTACAAGGATAAAGAAAATTCCTTTCCATTAGCTTTTCCTCTTTTACATCCTCAAGACTGTAATGTCACAACAACACTACCACTACAATATCAACAGCCTTAATTGATGTAAGGCTACTTTCAAAGTTTATGTTTGGTCATTTCAGGATTGTTCCCCCCTCCTCGTACCTGCACCCCACCCAAGACAGACACCCCCACTCAGATGTGTATGTGCACTTCGTAAATTAAAGGACTCACACAGGCAAAAGTTTAGCTATATACAGGGACACTGCAAAAGCATATCTGCCTTTGAAAACAGTAAGTTACATGCTTGATAAGGACTGCCTTACTCCATGTTCTTCAAGCATCAGTTTACATTGTGAAGGTTATCTTCCTAACCAGAAGAGCTTATATGCTATGAAACCATGGGTGACAAATGATTGTAAAAAAATAAACACAAAAGAAAACGCCTTTTTTTTTGTGAACACAGAATACCATGTCCTTAGCTTCCCATATAGTGTTCTCAAAAGCTCTTACTTTTTTTTTATTAGCTTCACTACTTCCCCTTTATGTACTACTTAAATATGATAAAGTTTAATTTAAAATTTCATATTTCAATAATAAAAGACAGGTTATAAAAATATGAATTATTTATTAATTTAATTTATAGATTTTATATTTAATGTAATCTAAGTGATAAACTGACATTTCAGTGTTTAGTTTATAATTCTGCCAGCCTTTCACAGAAAAATTTAAACCTAGATCTTTCCCATATAATTATATCAAACAGAGAAATGTGGCAGCAATAAATTGGTAAGGCAGCTTTAAATGAACTAACTCAGCTATGAGAAGCATTCTGCATTGTAGCCGTACACTGCATTCCACAGCATAGAAATAAGTCATGAAATGCTCAGCTTCTTGTTCACACTTCTTATAACAAAACAAGAATATTATTTTTTCTTTTGATAACATGTACTCATATTAGCAAATATTTTTCTTTGTAAGTATTAAGTATCTTTAAATTTAGATTATTTCTACCAAAGCATTATTAGTAGACCGATACTTTCTAACAAATGCTGTTCTTTCAGGGAAAACAAGGTAATTCCCATTAAAAGATATTTCTACCTTTCTCTTTCTTCACCAGTTTCATCCAAGACCCATGCATAGGCAAATGAAGCTTTGCCAGCCTTCTTAGATTCCTGTTCGTATTTATGCATAGTTCTTTTGTTCACATTTCCCAAAAGGTAGAGCAGATGACCCATTAAAGTACTTTTACCTGCATCAACATGTCCTACAGAGGGAAATAAACACTGTATCAGTTTTATTATTTTAAGGATTTTAAATACAGTACAAGAAGAAAAACACTAAACCATTATGAAAATCATGTGGTCTAATAATGCCTATGCAATCCACAGAATTTCACAATCCTGTAAGAGAGTTACAGAGAGGAAATTTATTGAAACAGAGCATGACAGTAATATAGGATGTCCAAATTCATACTAAAAAGAACACACCGCCAAGAATGAAACCAAACCAAAGTACATTTTATTATACTCTCAAAAGGAAGCTAAATCAACCCCTGTGCCCTAGTCAAGGACATCTGAATGTACTCTTTTTCCAATGAATAATGGTCAAGCAGACGCGACTGAAAACAGTATGAAATTTCCCTTCCCTAGAGAGAGGATAGATTTGCTTCGGTATTACTTCCAGATACGATCACCACAGTTTTTAATCTCTATGTCTGTCAAAAATACAATTTAACAGTATTACCTATTACCACCAAATTAAGCAGTTGCTTTCCTCCTTGTCTCTTCTCCAACTCTGCTTTCACATCTATTTGCAGTTTTGTCTTGCTTGACTTTTTTACTGGAGTAGGCACCATATTTTGCTCTTCTGAAACCTGCGCTACTTGGGGTAAAAGAGCAGATTTTGAGACTGCCTGAAGCACCCCAGAAGCTACACTGGCGTCTTCAGTTAACAGTCCTTTCTGAGGTGTGTTAGCATGGCCATTTTCTTCAGCAATCACACTAGGGAAAAAAGAAAACACAAGGAATACAAATGACAAAGAAGCTGTAGAAATATAGGAGAGAAACTAAGTTTTCCTTCCACTACCCTGTAAAGCCCCAGACAAAGAGCATGTGATAAACCCGTTAAGGTGGAGGCGATAAGCAGCTAGATACAAACTGCACAGATACCAGCTCTGAACATCTTGTCTGAAAAGCCCTGTGTACAAAAGCAAGATAAGAAATAATCTTGTAAAATACATGAAACAGATAAACAAAAGCTTCCCACAGCCACTTCTTTTAATGGGGAGGGAAAGGACAGTTGTGCAGAGCAACTAGAGCTGGCTGTCTCTGAACTAAGAGCCTAAGTCAACCCTGAAGCATGGATTCTAAAACAGCTTCCACATACGCTACAAGTATTACAGCGGAACGTAGCAATGTTCTATAGTGAGAACAGCAATACAGCATAAAGAACTAAGCATACCTGAGCTGCAATTTATGGTGCAATGCTTATACAGAGCCATAACAGATAAGTTATATTTATCAATACAATGTGTTCTATGCATAAAACAAGGCATCTGGGACTAAGGAGATTTGGGTTCCCCAACTCTCCTTCTCTAACACCCTGTTTTCCAACAGATCACCATACTAATCCTAATAATAAATAATCCTATATATATTATTATATTACACTCTCTCACTCTTTTTCTCTCCAATTTGTAAACGAGATATTTTTCTAATTTACACAAGCACTCTGAGAATATACAATATGATTCTTCACCTGTTATGGCAGAAATGACCACTAAAAACGAACGCTAAGCAACATCTTTAAGACAACAAAAGCTTTCTTATTGCCTGACAGAGCTCCACAGCGAGGCATTAATGTAAGCAGCAAGACAGGAACAGAAGCAGTAATTACAGGTGTGACAACACTGTATCACAGCAAACTTCAATATACCAACCACTGACCATTACAGATTATTGAAAATACCTACAAAGTACTGTATTTAAAACAATACAGAAGAGGCTTCTTCCCCTGGAAAAATGGAAATCCTTTCCAATGCAGTACCACCATGCCGCGGGCTGCTTTCTATGGAACAGATTCATGTAGGCTCTCAGACTCAAGTGTCTGCACATCCAGTATGAATTTTTCTCTCCATTTTCTGTTTAAGTACCACAATTGTCTCCTCAGTTTCCTCTTTTCAACTTCTACAAACAAAACTACTTATTCTGTACTTCAGAATCCCATTGTGATACCAACTGCTTTTATTTGACATTGCTTCTCATTTTCTGTCTGCGTAGGAGTATTTGCATTGTATTAGTCCCTTTCCATTACATGTATCTCAGGAAACAATACAGTCCAAGCACGTTAAGTTTATTGAACAAATCAGTTCAAGGGTTACAGTCTAAAAAAATTAAACCTAGGAAACGTTCAGACTGAACAGAAAATTTGCCCCTCATTACACAGCACTATGTAACATGGGATATTTTATGCATGTCCCTTTTTCCCCTCAGTTTCAGAACCCACCTATGTAATCAGTACTGCAGCCAATTATTGACTTGACACTTTTTTCATGAGGCCCAAAGCCAAGTTTTTCTCTTGATTCTGAGACTCGAAAGCAGAAATATGAGCACTCATTTGGTGGTTGGTTGGGGTTTTTTTTATCCCCCTACAGTTCCATAACCCAAGGCCTGGTTCTTGCATCAAGGCTGGATACACAAACACATTTCTCACCTTTGCTAAGCAAAGAACTTAGTTTATGCCAGCCATGCTGGTTACAGGGGCACAGATGCTACCTGGATAGACAATTCTGTATAAAGCCTGTTCACAAGAACTCGTCCTATCAAAATATTCTAAATCACTTGAGAGAGAAGGGCAAGTCAATATCAAGCTACTGTCTTAGGTCACACAATCATGACATTTTGAACTCTGCACTATGAAACCAGCTGTACAGTAGCACCAAATACAGCCTTAAACAAGTTCCAGTATATAACATCGTGTCTTGACAAGCTGAATACCCTTTACAAGAAGATACAATTGATTGCCCAAGTTCCAAAAATTAGTGGGTCATCATTGCTTTAGATGTAGCTATGAAGAAAGGTGATTACACATGAACTATTCCACAGAAAAATAGTCACTACAGTTATTTGTGCTCTTTTACTGGAAAAGATCAGTGCATTTCCCTAAGACTGAGCAGAAGGCTCTATTTTTAAAATTCCTTAAATAGTACATTAAGATCAAGCTGAAAACTCTGCTTTGGAATGGCAGAATTGTGTTCTCCAATGTCTCTTCAGGGAATTTTACTTCATAAAAACTGACTGGAAACAGTCCAGTTGATAGGAGGCAATTATGCACAAAACTGTGGTGACAAAGCTTTCTATATATAACTTTTAAATAATCTGAATAACAAAGTACACCAGATCATTTTTGCCTGAATCATGCATTAAGAGATCTTCAAATATTTACAATTAATTTGCATTAGACATCCTTCATAAAGGTTGAGGCTCTCTTCCATCTTCTTCCCTTTCTTCAGGTAAACTTCAGTTCAGTGTCAGCATACTATCTAGCACTTTCACACTTAAGTACTAGGACCAATGCCAATATGCAAAGGTCACACTGTAATACAAATACAGTATTTTACACTGGTATCAAGTTTTCTTCCTTAGAATTCTGATATTTGAAGTTCTAGAAAGAAGTATTTGTATAAGCAGTCATATCAAAGCAGCTTTTGCAGTTGGCAGTAGTTTTCTCTCCTTTTCAACGTCTGCATTTCTTTCCAAACCAAATTTCAAAAAATGAAAAATGTAAAAGATATTTAGATGAAGCTCCAAGTGATGTGACCCAAAAACATAACTCTCATGTTTTTCTGTAGCTTTCAAAAATATATTCAAAGACTGTCACAATCAAGACTATTAAAATCCAAAATGTATTTTGAAAGACAGGTTACCTATAAGATTCTAAATTCTATTTTGTTTAGCTAGGTAATTGATTTTTTTTTTTGTAATCCCAGATGCGCTAATCATCCTGTAGGCCAAACCCTATGTCAGTAAGGATTCCCAGAACTAGGATGGATGTCAAGCGGTAGAATTCAAACTAATTACAGTACCTGAAAGAATCACAGTTATTGCCAGATAAAATAACTACTCTCTCAATTCTAAGTAGCTTTTACTGTGACTACTACTGCTTAAAGCTGACATTTTTTATTTTAGGTGGTGCAAAAAAAAAAAAAAAAAAGCGCTAGATACAAGTGAAATAATGAGTGAAACGTGACTCCAGGCACCATAGCATTAGGCCTTGCTAATTTTTCAGTGGTGCCGTACTTGAACAGTCAGTACACCGCTCCATTTAGGGTTTTGCAAGTTTCAGGTACTACCCTATTTTGGAAACTTGAAAACAACTTGTGCCATGATAAACCATGACTTGCCATTTCATAGTATAAACTTCAGAATGGGTAGAGTGAATTCAGCTTTCAGCAGATCAATGTGAGGAAAAGGAAAAGTGAGTTTATTGCTAGGTACCAAAACAGGAAGATGGGCAGATAAAATGTACAATTCCAGTCTCATGGAAGTACATGAAAAGAGATGCAGCAGTAAGACCCTGACAGCCATTCTTCATGGCAACCAGATGAGTAGTTTATTTAAAGCTCGATAACAGCTCAGAAAAATGCCAAGGAGCTTCATCTCTAACAGTCAATGAAGAAATTAGTGACCTTGGAAACACTTTTCAGTAAGCCTTTTCCACTGAGATTTCTCAAAATTATTGAACTGAAAATTTCTGGCAGATGACAGAGAATATAGGATAGCATACTAGTACCTAGTATACACTGGTGCAGGCAGTTGAGGGTATAAACAAGTCGACTGCATTAGCAAGCATCTTCAGTAGCAAAGCTCCAACTTGGTCTGAGCTATTTGAGCCACCATATCAAGAATTATTCACATTTGGAAGAACAGCACTTCCTAACCAACTGCTTGTGGCTTTGTATGAGGACTTGATGGAACTACCAAGAGCAGCTGCATTTGCCAACATCTGTGCCTGTCTGCCACATCACCGCTAGCCAGTAACATGGAGTTTCTGATTAAACAGCTCTTGACTTCTTTTAAAGGACAGAACCATTACACACCTTGTACGCGCACTGAGGTCATGTACTCAAGAAAGCCTCACAACCAGCAATTCTGGCACAAACGTCAAGAGAGCTTACCACAGCTTTTTGTTAAGACATCAGCAGACACAAAAGCCTGCCAAGGACCAACATTTAGTCAAAATTAAAACTGCCAGGCCAGAAACATCCTACGTTGTCTTGCCAACAAGAACCATAAGAGTAAATGGACTAAAATGTTATGCTTACATCTCCTTTCTGAGGAAAACTAAGAAATACAACATATGTTGTTGTAAGACATGTTAGAAGATACTCAATCTCAACAACTGTTGAGAGGTTCATGCTACCATGCATTCAAAGAACCTGAAAGCTTATCTGCTGAAGATTAACTCTGCATAATTAAGCTCTTAAACATTATTTTCAATCTTCTGGTCTGGATGCTTAGTGAATTATTTTTATACAACCGACTCTTTCGGAGTACTTACAGTCATTACAGGAATGTCTACGTTTATTTCCCCTTTCAAAATTATTAATTATACAATATCGGTCAGGCTGGTTAAAATAATCACTCTTTTTGCTCACAACTTCTGGCTTCCTTCATGACTTACCAGGAAGAAAAAGCCTGGTAAATAATTTTGCTAGAACATCAGAAAAACAGTTTGTCAGAAGTGAGCAAACCATCTTCTGTAGACAATCCCCTTAAGAATACCCCAAAAAAAGGCAATCAATGCTTAAAGCACTTCATGACTTCTAATAACCCATTCATTTTAAGTAAAATTAATTGTTATGTGATATGACATCATCATAAGACAATCATAAAGGCTGAATAGCTAGGCCACTGGCTTGAAAATACGGTTCATGAATTACATTTAAGATCCTATAAGAAGTGACAAAAAAAATAGTTCATACATACTATACAATCACTTTTTAATGGTGTCTGCACCAACACAGTTTTTGGGGATGAGAGTAAGGGACACAGTTACAGGTGTTTTAGAATCTAAACTGCTACGAGTAATTTATAACACTGTATTTTTTTGTCAGTAATATAAACTATGTACTTAGAAATCTGTATAATAGTAAACCCTCTGCAGTACATTTATCAATGCAACAGTAACATAAAAAGGGTCTGAAAAGAGTCAAAATAATGAGTCTTTCTTAGGTGTTAATAAACACAGATTCATTCTGTTCCCTGAAAACTCATCCTTACACTGTCAATCCAGAAGACAACTGCAGAAGAAAAAACTCAACTGTGATACTCATGGAGTTGAGGCAGGGGTTCATGTTTTGCTTTGTTTTTGAAATCTAGAAACAGACACATACAAAGTCATTACAAGTTTGCAAGACAATACCAATGCTTCAGCTAACCAGAACGTATTTAGCACAGGCTTTATGCAGATACTGTGGAAAGAAGCTAGTCAAGCTCCAACTGTTAGGAAAATAATCAGGAGAGCAAGTGCCACTGTCCTACAGCAGAGAAGGAAAAATGTGATGCAAATACGGTCAAGGCCTCCTCCCTCATTCTTCATGTCAAGGTCCTAGTGCCTTAGCAATGTCTCCACAGTGCCTGTAAGGCAAAAGAAGAAAGGAGGCCATGACAGACTCCTTGAAGCAGGGATCTTTAGGCATGCAGATAACTTTACAACTTAAATTGTACTTTCTTCCGTATTTATTGACTGGCAGGGCTTCAAATCTCACATGCTTTTACAAATCGCTCCACTTACCTAATTCTTCCCACTTAAAGCTAAATGCCTAACGTGCATCCAATTTCTAGAGCTGAAGAGGCTTGTTCTTGATTAGCATTTCAGCAGTACAACTAAACAAGTGAAGTATATTTAAAACCACCTCACAATATTGAGGATTTTTCTAAAGCAATTACCTGCAGGTCCTGAAGGCTTAATTTTTTTCTGTCACAAAAAATAGTATATAACAAAAAAAAAATAAAAATGGAAGCAAGTATAACACAAACTACTTCAGGATCCCTGAAGAGAAGGCAGAGTGGCTGAGAAGCATGTTAAAGACAACCATCTTTCCGCAGGGACTGAGTCATCACTATCCTGTCCAGGAATTACTCCAGTCTACAGATGAGAAAGCATTATTCTTACCTTCTTCTCTCCTATGGAGCAGGCACACATGCACAACGTGTGGGAGTTGCTAAGTATCAGAGATACAAAATTCTGTATTTGCTTTTATTTATAAACAAACCTTTTATTAGTCATTATTACAGCTAAAATAATCAGTCGCTACTATCCAGGTCTAACTTTTTCACTCACTTAAGATTCCTTTATTTTTATAAATTTACATCCAAATTAATTTAATCCACAAAAGTCCCACAAAAAAAAGAAGTGTAGTAGAAACACCATAGATGAAGATGTTACGACGTTGATAGGAATTTCGTGATTGAGGCCAGTTGTGACAGCCAGTCACCGATTAGTAGGGCAAGGAGAAAAACACCCAAACATTGTTCCCTTTTATATATTGCAAATCTCAAACAGCAAAGAGGATTTTTAAAGTCCCATAAATTTTTCATTTGGAGCTTACTGCATCTAGGTAGCTGAATGAAAGTGATGTCTCTTAGCAATGATATCTAGCCGTACAAAGGGTGTAATGACATCAGCTTCACACCTTGTATTAAATGTGCTTAAGAGACTAAGTAGGTGCAACTGCTTACTTTCCACTCAGTTACCAAACATGCACAAGATACTGTAAAATAATGACCATGCTGCCTTCTTACTCCCAAAAATGCTTTCAGATCAGAACTACAAACACTGGGAGATGAGGCGGGGATGTTGGAACTGCTTATGCTTGCAAATTTTTTCCTGAGGATGAACTATGGAATTTCTTACCACAGATTAGGCGGCTATTATAAGTTGGGTTCAAAAATAGAATAAGTGCATCCAAGTAAGAAAAACACATTAACCATTTTTAACAGAAACAGCCTAATCAAGAAAAAAATATGGTGGCGAGCCACAGAACACTACATGTAATGACATTCCACTGACTGTATGCCCTATGCACATGCCCTGTCCTTATGTATTTCTTGAAGTATTCACTGCTGGCTACTGTTGTAGGTAGACTCTGATCCAGATGTCTGTTTTCACACTCTCACAAGACATACCCCCAACTGTTCTGAGTTAGGATAAAATTAGAAATACAGCTCAACCACTCTAATTTAGCTAAAGCATAAGGAGGACCAATTTCTTCTCCACAACAGTTATACCCTGGACACCTGTTAAAGTTAATAAAAGCTGCAGAGGAAGGCAAAGTTTAGCCATAAGTGATTGCTTTCCCCAGAAATTATTCTTAAAGGTATTACTTCCTTTGAAGAACAAGCAATTACAGTTAAGATTTATTGATTTCATAATTCCACTTAGAGAACTAAATTTAAAATAAACGAACCCCAAGAAAGTTCAGTATTCTATGAAGCGGATGTTTAAATAATCTGACTAGCCGATATCTCTCTGCACTATTCATAGTGAAAGGATTTGTTAAACTCAAAACGTGAGGTACAATCTTCTGAAAGTAATTCTGAGTCAAACAAGAAGCTGAGATGGTTAGTTCTGGAGAGTGACACTAAAACTGCTGTAAAAAATAGAAAAAAAAGAAGAAGAAACTTGCTACAGGTGCATCAGTCTGAAAGAAGAGCTGCTGATGTACCTTGATACAAGAGGGCTTGGCTTACCATGGAACTTCAAATCCCATAGACTGTTTCTTTCCAGACACTGTCATTTTGGTAATTTTTGGCACAATTTCAGATTCCATTCTGGCTGACTGGGAATCTCTTGCTTTTCCTAGTAATAGACAAAAAGTAAGTTTGAACTTAAGGTTGTAACTAACAGGTGTTAAATACAAAGTTTAACAAGTACATTACTTCTCTTCAACCTAAAGATACCAGTCTGTGATAATGAATTCCCACACTTCCATGTCTTACTTGCATATGTTACATTTTTATTCAAAATAATCTACAGTTATATTCATTCACATGACACCTACGCCATTCAAGAACTTTACTTGCAGCAGTTCTGCAAGATGCCAGAAGCATTTCATGCAATATGAGGATGAAATGCTTTGCAGCTGCTCACTATCTGATCAGATTAATTCTTATTTATAGAGTTCTTCTTTTGCCTTAACACAGTTGATCCTCAAGGCTATAGTAAGATAAAAAAACCCATGTCTGCCTCAGGTACTGCCAGCAGCAGCACAAGCTATGTGTGGGCTACCAGGCCTTCCCTGAAACCTGGAAACAGAGTTGTCTTGCACTGAATTACACCGAAGAAGCCAAGCAATACCCAAAAGCTAGCTAATTTAAAGGATGTTCAGAAATAATTACCAGAGTTGAGTAACTTAGAGGTATCAATTTGTACCGTAAGTTAAATGAAAACATGAGCACAGTAAAGTTCATTCTTATTTTTGTGAAACTACAGTTTCACAACTAATAACACTACAGCACTATTAGTTTCTTGTCAAGCTTTAAAAAAAGTAATAAAATATTTACACTGGGGAAGGGGTGTTTAAATGAAAGTAGTAAACTAGCTCTTTCCTTTCCGCAATTCCCTCTCTAATATGAAGGGAGAAGGCATCCTAACAACAAAAAAGACTTCCAGCTTTACAGCATTAGTGATGGTGGCTATACCTTGCATTCTGAAGGACGTTATACACACAAGAAAGCAAACCAGTAACCTGAATTCAGAATTTAACTAAAAGTTTTAAACAATCTTCATCTATGTATCTGAAAACTAGAAAAATGCTGATATTCTTCCAGTAATAGACCAATTCAGATAGCCAGAGTCAAATGAATACTTATTTTGAATAACAAGTTAATCTTTTAAGTATTTTAGATTACTGCTGCAAGATGAATTATTGGAGTCATTTGGTCCTACTCATTTAGGTTAACTCTATTGTGTACTGAAGTATGATGGTTACACCTTTAAAACCACAGAATAATATTGCTTTGTAGGTTACATATAAAGATGTGGTCAAGGCTGCTGAAGATGTCAGGCAAGAAAATAGACTACTACAGGCATGTCTATAATAGCATACCAAAAAAGTTGTTGTGCAACTTTTTCTAAACAATCACGCTATAGACAGAGACATTCTTATTTAACTGATGACTTGGTCTTCATCTCCCTCATTTGTCTTATCTGCTGTAACTGATTTCATTTATATGCCACCTAGAGATCTCTGGAAGAAGTAGTCTCTGCGTATTACTAGTACCTGCATATCAACTACACTGTAAATAAGGAAAAACAATAAGAGAAATAAAGGCAACAGCACAAATCATGGTTTACAATATTCACAAATTATTTAACTGACAAACAAATAGTGAAGACTCAGAATATAAAATTCTCAGACAGGGACTACTACTTAAGCACAAAGATTCTGGTTCATCTTCCAGCTCCTACACAAATCACGTACAGCATTTTTGTAATAAGTAGTTAATCACTTGAGTTACAGTAAAAATTACTTTTCTTGCCAACTTGGTATGGTTTTTTCCACTTCAATTTTGAGAAGTTTCAAGCAGCCATGCCCTTCAACTGCCAGTTAAACATGAATGCTTTATTATCATTTCAAAGATGAATTACAGTTAATTCTCAGAAAGTACCATTTTTGAAATCTGGCTGCTAGGAACTAATAATTACAAAAAAACACAGTGATACTGAATGAAATTAGTTCAAAGAAGCCAAGATAACAATTCACATCATGTAACTTGAAAATAACTTGCAATCTATTAGCAATATTTGCTACATATGATCCAAAAATCAGGTCAAAGGTTTTACAAAAAACATCTTCTATAATCAATTTAGAAATTAAGCTTCACTCTGTACAAGTACTGTTGGGGTGTTTGACACTGATCTGTAGTTAAATGTACAAGGAGACAAAATACATTCAATGAACCAAGTTTTTGACACAAACCACAAAAATTTAACACTGGAGATCAGGAAACACTAGAAGTTGAAAGAAGATATAAAAATAAAATTAAAAAGCACAAGAGAATGTAAAGTAATTGTCCATCAATAGCACTAATAGTTGGGGAAGGGGGAGGTGTAATTAGTTAGTTTTATAAAATACTACTACTTCAGCATAAGTGGAGCAAGGAAGCAGGCTAGGATCATATAAAGGCAAACCAAACCATAGAAGGTAATCCTGGAATAGTGGTATACAAATACATGCAAAGACAACACAAGAATTATTAGTAACACTACTGACTGAAGAGTCAAATATAATTTTCTGACTTCAGTATTTTTATAACCAAGTACACTAAAAATCAAGCAGCACATTTACATTTGAGATAAGGACCGAGTCTATCTTTTATGCACTGCAGGCACCACGAAGATTAATAATTATAGGCCTCATTACAAAGGGCACAAGGCTAGGAAAGCAGTATACTTTACTATCTAATCTATAGGGCACCAGAGAAAACCGCCTGATAAATTACCTGCTTTAGCAGGCAAAGCAAAAACTATTCAGCACTTAACAGAACAGATCATATGCAAATCCTTAAATTGCACCTTGGAACTAAAAGGAAGTCAATGCCCAATGGTGATACAATTCTTAGAACACTTCTTAATCAACAATCAGAGTATCCTATGGCAGCTGAAGTGCACTACAAGCCTGGAAGAAGTGTAGGAGCAGTAATTCCAATTTGATTAGGACAAGAGCACTGGTAAGGTATATTAACCTCTAAAGGGAAAGGATATAAAGGATATATAAGCACGAAGCCTTTCTTGTCAAAAAAGGTTCTTCACACTTACTGTCATTTGAACATTCTTAAACACACACCTAAGTAAATCAATGACAATACATTTCCTAAATCAAGAGTACACATAAAATAAAAACACAGATACATCTTTCATAAACTCCTAAAGAAGCCCAAACACCTCTTTGCTACTTTTCATTACTCTAGCATTGCAAGAAGTGAAAGAGTGGATCATATGCATCTAAACGAACTGACTGGCCAATGGCGTCAAATTGCAGAGCAAGAGATTTTATTGAACGGGACGCTCCATAAAAATTCTGGCAATTCACTAACTTAACATTAGGAAAATTAAAGAAATTTACCTTCCATGAAAACAGAAAGTATACCTTCATACCTTTAAAAAAATGTAAAGGCTTGTCAGCACCATAGTTCTCACAATTCAGAAAGTTTAACACACAAACTTCTAGCCTATTTTAAGCAAAGCGGTTTTCAGACAGGTATTTGGTATTTAGACTGTACTGACAAGAGTACTTAGACTAAAGCATACTGTAGCTACAAGTCAAATACTATTACAAAACAAAACATGCACGGATGCAATTTGTCTCAGTATTAAGTTAGGATAAGCCTAATACCCAAGGGTACAGACAGACCTGCACTGCCGTTACTCCAGTACAACTATGGTAGCGTGCAACAACTTGACAGCCAAAGCTCTCTTCCCTTTACTATCCTTCTGTCTGCTTTTACCTTTCCTGTAACTGCCAGTTGGCCTTCTGACTTAAAATCCTTTTGATTTAGTCAAAAATTAATACTAATGACACATGCTATAATGTCAAAATTATTAGGAGTATAACCCCAAAATCTGATGACACAATAATGTATTTGCATACTGACAAACAGGACACAGACACACACATATATATGCAGGAAGCAAGTAAAACATTGGGACAGTCTTTAAAAATTAGAACAGTCTTTCTGGGTGTTCAAGCTGGAATAGCAAAAGTGTATGGATATAGTCAACCATTTTCCTTTACTGTAAAGCAAGTCCCTAGATTTTGGATCTCCTTGTAAAAATGGTTGTTAAGGAGTACCCGTAAAAGATTTAAACAAACAAAAGATTATTTGGGCTTCTTTACCATACATAACAGGCTTGAGAATTTCTTTTTTCAGTTTTTGTTCATTTATATACTTACATTGAAAGTAACGGGAAGATAAAAATTGGTCTTTAA
This sequence comes from Falco biarmicus, assembly GCF_023638135.1. Taxonomy (NCBI): domain Eukaryota; kingdom Metazoa; phylum Chordata; class Aves; order Falconiformes; family Falconidae; genus Falco; species Falco biarmicus. The sequence goes on along the minus strand of NC_079293.1, from coordinate 53,543,643 downwards.
TTCTGTTGAAGATTGGGAAGTTAAGTGTAGTACTTGGAAGAGCTGATCGTCAGTCTACTCTGTTTTGAGGTGTAGTAGTTTAGAGGTGCATAAAACCAAGAGGAACCTGTTAAACCATCATCTCAAGAAAGACACCAAGTGAAAGTTTATACCAAGTGAAACAGGGATACTGGCAGATTTGGAGAAATGCATACTAACACTGGGTTTTTAAACCCACACTGGCTCCATTCAGATGGCCATACCTTTTCAACAAAAGAAACAAAATGCCATTTTTGATTCCCATACACAGAGGCTTCTCCTCCCAATTTGTCTTCCCCTCATCAAATTTTATTATGGCACTGAAACTTTAAGCTGAAGGATACCATTGCACAGAAAAGCCTGCTTCTGGTAAGATGAACCAAAATTTTTAATATACCTGAATCTAGCTTGAAAAAAACAAGAAAGGAAGAATACCAACGTTAGACATGTCCTCAGTCTGTGCTTTTTCAGATGGCAACACCATTTAAATAAATCGTTGTCTACATACAAAACAACTACTAGCAGTGCATCAGTACCGGCAAAGGAATGCACCTTGAAGGTGCTAATTAACTGTGGCCAGATTGCAGTTTCTTTTTCTTTAAAGTTTTAAGTCTTTTACATGCTTTTGTAATTCTTACCTGGTTTATACTGATTCATCTGTTTTCAAAAGTGGTATGAGCACTTGAAGAAGGCTGCATACTATTTCGATTTTGAATAGGGGCTGGGAAGCCTAGATGCTATTGACACCAGAATTAATTTACTTAAGCAAGTTCTCCTAGGACTGTCTAAACCTGCATTGTCATTGAAAAATATACACATAACACCATGCCTTCATATCTAGAAGACACAGTTTGCATCCCTTACTCTGCTACAGACTTTCTATATAACCACAACCAAGCCACTTGCAACTTTGTCTACCATCATACAGCAACAGCCACCAACTGCATAAAAGAAAAAAGACAGCACACTGGTTTTGTGCACCATGTCAGTAGTTTGTTCCAAGTATGCCTCATGACTCACTGATTAAAAAAAATAATTTTAATACATTACTGGCAGTTAAACTATTGACCGTATCAGTAGCAGCAGAGACAGAACTGCGTCTTGTCTGTCCTTGAAAAGCAGACTTAATAACTGAGGTCTCTATCAAGATAATAGTTCCCTTCCTATATGCTGTGCTATGATTTAAAACTGATTTTAAGGCCCTACAATTGTGAAAAATATTCCAAATACAGACTACACGAGACAAGCAGATGTGGAGATGCCAGCCTGATGACACAATTTCATGCTCAGAAGCATGCATCATCTGTTTGCCCATACATATGTGGGTTTATATTAACATCTAATACATCCACCCATCACTGTAATGAGCTACTTCAAAATTGTGACTGTAACCTATCCCAGCTGACAGATTTCAAACTGTTTATATGCTTCTATGCCACAAACCTCACCAGCTTCTAGCCTTTAATCTGCCTTAGAAACAGTAGCATTGCATTTTTCTCCCTTCAAATTTCACAGTACACAGGAAAAACAGTAACATAAGGAAATACAAAAATTCATTTAATAAAGACATACACTATTTATTTTTTTATAATTCAAGTGAATTATTTGACACTCAAATTCTACAAAATGCCATAGGACATGACAGCGATTTGCAGTACAGTTTGTCACAGAGCACGCTGGATCTTCAGTGACAATGGTACTGAGTATTAGCATTATCAACACATCACAGTGCTGGGAATATCAGAAGTTCAGGACTCAGTCATTTCCCATCAGTACATACCATGACTACTGAACTTAGAACACCTCAGATTTCCTAAATTAACACAGTTCACTAACCTTTAAAACACTATGCCTGCATACAATGTGATGTGCACTCATCCCTACAGCTCATCATTTAAATTTGGCTGGATGTAACAGATCAGTGACAGTCTGTAGCATATGTGAGAAGGAAGTTCAACATGCAGAAATTGTCTTATGGATATATAAAAAGCAATACTGGACAAATGGGAAAAAATAAATTACTTGGAAAAGTCTTCCTACTCTTCTATGATCCTAGCCCTCCAAAGAGCACCTCTGATAGCAAAAACCAACCACTTAGCTCTAATAAAAATGTCACATGAAAAAATTTCAAAATAAAAGGTTTATTTAGTATTTAAATTATACCAGTTCAAAACACCCATTTTTAGGAAAACACATGACATACTATCATGAACTGCCAATATACAAATGGATGCTACCGAACATCTATAGCACTTATAAAAGTAATGCAACAGTCCAAAGTAACAGAGAAGGCAACTTGCTAAGTCACTCCCTAGTGCTGAGATACAGCCATTCTAAAGATATTACTGAAAACAATTCTCCAAACAAGAGCACTGAACTTTTTCTTTTTAAAAGAAGGTTATTTCCTAATAGAAACCAGTCAGGGGTTTTCCAGGTAACTTCGTCTTGTTGTTATAGCTATTCTATTCTCTGCAAAGTTTCGGATGGTGAATATGACTTGGTTTTTTTTTTTTCTTTCATGAACTTGGGAGTATGCATTTTCATTGAAAAATGCTGAAAATAAAAATGTCTACTTGCACCTGATTACAAGAATGTTTTGGTTTTAAGGTTTTTGATACAGCAGGCTATTGAGTGATATGCTTGAATATCACCAACATGAGCCAGCTCTCTGTGGCCCATAATACTCAAACAGCACAACTTGCTACCCCAAGGCTGATGTTCCAGAAACAGTTTGCTTCACCACATGCAGCTGCAACAACTGGATGCGCAGTAGGCACAGTGAGACGCACTGGCAGCCTCGCCTGTTAGATTTAGCTTGCACTTCTCATTGCTCAGACTTTACTTTCAATGCTTGCAACTTTCAGCAAGTTGAACTCTTCAGTCAAAAAATTAATTCGCTCAAGTGAGGTATCTGTCTGGGGATGACTTTTTTTCCCCCCCATTCCAGACAGGGAGAATAGGGAAACCGGAAGAGAAAATATCAGACAGAACAGTTTATTTTCAAAAATGGCACCTGAAGAAAAGACTCTCTGCATAAATTAAATACTTCAAGTGATCTTTCCACCTTCTGAAAATCCACTCAATTTGGCCTTAGAAAACAGTTTGCATATGCTCTTACAGCTTAAGTTTTAGCAATTAAATCCCCCAAATACTTCATCAACATTCAATATGTAGCTGTTGTGGCCATTTTTGAGCAGGCTAGACTCTGTTGGGTCACCTGAGAGCAAATCCTACCTCTCCCTGTGGTCTCCATAGTTTACTACCACATCAGGAAACTGGAGGCATCAACCTGGCTCAGAGAATCACAAAAATGAAACAGAACTGGGGGGCGAGTGGGATAAAATCCAACAGTATAGTAAAGCACTGACAAGCAACAAGACGACCTGATTATCAAGGACAGGCACAGACTACAAGAATGAAAAAGAATAAAGCAGAGTTGAAATGAGAGCTACAGTGACCACAAAAAAATTGACAGTATTCATTAACTAACTTGGGGAAAAGCTGCATGTAAGGAGATGGAGAAAGTGCGACGCCACACACTCAGTGGCAAGTTACGTGCAGAGCTAAACATGAAACAAAGGAAGCAGAAGAGGATCAGAACTGAAAATGATCGCAAACTATCGGTGGAAAAAAGTAAACATAGAAAACAATCATGGCCAATGACTGGAAAATAGGTAGGAAACTGGAAATGGCTAGACAAAGGGTTTGGAATGATAAAGTGGAAAAAATGGAACAGTAATGAAAAACTTGGAATGACATGAGGAAATTTTGTGTTTAGGGCACAAGTAGGAATTAAACAACAAAATCTGAACCTAACTAAATAAATGGAAGGATTTAATTTCAGGACAGAGACACTGACACTAATCAGGTTGAAGTGGATGGCATGCAATGTTTTATAACAAAGCAGTAACACATTTTCTCTCCTGCCTGGAACTTCGCCAAAATTTCTGGAGTCTCACCACTTCTAGTCATCAACACTTCCTCCCTGACAGAAGCCAAATGATACAGAATATTGCAGTCAGCTACTGCTGTGTTCCCTTGCTCTTCCTCCCCGAAACAAACATCTTCCCATACAACTTTTCCGGCCATCAAGACTTAATCAAATTACATGCATTCAAACACTCAAACAACATTACCTATTAAAGCTATTTTTTCTCTGTGACTCTATTGCAATCATTCCATTGAATGGTGTTCATTTACAGTATCCGATGTCCCACAAAAATCTAATGTCTCTCAGAATGGTATATCTTTTAATATAAAACATTTTACAGACCTCTGTTACAACAGCGAGCATTCAAGCGTTTCAGCAAATTGAATTTGTATGTCTCAAGATCTAGATGCTTAATACAACGTTCCAATCAGTAGCTATCTCTAAGAAGTTATGTTTAAGCAACACACGTCAACAAAGGAATACATAGTTCAGCTCTGTATGTAGACCATTGTCATGGTCTTTCCAGAAACATGGATAATTGGTCTGCTTTACATTCACAGTTAATACATTAAGGGAAAGTCACTGTCACTGGAGTAAAACTCTCAAGATATCCAGTTTCACTAGGCCAACACCTCCGATGTAAAGGAATGGAGATCTGCTGTACAGAAAGGCAGACTTGGGGCTGGGTGTGTATGTGTCTGTTTTCTAGAGATTACCCTAACATCAGCTGCCTCCTTTTGATGTTTCTGATACGTAAACATCTAAGGTCCAATAGGAATTCACAACAATCAAAACAGTGACTTTCTCATCCGTCAAGTCTTTGAAAAGAATGTCCCTGCGGTATTTCTCATACCTACTGCTTATAGTTAAATGGACTAAAATCCAGTCCTTCACATAATCATATCTCAGTACAACTCATCCTGTAACTACTGAAACCTTATTTGTGGGAGGTGTATTGTTTTGCACTCTAGCAATGCCAACAAATGCCCCTTTTCTCAATCCGTAACTGAAGCTACAATCTGCTGTAAAAATAATTTATTAGACATTCGCAGTTGTTCTGTAACAGCACCTTTATTCTCCCACACATACACAACTGTAAGTCGTTGGTGGTGTTTTCTAATTCAACGAATTTTTCTTAAATGACTGTGAATTGTCTTTCACTGGGATTTAGAAAAAGCTCAGTCTGGTATTTCTGAAGTGCAATTTCTTACCATAAATGGTCATGTAAAAAGCAGCGTCAGCACTATTGGCAGAATAACCCTAAAAAGATACCCCCTTTAGCCAGTCACTTAGTTGAACAGAATACACAGAGTCCATGCAAATTACCTGAATTTCTGTTAAAACCCTGGCCCAAAATGAGTATGTAAAACTGAAAGTACAATACGTACATTCTATTACAATCATATTTAATTTCCAAAAATAACACAGCAACTTCAAGTTTAATTCTTAACTAATATTATAATGCCAGAGGATGGTGCTATTTGCCTGCACATCATCCAGGTAATTCCGAAACATCATCATGCCTTTTACACACTGACGTTACCTACACAAGTACATCCCCGTTGACTGTGCTGCAGGAGTGGCAAGGCATTTTACAGAAGAAACCTTTCCTGATCCACAACTTCTATTTAGGCACCAAGATGACTTCAGTATGAAACAGATATTTAAATAGAAGAACAGTGAACAAGAAAAGCATACCAGCAAAACTGATGGTATACAAAAAGTAAAATCATCTCATATCTGTTCAACTTTTCCACAATTGTTCTGCAAATTTCTCTAAAAACTTGATGAGATGGCCTTTTAAAGTTGAAAAACAAAAAGAAATAGTATTTACTAGTCCTGCCCCACTAAGTAGGTTGAAGCTGCATGTATCTTCATAATTTCTAAGTTCCAGAAAGTTGTATCTTGCAAACTTTTAGTGTAGTGAGAACTTCAAGGTAAGATTAGCTGAAACCTTATTAAATTTTGTTTAGGTTTTCTGGATTCTCAACTCTCTCATTCTGCTGGTGACATTACAACCACACTAGACCTTGACTGGGCCAGATAGCTGGCATATCTGTAGGAGAATCAATCAATTTTTCTCTTACAAGTCAGTCAAATTTGCAAATTTTAACTTGTCTATTCATTCACCTGTTTCTCTGAAAAATTAGCCCTATATAAGAAAAATATATTTACTTGATGTCTTTCCACCATTTCAGGGACGGCAGTGCCGCCTGCAATGTCACAGCATAGGACACATTTCAGACTGAAATATTTGTGGCTTCAGAAGACCAAAACAAGAACCTAATCACATATCAAGAATTTACCAGCTATTGAAAAAAAACACGTTTAGGGACTTATGTACGACATGATTTCAAAGAATCAAAAATTTTCAACAGATTGAGTATGGTTTAGAGTAACAAAAAAAAATAATAATCAAGGTCCGGCAGTACAGCAATTATTGAAAACATTATGTATACATACACACCCTTACTGTAAATTGAAACACAAATGCATTTAATAACAAAAACCAGGAACTGGTCAAGAGTACAAGGGAGACAGAATCACTCACTGACACTGACAGGCATTTCTGCCTGCAAGATTACAGTAATTAAACAGCAAATCCAGGGAGATGTCTCTTTTTATTTTTTTTTTTCCTTAGAAAGACAAAAGATAGACATACTCTACTTCCTATTTTACAAAAAGTCAGCCAAAGACTCCAGTATTGAAAGCTTTACCTATCATGAAGACAAAAGGAAATGACAGTATGCATTATAATTTAATTAAAGGTGAAGACAGTAGGAATGGTGGTACAAGATTGCCAACAGAAACGGGACTCCAAGCAATGCCTTTTACTCTGGATGAAAAAAAGCTTCCAAAGGAATAAGAATAAGCAGTGAAATAGGAACTGGCACGTTACATGTAATAGGTGCTCTCACTTTTTAAGGCAGTCTAGCAGAGCAGTATCTGCCTGTGGGCCCCCAAGACAATAGGAATTTTTTGCAGGACAAGTATTTGTAGCTGTGCACATGGATGCCTTAAGTTACTAACTATTGTAAATAAAATTTTTGAAGGAAAAAAATCACAAGAACTATTAACACAGCTGATAGCTGACAAGCTCTAAATAAAGAGCTTCCAGACCTAGCATCTGATATGCCCCTGATTACAAAAAAGCTGTATTAGAGGACTGAAGTACGATAATTTACAGGGTTTTACAAAACTGCATAGCTCAAAGGTACTGTTTACTTGAAAATCCTCCCTTTTTTGCTATTCCAATGTCTCTTAATATCCAAAAATTAAGCAGCTACTGGAAATGTATAGCCCTGTAAAAATTTAAAGGATACATTAGCCGAGTCTATTTCAAAAAGCTGTGAAATCTTAAACAGTTTAATACACATATTTAAAAGCCACCTGAACAATTACTTTGAAGAGAAAAAAATGTTCAATGTTCGGATTTTTGCCATTTTTAATGTATCAGAAAAAATAAATGTTAAGAAAGGACAACCTGGAAACAAAAGGCATTAAAAATGCACTGTTCTCCTTTGCACATGTAAATTCGGTAAAGTTAAACATTTCACACAATCTGTTCAAAGAAAATTTGCTGAGTGAACTTACACCTTTTATATTATTTTACATTTAGTCCTAGTAAAACAAGTACTGAAGCAAAACACATACACTTATCAAACCAAGCAAAATAATTAACAAGGTGCTGTTTTTCCTTTGGGTTTTTTTCCCCCCTCCAAATCGAGACTAATATTGACCAAGTACCCACTCTTCCCCTCCTTAACTGTTCCAAGATTTCAGAATAAGGGGGCAGAGCTTTATGCCATTACTTCAATCTTCCATTATTCCTCAACTACAAAATATCAAGTAGCTTTAAAAAAATCCAAAAACTTAGCTGTGAGATTACAGTTCTTCAGTATAAATTTCAGAAACACTACTTCAGAGTTTTAACACTTTTTCTTATATTCTATTCAACCTAATTAAAAAGAAATGAGATTTACAAATTATTTCTAAGTAGATGGGGCAGTAAGTATTCTGTAGACATTAAACATCAATTTAAAAAAGATAACATCAGGAGAAAACACTTGGGATTTTTTCCTTCTAGCTGAATTTTGTTTTCAGTATGTTCTTACATCATGAAGCCAAAGGCTGCAGGTACACCACCAAACAAGCCATTTCTACAATATGCTCGCAACCTACCAACTCAATACTAAAGATCACATTTCACAGCGTGCCATTATTTAGCAGTGTGCTCTCTCCATTTTTTTATTAGATACCACCTAAAATCAGAACATCTTCCCATCTTACTCCTCTCCTTAATGCTATTTTCCACTCATGGTGGAACATCAGAAGAGAAACAAAAGGAAGTTAGGCTTAAAAGCCTGATCAGGTTTGCGTATCTACCAGTTTTTGGTACTCTATCCACAACAGAGGATATGAAGACGTGTTATTCAAAGTGACTGCTCCCTACTGGAAAAGACCTTGCCTGGTCATAATTATTCTAGAAAACCAACATTTTTATTTTGCCTTCCTACTAGGGTTCAAAGCTCATCTTTTCTGATATAGCTAGACATCACCAGTAGCAGCCCTTGCTGGTACACTTTCCAGATATTCCTGTGCTGCAAAGGACTTTTTGCTGTATGTACCTTCTAAACTTGAGCAACTGCCATTTGGAGGCAAAGAGTGCAATCACAGTTTTGTCCTCAGTGCTACACAGATGAACGTTCAATAGATGCCACATAAACCTACTCAACAGCAGCTGTTTATAACAAAAGACAAATAATAACTAAATACATCTATATGAGAGGATGAGCACATTCTCAAAGCATGGCTTGAGATGCAAGCTGTTAGATAAAGCAGTTTGAAACTACTAAGGCATACTTTACTGCCACATAATTTTCTTCTCGTTTGTTTCTGTCAGATTTTCTGTTTGTCTTCTCTGTAGTATCAACAGGTTTCAACATCTACTTTTGCTGCTTCCTTTAATTCTAGTTGAAGGCACCCTGCTCATTTCCTAAATAAACAGAATTAGTTTGCCACACTGCTATCTTGCCTTGTTCCTACTCATTGAGGAAGGGCAAAAATGCAGAGGAAGCAATGGCTATTAAAAAAATACAAGTAACAGAGAAAGAAAAACTTTAGCATTCTTTGTGATTTAAATGTGTTTGTGGTAACACATTTACAGACAAAGAATCTTTGAAACCTAAGTGTGAAACTGCTGAAGATTTCTGAATCTAACTTGCAAAACAAACTCAAGCTATAACAATGCAGCAGGCTCATGAAGCGTACTTGATTTATCTGCAGTTAGGAAATTTTGTAGTATTAAAAACAATGTATTAGCGGCGGGGGAGCAAACAAGTTCTAACATCTATTACTACAATTTGAGAGACAAATCTTAAGCTATCTGAAAAGCCGCAAAGGAAATTTTCCTGGACCACCACTGTATACCATGCTGTTTGTACACTTAGCCTACTACAGATCATACACCAGAAAGACATCATTCCATAAGAAACACATTACGGATGCTACCAGTAACAGTGGACATTATTAGGGATTTGGTGAATCTAACATTAATTAGACAATTAAGCTGACAGTAGGGCTTTCAGTAGTTAACTGATATAAAATCATAGCTCTAATTGTATTTATCAGGGAAACCACTGCAAGGAAAAGTAGCGATACTGGCCAAGATGAAGCAAGCAAAGTAAAAGCAAGCTACCTGACATACATAGCAACATACATTTGAGAAGCAAAATTCATTTAAAAAAACCTGTTCTACATTAAAATTTAGGAAGAGATTATAAAAATTACCCCACAGTTCAGCATAAGAAATGTATTCACTTACATTGTTTTCCCTTAAAAAGGAAACTTTGTAAACTTACAAACTTACAAAGGTTTCCCTTTCTAATTGCAGTATGTTTGACACTATCTGCATTACTTATCTACATTATTTATATATATTATTACTCTGAAAATGTCTTTCTTCCACATTTTCCTATGAACCCCTCTGGTGCCAGCCAAACATATCTGCATTCCAGAGATATCAGAGATGAACTTGTTTAATTAAATCTAGAAAAAATGCAGTTTGAACATGGCCATAATCTGAATAAGGGAGACCTGTATTTGGAAAATAACAACCTATGACAGATGTGATGGGAAACACAGCATTGCAAGCTCTATTCTTCATTGCCAAAATCATTTGGAGACACAAACTGATTTATAAAATGCTGTATAACTGAGTTTAGAAGAAAAAAATAATATAGTAAAATATAATCTGTAGTTTTAAATAAGCTTTGCAAGATTTAGCAGATGGAAATGAATGCCAGGAAAAGTTCATTTGACAGTCTAAAGAAGTGCATTTCACTCTATCGTAACTTTAGACGGGAAAACTTCCATGGACTCAAGTTCATTGCTTAATGTTTTCCTTTGATGCAGTGAGAGTAATTAAGACATTTCACATTTACAGGAGTACCTGTAAGCACATAAATAGCATATACAACCTTACAATAGTTTGTATACATGTTATCAGAAAAATAGCATTGAAAACATACAATTCCAATTGCATTTTTGCCTTGAAAAATGTTTACTTAAAATCTTTAATATTTTCCTTCCTTTTTTTCCAACTTAGGCACAGCACTTGGTGTATACGGAGTTTCACACTTGCTTAGTTGACAAGCAAAGTTAGTCATTTTCCTGTTTATGTGGGTCAGCAATAGGGAAAACATTAAAAATTGGAAAATGTGATTCTAAAACCACAAAAAAAAATGGTAAAAAGGACTCAAACAAGGAGTACCCAAAACAACTTCAACTCATATTTTGGAATTAATTAGATATAAGATTTCCATTTACACCAAGCTTCTATATGCAGTAAAAATACTGAAGAACTGAAGCAACAACCACTCAAAGCTCTTCCATGTCTCTGTGAACTGGGCATCACAGCTTCTGCAGGAACAGGTATTTTCCATAGTGAAGTTACCTACTTTTTCAAACTTCTGGCTTTTTAACCATGAATCTCTACCAGAGATTCTGACAGTAGACTCAAGGGTTTTAAGTTTAATGGCCATTTCTAGTCTCACAAGTATAACAGAAGGGAGGAACCTGGTATTTTAAGTATTTATAACTGTCCACTCTGGAGACCAAAACACTAGCTTTATGGAAGAATACAGAAGCTGAGGAGATGAAAAACGGGCAAAATTTTGTCACCCAAGAACAAACCAGTTCAGGTGCAAATCAAGGCACATTAAGCAGTGCATGAATGGCATTTCTGTTGATATGTGGCATAATAACTAGACTACACAACTGATGTTTTATAACAATATTGATTCACACAGAGTAAAAAAAAAAGTATGATACTGCAGAAATACATCCAGATAACAGTAGAGAGATAAAGCAGGTATTGCTAACAAATTTTACAGGGAAGGAACAACAGTGTTTGTAGTGAGAGACACAGCATAAACAGACATTGTAATTTTGTGGTCTAAGCTTGCATTTTTACACCTACCTGGCTTCCCCCCATTAACTTAATTTCTGAATTTCTACATGTGCTTCCTGTTAGCATTCAAGCTCCTTTCATCATCAGTAACTGATACATTCTAAACTGTTTCTTTTGCTCCCACAATTTTGGATTTGATACACCTATACTTCTGATGTTTAGACGTCTTAATAGTTTCTAGAGCTGAAATGCATTTGTTTGCAACTGCAAAATGCTACTGTCTTAGCATTGTCAACAGCCTTGCTTTGAGTACTCAAGTGCAAACTTCAGGTAGGACTTAAAATGTATCAATTCATATACAACAGCACTACAGCAGCAATCATTCATTCTTAAACCTAATAGGATTAAAAAGTTACTCCAACCATACCTTCCTGGCACTCCAGCAATCACATCACATCTGAGAACTTAAAATTCTGCACTTCACCTTCTAAAGACAGAAAAAAACAGCTGAAGGTTGATCTTTACCATGACCTGAAGGCACTGAGATAGAAGACCACTGTAAGAATAAGGGGAATTACTGTCCCCCCAGGATCTCTAGTTCTTCTGGAATCTCAAAAGTTCTGACTTTCATAGATGATAACAGTCAATTATGAAAATATGAAAATTATTGCCTTTGTATTGGTTTATACTTTGTCTGAAAAAAAAAAGTAAAAAAAAAGTGAACCAAACTAATGTTGAAGACCCATAAAAGAAAACTGAGAAAAAGCCTGGAGTGTCACTTTTTCCAGTGTAGGTGTACAGCATGTATGAGGAGAATCTCAAAAAGTATCTCAAAGGATTTTAAAAAGCTTTTCATTGCTAGTGACACATTTTTCCCTGAAATAAGCCACTTCCTTTCTAAAACCCACACAGTACCTCAGCGTCAGATTCATAACTTCTTGAAGTCTGTGTATATATTTTTCTTACACAAAACACGGAAGTCTTAAATTCTCATTACTTTCCATGATTTAAGATATAACTATATCACCAGTTCTGTCAGATTTCAAACATTTCCATTCAGTAAAGAACACATTCTCTTTGCCACAGACTGAATACATGCCATATCCGAGTAGTATTAAATACAATGGGCTCTCATCACTACAGCAGACATTTGAGAACTGTCATGTTACAGAAAAGTGAGCACAGCCGATCGAAGTTGGGGAGAAAAATTTCTTCTGAGCTACTCTGGTACAAATAATGGATTTTTCAAACGTGCAAAACCAAAGCATTAAGGGCCTAGTATGATAAATTGAAGTAAAACCTGAGGGACTCTAAGCTCATAAAAATATATTGTACATCACCATTAAACTGCAGAACGTTTGCTCCTCCAGGATTTCTTTGGAATTCTCCCTATAAATAAAATCCAAAAAGTATCAGTTTGTTTTTTCATCTAAGACTCCTAACTTCACTTGTCCATTAACCACAGATGTGGTTAATAAATACAGAAGAGATAATTTATCTGTTAAAGCACAGTAATCTGCATTCTGACATGTTGCACTCAGAAACAACTGCTATGAGTCCACCTGTAGCATAAAAAGACAGAAGACAATTAGGTATTTGTCCATGCACCAAGAAACACCCACCATTCTGAACCAAAAACAAACCTTGCGGCATTTGACTGAGTGAAAAGAAAAAGCTAATTATGTTAAGTCACATTGTGGTGGTGTTTGTGGAATTTTTGTTTGTTAGTGGTGTAAAGCAAAAATTAAGGAAGACAGTTATACAGGAGAGGCAAAAGAAAAGAATTCCAGAAAATTGAAAAACAAAAGAACATCAATAAAATGCAAGCTAAGCACCTACTAATTTTACTTGTGGCTTATATACTCGAAACTGCCCACACTGTCTTAATAGCTACATCAAAAATCTGAGTACCTGCAGCATTAATAAAAAACATAAATAAAAAAATAAATGCCAGTGAAGAAGCTGCTCCTCTATTAACAGCTAAAAGCGAAGTAGTATAGTCCAGTATCTAGAAAACTAGACTAAAGCTTGAGACCTGTACTCTATTCCTAGATTATCTGGCATATCATGAGTAAGGCTTTTCAGCTTCCTGTGCCTTACTTTCAACATTAACTCTTTACTCTGAAGGTTGTTTCTTATGAAGTATTTATACATATAGCCCTGTAGAGGCCCTGTTCTTGGTGCTATTCCCGAGAAATTACCATAAACCAAAACAGCTAGTGTCCCCACAAAGACAGCTCAACTATGGGAATGACTTCACCTGAAAAAAAAAAATAATTATAGCTTCCTTGCTACTCTAATTACAGTCAAAAGACATGCTCAGTTCACAGTAGTTTGCATTTCTTGCAAGGATTGCACATTTACAGATATCTGACCTCCTTCTTGCTCGGGCATCACTGAAACAAAAAAATCTTAATGTCATAAAGTGGTTCATAATCCCATTAATGGTGCCCAAAATGGAAAAGAATCTGGCTCACTCACCAGCATCTGTATTAGTTCTACAATACTAACACAAGCAACAAGAAATTAAAAGGTAGTTTAGCCAGAAAAAGTAAGCAAGGAAAAAAAAAAAAGACAAAGAGACTCAAAATAGCCAATTGAAATATTAAAATAATGTCCATCTTCATCAGCTATTATCTCCATACATTGATGTGACGAGTAAATAAGTCACAAGCAACTCTTCTCCAAAATCTCCATATTCTCATAAATTTAAAAAGAAAAAAGACAATTTTCACTGCATCTTCATAAGTCTAATTCTTAACAAACTGTTCATGAGTTCTCTTCCAAAATATATCATTTTAATCTCTGCAGACTACAACCATTTTACAGGTCATTTTATTACCAGAAAGTTGTAGAGAAGGGCAATAGGTTATTTTCTAAAAAGACCCTATGAACACTAAGCACCCAAATCAATTATTTGACCAACAAGCCACTGCCATACCTCGAAAGTCACTGACAATTGTTTTTAATGGCCCAGTTTTAAGTATGCAATGTAACATGTCCATAAACAAAAAAAAAGAACACCTTCATGATGACATAGACACTAGAAACCCATGAACAATTTCATAAGTGATTGTTGAGATTAAGAGTTCTTAAAATTCACTAACTGCAATTAGCTCTTACTTTGGGTAAAAATGTATACTTCAACAGTCTGCATAAAGGAGCAACTGGCTGTACACTACAGCAATGCTAAAATAGAGATCCATTCCCACCAAACTGCATTAAAATAGCAATTCAGAAAGAACAAAAGAGCTTTCTTCAAGAAATAAATAAATCACCATTGGCTTTGATTTTCGTTTTCATCACATTGTTTTCTAGTGCAGAATGAACACACAAAAATTTTTTCTCTTACTTCCCCGCAGAAAATCCTATAAGGTCAAAACCATTAGCACACACAGAAGTATAAATAACTTGGACTAATGACATTTCCTCATAATCTAAATAGTATTTTGGACACAGTGAATTGAACATAAAATCTACTGAAGAGTTTACCAGCTGTCTACACTTCACACAAACCAAAAAAGGATACCTTGTCCACAAACATTCAACTCACTTCCAAAGAAACAATAAAACAGAGAAGCATCCCCTTTCAGCACTTGATAGTTTATTTTTACTGCATGAATTACAATGTATTGAAATTTTTGCTTTTTTCCTCCCAATCACAATTCATAATCAACTTTTAATACAAAAACACTTCAACAACTCTGAAAAGCTGAAAACTTTAGATTTGCAAGAGACATGAATGATTGTGTGCATAACCCTGAACTACTGCCCTTGTATGTAGCTTATTTCAGTATTTATGCATTTCATAAAGACAACCTATATCCTATCTTCATAGAAATCTTTTGTATAGCTATTCATTATTTCCAGTAGTAGAAGTTGCTCTTTAGCTTTTTGCATAAGTGTAGATTTTCAGGAATTACCGATTACTGAAAAATGTATTTGAATGACATGATTAGAGGAAATAGGGCAAATTACAAAATTGCAAGGACTACCTCACTGCACTAGTTAAGTGTCTTAGAAGTAAGATTTTGAAATACTATTGTGCAACAGTTCCAGAAATTCAAGTAGCTTGCTGCCTCTGAAGCTTAAGACCCTGAGAACTGTCTAAACAACTCAATGAGAAATTACTCATACTGTTATTTCTGAATAGGAAGTAAAAAAACAGGTATGTGAAGTTTTAATCCCATAGGGTTTTTTTCTAATGTGAAGCTTATACTCCTAACAGTATACTCTTCTCAAAACAAAACTGTTTCCTGTTGCAATTAAAAACCAGCTAAACCTAATTACATTAAATCACATCCCAAAAGGGTACAAAGCATTAATATTTTTTTATATCCCCATGGGGGTTATTTTCCTATACTTCACATACTGTGACTTTCAATTTGCGCTAATTTTCCAAAACAAATTCATATAGAATCAGCTAGAAAAAGGAAACCTAAAAGAGAAAAATGGAACAGGTATTGAGACATTTTAAGAATTCAACTGTAGTAGCTCTAATTTCCACTGTAACAAAGCTTGAGAACTAACTTCAGACAGTTGATTTTTCCTTATTTCACTGATATCCTTTCCTTTTTAAGATCCAAATAAGGTTTAAAAAAATGCTATCAAAATTATCTTAATAATAAAAATAAAAATAAAATATAGAATTTACAAACCCATTTCTAACCAAACGCAAACCAGAGCCTCAATATGGTGTCTGAAGAAACACTAGCAGATGCTAGTTTTTGCCTTACTTTCTCCAAAGGAGTCTTCCATAGAAAGAACGAACTATGCCCATGCAAACCTAGACAAGAATTGGAGCCCGTTTCCACAATAGATACAATTATTCTAGAACATGTAATCACAACTGTTTCCATCAGGTAAGTTAACAAGAAACTGTAATTAAGTCAGTCCTTTAAGAATACGTACTTTATTTAAAAGGTAGATAAAGCAATACCCAGAAGTCAATTTTGTATTAAAAAATATTCAGCAGCCACGTTAAAATTATGTACAAAATAAATTTAATGTACAAAATACCTTAGAAGTACACAATCTGAATACTAGAAGTAGTAGGTCTATGTAGCTTAGTATTCTCTTTATGTCCATATGCAAACACAGACACAAGTACTTTACAATGTTAATATGTGAATTCCAAAACAAGTAGCACAACCTGTATTAGACAAAGATACCCACTAGCTGAAAAATGGGGGGTGGGGGGGTGGGGAAATTTATATACATACATCAATAAAATAAGCTCAGTGTTAAGCATAAAGTAGATTTATTAACAAGAATTCCAACATTCATTAGGCAGAAACACTTCAGCGCAAAGGCCAAAGACAGACTTGTTATACAGAAGTGCCATATGCTGTAGTATCATGCAGTATTCTAAAACAATTAAACCTGTCACTAATGACACAAACCCAGTTCTCAGTAAGGAAATTAAAATATCTGCTTCACTTAAAAAGCAAATATAGTAACACATTCCCTTTTCCTAATAAAAACAAAACTGTAAGATTTTCCAAGCATGGAAATGAACAACCTCTACTGAAAATTCATTGGAATTTAGGTTTATCCACCACTTAGGTACCTTCTGCAGTGTTCAGCCTGCAGGTTTGTACTAATTCAACACTCACTTCGGGATTTAGGATTGCAAACTGAAGAAAAATCCCACCCCTACTTCTTATACACTAAACAGCATGTATTGCTTCTTCAAGACCACTAACAACACTGACACAAATGCAAATGAAAAAGTATTTATACATGAAAATTTAGCTATATCACAAGATCCAAAATTGTTTACCGAGGTATCAATCCCACAGTAAGATCTACAATAAAGATGCAATGCTGATGCCCTTTGGCTTCAGTCACTTGTTTCAACTTTGATCTGCATGAAACCTATGGCAAAAATGAGCTCTGAGTACTATGCATTGCCACCCACTACTTGTACATACTTTCCAATGGAATTCATAGCACATACATTTAGGTGTATGTCCAGTTTACATTCCAAAATTATTAAAAAATTGTAAGAAGTGTCACGCAAAGAAAAGCAGCCAGGGGAATGAGAAAATAGACCAAAATCAAGGACAAGTTCAGCAAGAGTAAAAGGAAAGATTTCTAGAGAAAAACAAAGCTATTCAAGTGAAAATTTAAAAAAACCACAAAAACCAAACTGCCATGTATTAGAAATCTCTACCTACATTAATTAGTGCCTCAAGAGTATTTGGAACATAAGTAAGCAAAACCACCTAAAAATATACCAGGCATGATGATGCCAAACTTTGCACTAATACTTTACTTTTAAAAATTTGAATTTCTCTACTAGAAGAATATATATAATTCTGGAAAAACTGAACTTTAATTATAAACTCTCCAAGTAGGACATTTTGCCTCAGTGGGAAAAAGAGACTTGAACTTTTAAGCAGTAGGAAGTTAATATTTGGAGTAACTACAGAGAAACTGATCATTGAAAAGCATTCCATACTGTTCAAAAAGCAGAATTTACTATTAAGACTAATTAATAAAACAACCAGTGTACCATCAGTATCAGCCAGACTTCTGTAGGAAGTCTTCCAAGAAAGTAAATAAATTCTGGTCCTGCCCATGAACTTATCAGATCATAGCATGTACCCTGGATTGTATTATTTACACTTCAGTTCTTTAAGGCACTCAAACTAAGTAAGAATACAGATAGCTAGATTAACATGTCAGCTAGAACATAAACACTGCAGCACTGTCATTATATAAAACTTTTATTAGTAAGGGTAAGAAATATTAATTTCATTCAAGAGGTCAGAGGTCACACTGTTCATAGTTCTAAATGACAATAGCATCAACTAGACAAACAAGCAAAATATACAGAACATGAAATTTGTACCTGAGAGCACTGGAACATGTTTTATTTTTATTTAGAAACAAAACTGTAGTGCAACCTGACTTTAGGAATAAACCTAAAGCTTTTGTCTGCTTTTTGATTCAACATGCTCAACAGAAATTAGATTAAAATTGTATCTACTGTTCCATACTAGCTGCCAAGTTTAGCATGAATAAGCGTATGGCAGTATCTGAACAAACATTCTTCTAGTTGCAGCAGTACTTTTATTGCACTTATTGCTGTTCAGAATCTAAAATACTGACACTGACACTGGAAACATACTAAAAGTAGTAGTATTTACTAAAAGAGAAGTTGAAATACACATGTAGTTACTAATTTGACTAGAAGGGGCACCAGAATCTGGTAACTATCAGCTAAAAAAAATTTTTCAGAATGTCCCAATTCTGATCGTCCATTTAAAGATTCAAAGTAACAGCGACTGGTGCAAACAGTTGAAGAGAATACATTTCCATTACTAAAGAAAGCTTTCTTCAAAACAGACAAGAGGGAGACACAAACAGCACTTACACTGCCCATTTTTTTTTTTTCAATTGAGCAAACGCTCATGCCAATACTTTTCCAAAAAACCTGAGAATAAACCACAGAATCCTAGCTAATCTTCCAATGAAATACATGTATATGCCCACAAAATAGCGGATTCCACACTTTTGACAGCTGATGGGGTGGAGGGGAGGCACACAGTTTTAATTGCTTGCTCCCCTGAAAATTTGGTCCTATCAAAAATTACATGTCCTACCACAAGTAAAACCATTAAGACCTGAGGTTAGCGAGGCTTTTTAAAACTAAAGGTATTTCTGTTGTAATATTGTAATCAGTATAACGATAGAAGAGAATAATGACATTGACTGAAAACATCAACTACAAGACTGGCAGTTTACCAGCATACCTTATCAGAAAATCTAACTTTAAGAATATTTATTACATCAGTCATAATATAAACTGAGGTTCCTGCTCCCCAAACTATACACACCATATAGCAAAACTAAATTACAAAATAATAACTGTGTTCTTCCCAACAAACTGTATCTTCAACACCTACAGATGTTTCAAGAAGTCTAATGCTGTTTATAGAATTTTGTGCATGCAATATCTATAGTAAAGTTCAAGACTTTGCAAAAGTTAAAAATGTTATATTGTCAGTGAAAATTAGACAAAAATAAAGATATTCAGTGCAACAGCTTAAAAGTTCACATACAAATTTGCTACCAAACAGTGAGAATGTAACATGTCAATTAAAAAAATAAAAAAATCCAATTCTGCATTATAAATAGGTCCTACATAATTAATATTTTTCATATATCAAGACATAAACACTGTTTCTTGGAGGGGTTTGTTTGTGTGGGTTTGGTTGCTTGGCTGGTTTGGTTTTTTGCTTTCTTTTTTTTTTTCATTACTCTCTTGTGAAAGCTTTTTTTTGGTTAGCTTTCACAATGTCATCAGGAGATGCTGATTTGAAGTCAAATGGTGTTATGGTTATTATAGGACCAGTTTCCTTGGGTTTTACATCTTGTACTTGTCTACTGTATAGGAAAGCCTTATGTATACCAATTGTGCGCCGCTTATAACCTTTTGGAGGATAACGGAGACACAAGGTTAAAGCAAAAGCTGAAGGTCTTGCACGCAATGCCTTTATCCATGAAAGGGACAAATCCTGCCTCTTAGAAGCAAGACCTCTTTTGGGTTTTTTATCTGTTTTGGCAAAACCAGAATATTTTCCTTGTTTTTCTTTTAAATGTTTAGATTCAGGGCTCAAGACACTTGACTGTCCTACCACATTTTGTTTTGCAGAAACATCCGCATTTTTTACGAGGACACTTAAATCAATGTTGATTCTTTTAGAGGGCCTTAGTTCAATTACATCAAGCATGGGGAAGTCTGTCTGTTGTTGAGTTTTGTCTACTTCAATAGTCTCTGCTATTAAATCCGAGAGTGATAAATTCTCAACCTCCTTTCGTGGAGAAACTTTGGACAGGACTAGAGAAGACAAAGATCCTGTTAGCTCTGGCATCCCACCTGAAGTTTGAGGTTGACTTACTAGTTGCGATAATGGTGAGATTCCCAACTTTGTATCAGTGAGACTTGCTGTTGACTGGGTATAAAGGTCAGCCAAAGAGTAACAGTGGCTAGCACTGCTTTCCTGGTGCTCCTGAAGTAAGTCAGCCAACATTGTACTTCCAGACCTTAACACTGGCAAAGCAGCCGTATCTGAAGAGGGGCTTTCTTGTTTTCTACTTTGCACAACTGAAGAAAAATTTTCAAGTTCATTATTTCTATTTACAGTATGACTGACTTTGTTATCAAGAGCCAATTTTCCTAAAGCACTTGTTAAACACGGAGGACTGTAAAAATACGCATTACTATTACGATCAGAAGTATCTGAGGAAACAAGAGGAATGCAGTCTTCAGGACTCAGAGAATCACAAAGCACATTCTGCATTGGCAAGGATTTCAAGTCCTGTGTTTCCTTGCATTCCAACTTCTTAAAAGAAGAATATCCAGATGGGTTACTTCCTATACTAAAGTAATTATCTTCACTGTTAGAAATCAAATTTACTGTATTAGCACTTTCTGGTAGTTGATTCTCTGCCTGTTTATTCACAGGTTCACAAAACAATTCTTTACATAAATCATCACTGAAACAAGATGACAGAACAAGTGAAGAGGATTTCAACCCTTTCCTTTCAGATGAAGGTATATTGGATTTTTCAGCATTAAGGAGTATTCTGTCATTTTTAATTAGAGAGTAACAAGCTGAACCACTTTTGGCTGTCAGGTTTCCAAACCCAGGTTTGTTGGTGTTGTCAGCAACACTTTCTGCTGCACAAGAGAAACCACCTGTATCAATACACATTTCTGGACAACAAAGTAAGTCTCCTTACCTTACAATAGCCAATAATTTTCAGATGCAAATGCAGTCACAACGAAATATCCATTTTTTTAAAAGTTGACAGCAGCAACAGAAAAATCAAGGAGAAACATGAAAAGGCATTTAATTACTAAGTGTTATCCAAAGACATGCAATGTTATACAATTAAATTATGGGTATCTACTGAAATACCTAAGAAACTGTAAGAACCAGCAAAGTATGCCAGTAAGGATTACAAAGATTTAAACATAAATCAAAACAAGAAAGTTAATGTACAGATACTACCAAAAAAAGGGTGGAACTGAGGATGGGAGATTATCAGTTCACAAATAATGGAAGTGCTTAAAACTTAAAGATGTTGCCCAACTTTTAGGACACTTATTTATTCAATTAAGTTATATATTAGAAATCAGAAATGTACTGTGAACTGTGGATACTCGCAGTTTGAATTTAAACTGACACTAAGGTTGTTACTTTGACTTCTAGCTCAAGAAAAGCTACTTTCCTTTAAATGTTTTTAGAACACAGAAATAGAAAAGTTCATCTTTTTTAAATTTCTAATAAATTTCTAATGTAATAACAAGCATCTTCACAGCCTGTAAAGCCAAAATTAAACTGTACTTAGAAATGAATCATCTTCAGTGTAAACAATTAAATAGAAGTATACCTTTTGTTGTCTTTCCTACAGTCACAGTGTCCTCATTCTTGGTCTTCACATTTTGCTTACTGCCTTGAGAAAGCACAAGATCCAAAGCCTTCTGTACATCAAATTTACTATCCAGTACTGCTTGCACCATTTTTTGCTCTGGTACAGACTCTGCCAAAACTTCTCTCATTTGATCAAGGCATGAATTAAGACGGGCTAAAAGAGACATATGACTGTTATAAGCTGCACAAAAAAAATGTCTTAAGTGGCCTAACCACTAGCACCACACATCTGATTAACAAAAACAGGAGAAAAATATCACAGTAAGAGATAAAACCTTTAGAAATTAACTTTAATCTCACTTACTGCCATGATAAAGTCTGCCCCCGAACCCTGCAGAATATTTGAATAATTCCAGATATTGCTATAAGGAACATATCACCAACTACTATTTATTAGTCTATAAAGTCTCAATATTGAAATCCTTTGATGTTGTGAAATTAAATATCTTCACTGTTGAGAAGCACAAATAAACAACTTAAAATTATCCGAATTTAATAAGTCAACGTGGAATCCCATTGAACAACACAATTCCAGTGTTTACAGATGTTATAATTAACACCCAAAGTAAAACAGCATTTTCAGAGGCCTCAGGCCTTAACAACTGAAAACTCTGGATCAACGCGCCAGGTTTTAAACTACCTGTAATCTTTACCTTTCCTAAACCTGTAATACATTTTTTGGCTGATAAAATCAATTCTCTTTGGAGCATATTTCTGCAACCAGTATAAGCCTTGTAAGACAAGTTTCTTAAGTCTTGACTTGCCACACACCAGGAAGACTGAAAATTCACCAGGCTGCCACTCACTGGAAGTAGTGTGCTGATCAGACATACAAACACAAGAGAACAGAAGAGAATCTTCCTGTGTATCATAGGTTCTGCTAGTTCAGATTTTAGACAACAGTAAGTGAACAACAGGAAGACTACTACAGATTATTTATTTGAACACCTTCTCAAAGATGGTGATGTTTAAAGAACTTTGCTAAGGGAATTTGACACCACAGAATTCCAACTGGTTACTCAAATCAGCAACCTCAACCTGTAATCCAAATAGCAAGGCAATGCACTCCAGATATCTGCTCTGCAGAACAAGTACTGGCACAGCCCTGGCACAATGTGCCAGTTGGCCATTTTACTATCTAACATTCAACAAGGCCAATCTTACCAAACTCTCTGCAGCCAGATGGACCGCAATTAATCATTTTGTGTTAACGGCCAACACTGCACACTATACCAAACATTACAGGTCTTGTGGGACAACTGCTGTTTTCACAGCAGAAATGGTTATTTCTAGGTTTCTTTACCATCTTCTTTTAGTCCAGAATTTTACCTTCCTTCTTTCTTCAATGTCAATTCTTAACTGTTTGAGTCTGTCAAAAGCATTCTGAAGAGCCAGGGTACCATACTGTATCGTCCAGATCACCTGTATCCACATACTGATTCTTTCAAACTGCCCTCTACAGCATTATTTCCTGCTGTAAAAACATGTCTATTACACCCCAATTTATCATGTTTTACCCGTGTGTCTACGCATTAGCATAGCTTCTACCAATTTACTTGACATGGAATCTAGATTGTTTCTATTCTGTCCATTGTTTCTGAATTTTCTGTAACTTGTTTTAAATACCACATTTCATTCATGTATTTTATTGACTATTCATTCACCAACACACTTTACTTTGAGCTTATCAAGATTTTAAAAATAATCCTCGTTTTCCAAAACATTAAAACCTGAAGTTAACTATTAATACTTGGGAAGGATACTTGTGAGTATTTCTCACAAAGCATGTAATTAAGCCATCAGGAAGCAAGTTTAAAAAACTAAAGCAAGTATTTTGCCCTCAACCACTCAGAACTCTGCTTGTAACGTGGAATTCACAGCTGAAGGACAGAATAGAAACCAAATGAATTCAAAACAGGGTAAGAAAAGATTGCAGAGGATACAGATATCTGAAGATATTGGCTACTATTTCAAGGAAATGCATGACTTTGAAAACCTCTGAAATACTGCTAATTGCCATAATTTGGAATGCAATACAAGCAAAAAAAAAAATCATTCTACAACTACTCCATTTCTAATACTCTTCCCTAAGCATCCATTTGCTGTATCAAGACCTTGAGCTACATGGATGCTTGGCCTGAGCCAGTACAGTTGTTCTTATGTATGAATTTCACATCAAATCTCACTGCATCTAATAAGAAACTAAAACATGTTTCAAAGTATGCAACCAAGTACTATACAAAAGGCAGTTACAAGCTTAAAGAATCACCACTGAAGCTATCTAATTTCATGGAGAGTGGTGTTCTACAAGATTACGAAGTTGTGAGCAGCGTCAGTCAAGTTACAAACATTAATTTAAAGCTATTTTAGTAAGTCCTTAATTCATAAAATAGATTGTTTTGAGAATTATTTATTGTCTATAATTACCTCTATCAACGTCAGTCAACTGATGATTAGATGTAAAATAATCAGCTGTATCATCTGTACCTTCATAGCCATATCCTTCTTCTTCTAATGGCTCAGCACACATTGCTGGTTTGTCTCGTCTGGAGTAGATAAACTGAGCTGCTGCATTAGGCACAAAACAAAGTATTAAAAAAAGTCAAATCTTTTTTCCTCCTTTAAAAACAAAACATATCTGAAGGGGGAAAAGTGTTAGGACGCTGCCGTTGCAGTGGTTTCAGGGGTGGGGAACACTACTGTATAATGATTACTACCTGAAGACTGTACAAAGCTTACAACAGTTCATGCTAGAATATAAGAAAGTCATCCTCACAGTGAAACCACAGGCTGGGCAATATCCTCATATCCATGTAATGCAGTAATTCTGCATTATTCAATATTCATTCTGCATTATTCAAGTTCAATATTCAAACAAAAGAATATGCCCCAGGTTCAAAAAAGTAGTATTTTCTATACCAAATTACTCTCTACGGCCTAATGCCTTCAGAACCATACTCCGCAATTATTTTTTTACCTCAGTTACAAGTAAAAAAAAAAATTATCATGAAAATACCATTGCTTTCACAGTATGGCACTGTCAAACTACTGATAATTTAATGGAGTTAAACACATTCTTCTCTTCTTGGAATTTCATTAGAAATACAGCCCATGAGTTAAAACATATTCACACAAAACTTTAAACAAGTACATAATTCCACTCTGATTTTGCAACACATTAAGACATATATAGATAAAACTTCTTGTTGAACATGAGACCTAGTCATTACCTCTCTCAGAAATGTACAAAATATAATGTAAACAAATTTCCTTATGTTATGTAATACGCTCTCCAGCTCTAAAACACATACGTAAAGCATTTGTATATCCAGCAGTAGTATAGCCTTAGCAACTGTTTCCCAAATGCATACCATTCCAAATTCAATCACCATAACTGAAGGAAGTATTAAAATATTACTATACAATCTAGATCAGATTATTTTATAAATGAAGGTTAGGTAAAAGGAATTCTTAGGAAAATAGCTGTGCACAAGCAAGAATTAGTTTTGTAATATAGCAGTTTATACTTGAGTAAAAAGTAAGCATGTTGCATGTTTTCATCACAAAATACAAGACTACCTTAATTCTTCTTAGAAAGTGTCTGAAAAATTCTAGCATAAAATGCAATACTTGGAAATTGAATGCAAGCAATCTGCTGGGGAATGTGACTACAAATGATAAAAATACACACCTAGATTCACTAACCAAAATCAACAGGATGACAGAGGAACAGATTTTTAAAGACCTAATTAACTCAAGTACCTGTGGCAAGAGGACACAGACTACATCACAGTTGCAGTGGATTTAGATGTGGCATGGTTACCTGCAACACAGCTTCACATCAGCCTCAGCCATACTATTTTCAGAGCCTACTCAGCTCTAGAAACACTGCCACCAAATCCAGGAAAATCTTGCCAGAGATTCAACTGCAGAACACAACCTAATGATTCTACAGTTGGACCGAATTCATCTGGGCTGAGACGCTCCAATTACATCTTACCTGAGCACACAGCATCACTGTTTTCATACCTACTTTGCAACATTACAAATGCCAGAAGGCTTCTTAGCTCCATGAGATCTTGCATGAGAACACAAGCCAGTAAGGATCAGTGCTGCATCCCACAATAAGACTCCCTCCCCACATTTACCCAAAGTTGTGTAAAAGACAAATTACCAGGTGCAGAATCATAACTGTTAAGCCCAGCTATATCTTAATAACAATTCTGAAAGATACCAAACGTTTCAAGACTACCAACACATTCAGATTTTTATATTATCAAGTATATTCTGACCATCCAAGACAATATACTTGTTTGACTGAAGATGTGCCCAGTTGTCTAACGTGACTTCCAAGTACAACAATGCCTCATGTTACCTAACTGACTTGAAAATTATTATGGCCGCTAGGCACTCTTCAAAAGTTTCACTAGCTTTTAAAAACCGTTTTATACACAAATAAATATCAGAGTAGGCATCAATGGACAGTGCTTATAGGTAACCATTGGAACTAACCTGTTGAAGGAGAAATGCAATAATCATCTTCTACTGATTGGCCATACACATCATCATCTTCAAAATCTATGAAGCAGAAACAGTAAGATTAGTCTGCACAATTTCTAAATACTTAATATTATAATTCAAAGTGTAGTTTTTACACAAGGTTTTAAGAAAGTATGCATATCTAATATTCCAGAAGTGCAGGTAAGTACTGTTTATTTACCTTGGTAAGAAATTCTGAGTTACAATAATGTAATTTTAATACTCTATTCATTAGGAAAGCTGAAAATTTTCAAGGGTTGCCATGCTTCACACTTCTTCCTTCAGCATCTCCTTTGGAAGGCTGCCCACACAGTCCAAACACAGCTTTCTACAGTTCCACAAATCTTCACCCACGGCACTTCTCTTGATATTTCTGCTTGACCTCTCAACAGTCTTAACCACAAGACAGTTCAATTACAATCCCTACTCCAACAACTCAGGATTAGCACTGCTACTCCATACCTGTCTACTTCTCAGCTTTCCTCTCTAGTCCATCCTTACGGCCACACACTTTTTGAGTTCAGCAAGGCAAAAACACAATTCACAATTCCCTTTGAACATGCAAAGTTGTTTCAGCCAAAAAACAAGAACCTTATATATTTACTTAAATATAACCATACACTTTCCCCATTAAAGAGGAATCAGTTATGAGGAAACACAAAGAGAAAGCAAATCACATTCCCCTCTCCCAATATCCTAGTACCATGTAACCTTGAAAATAAATTTGTAGTTTTCACTAACTAATAAGGAAATACATGAAAAAAGATGTTACTGCATACACTTGGCAGTTTCACAAACAACATGTATTGTTTGTAATTCTAAGAGCCAGAGAAAAAAAGCAGCTAACAACTAAAAAAAATCTGCACTGGATACCAACTTATGGACCACAGAACTGGGACATTACAAACACTGTACACATCTATAAAAGCCTCAGAATTTGCAGCACAAAAGGTTCACTTATCTCAAACTCAACTTAACTCTGTAATTTTCAAAAAAACACGAATGAAAAGCAGTAGCTAAAAAGGCAGGCACAAGTATAAGAAAAGTTTAATGAAGGACCCAGGAAGCTACTTTGGAAGTTAAGTATCTCAGGATAAAGAAAACATATTATAAGCTTGTTTTGACTGATTGTCTTTAAAAAAAAAAGTGCACTGTTAATCTACTTTTTGACCACTGTCTCCTGGTTCCTTGCTAGGACCAATTAATCTATAAAAAGTCCAGAGAACAGCTATACATTTTTTTCAAGGTAAGATCCCTTTTCATAATTTGGCCAATACTTGGAGAGTGTCACGGGGAACTCCAAAATGACTTGTGTGAATGGTTAATTCAGATTTAGTACTAAGTGAAATCAAGGTAAGTCTTGTCAGTGTGCATTATCTGAACTACCTGTATATCCTATACTAGTTTAATTTCTAGACTAAGAAAGACATCTCTGTGAAAATGGTTCACCTTTCATTGACCATAAAAATGATCATTAAAAAATGACAGAAATTACAGAATAGAACCAACAGAAGCATTCCACAGTATCAACAACTGTATCACCAACATACTCTCTGCTGGAATATTACCATACCTCAAAAAGAAGAGAGCAGAAATAGAATATGGTCAAATAAAGGCCACAAGATCCAAGACCTCAGAAGCCTTCCTATGAAAGGAGACCAAAAAATACTGCAAATGTTTACTTTAGAAAGGATACAAATAATTTGGCCAGACAAAGCATTACAGAATCATAAATGGCATAAGAAGAACAAATGGCATTATATGAAATAATAATAAAAAAAGATGACAGAAGCGTACTTCATTTGGGATAAATTATTGTAAGCGACTACAGAAGTTGTACATGGTATAAATACAAAGACCACACATATACATACTTCTAATTAAACCTTACGCGTAATGCAATAGTAAATTTACAAATAGCACTATCAACTTAAGCCTCATATGACCGCAAATTACTATGTATGTCAGCAACCTCATTAGAAGAGATTCTAATCACAGTGTACAAACACTGAAATAAATTCTACAGAGTGGGCACCCAACTTCACAGAGACAGAGATTCAGTTGAAATCAACATTTCAAGTACTCTGTGATGAAGAAAAATCTCTATAGAGGATGAAAGAATGACACAGTAAAATCCCCAATCCAGTCTAAAATGTTGCCTATAATGGGTAAATTTGCACTAGTAAAACCTGCAGGGTAGGCCACACAAATGTCACAGTTCACATGGATTTACATGACTTCCCCAATTCCAAGACTGTGATGCATAACCCAATCTGTGCTACTATAACACATATTGACATTGCATCTGTTCACTCAGCAGCAAAAGACCAGAGGTAGGCAGAAGTATTTCCTGTGTTTTTTTACCTATCCTGACAAAGTGAGGCAACAAAATAGCTGCTCCCACACCAATATCAACTGTGGTCCACTTTTCCACAGCCCAAGACAACACAAAGGAAGCCTCTGGAAAAAAAGTGCACAGTTCATAGTTTGCCTAAGTTAATGGGTCAGGGCACAACGCAAGCTTCAGTACTGCAGGTATGACCGAGTTCTTACACAAGAGCTTGTTCATTCCATGCACACGGAAGTTACATATGTCAGAAAGGTGTCTGAAAAACAGGGTCTTCCTCAGGTATTCAACTCCATCTTCAAGAACTACATTTCTTCTACAAAGAAGAGCTGCTGCCTCATGTCTATTATTATGGCTGAACAACAGCAACAATTTGCTAGAGTTAGACTGGGAACACAAATTTTTAAGTTTCACAAGACTAAAGAAGGGCAGGTTCAATTGCACAGAGGGTCACTCCCACCCGCCTGAAAAGCAGTCAACTTCGGCAGCTTAAGGCAAGGCAGGTAAGCCCTGCCGTGGCTCGGCCTGCGCGCCAAAGCTGGGCTTTGCCCGTGTGAGCCCCGGGGCGACCTTGGCAGCAGGATGCGGCCCCGGAGGGCAGCGGCCGCGCGGCCACGTGCGCCCCACCCGCCACTCAGGCGGGAGGCGGCGGGGGGGGGGGGGGGGGGGCTGGGGGCGGGGTAGGGGCGGCGAGGCCTCTCACGGAGCCTCGTCCAACCCCCGCGGAGGGGAGGAAGGGGAGGCGGCTGCTTCTCCCCTCCCACCGCCCTCGACAGCCCCCCGCACCCTCCCCTCCACCCGCGCGGGCCCCGGCACACCTTCCCGCCCGCGGACACCGCCGCGCATAGCCGCGGCGCGGAGGGCCCCGCCGGGGGAAGGCGTGCGGGCTGGAGGGGCGCGAAGGGGCCGGCGGCTGGGACGGTTCCCGCAGCTCCGCCGCCGCCTCCTGCCCGCCACTACCTTCGTCGTAGTTATAGCCTCGGACGTTCCTGTGTCGGGACATGATGGCGGCGGCGGCCGCCTCGCTCGCCCGCGGTGGTGCTGGCGCGGCGGACCTAGGGCGCCATGTTGATGTCCGGCGGGGCTGGCGCTGTCCCCCTGCGCAGGCGCGCCGCGCGCCCGCCCGCTCTCATCGCGCCCTCGCGCATGCGCGGCGTCTCCCGCCTCGCCCGGCCGCTCCCTGGGCGGCCCGTCGCGCGGGGCGAGGGGGGGCGGCTCCTTACGCTGCTCGCGCTCCGCCCCTGCGCCGGGCCGGTGGTGACGTCAGCGGCTGGCGCGGGCTTGCCTGGCGCGGCAGGAGGGCTGGGGGAGGCCGGGGAGGCCGCTGCCGTAGGGCCCGTGCCGCCCGCCCGCGGGCTCCCTCGGCTTCCTCGGCTTCCTCGGAGGCGCTGAGGGAAGGGCCGCTGCGGCCCCGCGCTCCGGGAAGTTTTTGCGCGCAGCTTCCTCCGGTAGCGCCGTGCTCAGCCCTGCGTAACGCGGAGCGGGCCCGGCCCCAAAAGCGGTGGGGCCTGTACGCCTCACCGGCCCCCCGGCGGGCAAACTGCCCCGGCCTCGCCCGGCAGCTATCCCACCGCTCCGCCAACATCCCACCACAATCCCACCACCCCGCCACCGACGCTGTCATGACTGTGATCTTACAGTCGAGTGCAGTCCTGGCATTTGATGTGTAACCCTCACTGCTACATCTTACTCACACCTCACACTTAATAAATGGCTGCGACCGTATGTGCATGTATGTAGGCAAGTGTATTTAAAGTTATTAAAAATGGTTGTATCATTGATGACAATGTGGGATTCTGAGTTGGCCTACGTTCGCTGAAGGCTATGCGCATTACAACACGCCCTCAAAACACCATTTCCACATTTGTGTACCACCACAGGAGCAGAGTTGGTATGGCTTTGAAGTTAACTACAAGCTTTTTTCAGTTCTGGACCTGAAACAGCTCAAATTAACCTGGCTCGTTGGTAACTAGTGGCTGTTACGATCCAGTGACTAGTGGCTGGGATTAAATGTGCTGGCTTGCAGGTAAATGCAAACCATATTAATTAGCATTTCTACTGGTAATGTTAAGCAGCAAAATGGCAAGGTATTAGGCTCTATAGCGGTCTTGATTTTACTTCATTGACACATTACTGTAGCCACCATCTAAAACAGTTTCAGCCTCCAGGTGCTGTTGGGATCAGGTAATCAAGGAACATCCCTACAGTTACTCCTTTTACTGTGTCAGGAGAGGAGGGCAAGCAGAGAAAACTGTAAGTTTCAGTGGCAAGGGGAGGAGACACATCCCAGTTCCCAGGCCCTGCCAGTGCTCCCTGCTGAGTGCCATTTCTGACAGACTCGGCTGCTTCTACATCCTCCAGCCCAGTTGTTCCCCAGATGCCTGCATTCATCTACATACTCAGGAGCTGCTAGACAGACAACCCCATGAATATTTCTCAAGTCAGATGTTTCCATCTTCAAGATCTTTAATACTTTGTTTACCGTCTTTTTAGCCAGCTTTCACAAAACCAGAAATCCAGCCTCCTCCAGCCACCTGCGTGCCCCAGGTGTCCTATATCCCACCACATAGCCTCACATCCCTACGAACACGCATACCCTGGGTTTGTAACTGCCACCTAACTATTGTCTCATCCTGGCCCACATGCCAAAACTGCCACTATCTGCAACTCCACATCCTTCCTGGTCACAGCCGGAGGTGGAGTGTGTTAAACATAAGCGGAAGTTTGTGTTCATATACAAATTGTATGCAAATGTGCAGATTGTTTTCTTAAGTTATTTGCATATTTCTAACTAATTTGTACAGAACAGCATATGTAGCTGCACAAACTTAGGATCTATATAATATTTTTTCATATAGTGCTAAGATTAAAATAGAATTGGAAACAAAGATTTCTAATTAATGCTGGTGTCCTGTGGACCTTAAGTGACCCAAATGTTCTCTACAGCAGAGGTTTGACAGAAGTTGTCAATCTCTTGATAAAGGTCGAAGACACACAAGTGAAGAATTGCTGTCATACTTTATGATTTAATATTATATGGCCAGGATGACAAAATTCTGAATTAAAAACCTGATTCCAGCACGTGCTATCTGAGCATTTAGTGAAGTAACTTAAGACACTGTAGCACTAGAACCCACACAGCATCCTGCCAGTCTTTACTTTGGAAGCCAATGGCTTTGCTTTGGAAATGGCACTTTTTCCAGCCTCCAAAATTACTTAGATTCCATTTTTCAAATGTTAAAAACTCCAGTAAATCTTAGTCATGTAAACTTAGCTTTTTTTTTTCTTTCAAATAGTGACATTTCTCATTTCACGCCTAATCATCCTATTGCAAAAATGCTTCTTTTATCCTTCTTATTCATGCTTTTTACACAAATCAACAGCTGTTTGTCAAATAATAATTTCATGCTTAGTTTTACGTTCATCTCTGTTACGTTATTGCTCTTGATTTTCAGTGACCGTGACCTCCACAGATTTGACCCACATTTTGTTTCTTGATAGTCAAATGTAACATTTTTTTCAAGATTTCAAATTAGTGTTTTAAAAAAGAAAATAAATAATAGTTGTAAGAATGTAAAGATGATCTAAACCCAGTGTAAGAGATAATACACTATGTAGTCTTTCTGTGGCATTAACAGTGAACTTGGAAGGCTGCTGGTTTTCTTCATTTTAAGTGTAGTAGGTTATATCATGAGAAGACCTGAGGAAAAAAAAACAACACAAGAACAACAATTTCTTACAGACTCACTATTACTTCGTATTACAACAGTATTTTCAAACAGTCATAAATACACTGTGGTCATTCCTTGCCTTTCCTTAAGCCTGAAACCTGTGTCAATGTCTTCGGTAAAGGTGTTCAAGAAATAATAGGCTTTAGTCCTCAAGCCCTGACTATACCTCAGTGCTGTTTGTAAGTGAATGCAAGGTTCACGAAAGGTATTCATCTGATAGCAAAAAAGTCTATAACTAAACATTATTCCTTCAGCAGTAATTAAAGCACCATCAGAGAACCTCGTCAGTCTGGCTCCAGCAGCCCTGACAGAGGAATGACTAACCAGGTCACTTCTGGTAAACACTACAAGCATTCATTTCCTTCCTGTGCACTGGGATTATATATTTAAGGCATGTGCATTAAGAAGTGAACTAAAACCACCAGTCTCAATCCAGGTGGCAGCATTACTGGCAATCCTGGTTTTTTCAGCAGTTTCCTGGGCACTTCCAGTCCCAGCACTACTAAATTTTTTTTGTAACAGTCCAAATAAATTAATAAAATATTTAATCATTACTTTTAGCTAAGCAAGAAGTCTTTCGAATTATGTTACTACTTCTGAAAGTGAAGCTACCCAGCTTTTTAGTAGTTTTAAAGTTCTTAGTTAAAAAAATATTTAGTGTGTTTCAATATTCTTAAGCAAGACCTGATCCAGGGGAAAAAACAGCATAATTCCAGATCTTATTCCCCACTATGTGATGTGGGTGCTAAGTTTTGGAATATATATATTATCAATGTCACTAAGCACTTTTCCATATGTTAAATTATCTGACAAGATGAAAAGAACTGCAGCCAATAAATGCCTGTCTGTTTCAGGGGGGAGGCGGGGGGGGGGGGGGGTGTTGGGGTTGGGTTTTTTTTAAGATGACACCATCTAGATTAGAAGCTGATCTAGGAGCCAGAAAGCGAAGAGTATTAATAAATGATAATTTTGTACATATGGTAAATAGAAAGTGTCTCAAATTTTCCACAGTATGAATGGACTTGTTAAATATATTATTATTTCTTTCAGGATGGATTAGTAAGCAGAACAACAAGTTTTGCATGTGAGTTCTTGATTTATGTTAGTCGAGACCTTATACAATTTCAACAGGATCTAGCTAAGTTATATGGCAAGTGATGTCAGATGGTAATGTAATGGCAATTTAGTCTGGCTAAATTGCCTATCTGGATGGTTGAACATAGAATCATAGAATCGTTTAGGTTGGAAAAGACCTTTAAGATTATTGAGTCCAACCATACACCTAACACTGCCAAGTCCATCACATCTGTGTTCCTCACAGGTATGTAAACTTACAATAAGGAATAAAATATTTCAGTGACATTAGTTATGTCTATACTGCCTGAAACACTTTAGGCTCAATCCCAAATTCCCCTGTCATCCTGCTGCCTCCCTGCTGGCTTTCAGACTGTTTCTCATCTGCAGTGACCCAAACGTCAGCCCAGAAGGGGAAGCTCAGTGTCTGCAAGGAGGGGAACTGCCTTGAACCTTGTGGATTCGAGAGCAGGAGTTCAAATTCAAGCATGGTTGCCAAGAGCATGGTAGCTACAGCCACTGTGAAGCACTCCCCGAAAATCCCGGATCAATTGTTTTTAGTGCTGAATGCAAATAAAAAAATAAGATATGATTACAACAGAGAGTGGCATTCACTTCTAGTTGATCTATGAAGTGTATTGTTGATATAGAGTGAGATAAGTGATGAGAATCATCAGGGGCATGGGAAATTTCTTACATGAAGAAAGATTAAAAGGCTTAAGAATTTGTCTTGCAGAGGAGATGTATAAAATGGGACATGACCAAAGTCTATGCTAGGGAATGGCTTAGAAAAAGCCACTATTTTTTTCCCTCATAGTGAAAGAGGAAATTCCTTGAGATTGAAAAAAGGCAAATTTTAAACTGATCAAAGTAAACAATTTTCATTCAGCACAGAATTAGACTGTAAAATTCACTGCCAGAAGAAATGATCACAGCCAAAAGCTTAGCAGGATTCAAACGGCTTAGATACTTGTGTAGGTGGCAAGAATACTTAAACATGATCACAGTAAATATTTAAAATCTATATAAAAGTTCTGCAAGGTATGAAAATCTTCATGTTAGTGATTCAGTCTTCTTTTAATTGCTGCAGGTGACTGACAGGATAAATTAATGGGAGCTACAGACATAAGGAAGAGAAAACAGAAGGCTGTAATTATGAATTGGTGGAATATGATGCACGTGTCTGTGCTAAAGCATGTTATAATGACACATATATATGTAGTGACAGCATTCTGTTGTATGTGATTGTACACATCAATTTAGCAAGCACTTTAAAAAGTTTGTCATGGATCCTGGCTACTACCATAAGCTCTGTCTTCACCAGTATGTCTGTTGCAAGGTATGTTTATTGAACACAGGGATGCAGACAAGCTTCCAGTAACACTAGTGGGATAATTTTCTGTTGCCCCAGTAGTAAAAAAGAACTTAGAGTCTGGAAAATATCTTTTAAAAAACATTACACAAGTATCCAGACGTGCAAATCAAAGCAGGGCGAATACAGTTTGAAAAGTCTCACTTTTCTGGTGAGATGTTCATGATATAAATCTGATGGGGACATTCCCCTACTGATCTCTTCATATAGACCTTAGATGAAAAACAAATGCTGACAGATGTATGCCTGTGGGAGGCATAATTATAGTTGGTTTGCTGGGAAGGTAGCTTGCTAAACTCTAAGTGTATCTTAGAATTATTCTGATTTTGTTTTCTGTGTTCTGCCCTTTTAAATTTTTGGGACCTGCCTTTGGCAAACCCAACTATATATGCTGGGCAGAACAGACTGAATATGTTGTCAAGAAAACTCCAAATGCTAGCTTCTCAGAGACTTTTTTTTTTTTCCCTTTCTGATTACTGACCTAAAAAAAAAAAAAAAAAAAAAAAAGCTGTCCTAGAGGGGAGTGGGGAGGAATTGCCTAAAACATGGGAAACCAACAAAGACTTGCAGCAGAAGAATAAATTCAGGCTTCCAGAAGACATCTAGAGGAATTGCTATTTGATATTCATGTATCAATTGAGGCTGTAACAGACTCACTGAGTATCTGTCCATTTTATTTGAAGTGCAGACTCAGATGTGGGATCTGGGCAAGTTGTGGGGTATCCTGAAAAAGAAATCTCAGCCACGTGGCATTCATTAGGCTCATTTTGAGTACAGACATACCAGTGGTGTGCACAGTCTGCTGCCCTCTGTACCACGGAGTGTGGAGCATTGCCATGCATCCACATTGCAAGGTTGTTGAGCTGTCTGTGGTCTGTAGGCAGCCTGAGATTCGGTTACCTTTATGCGATGCAGAAGGGGCAAACTGTATGGCATGGCCACTGTGTCAGGGACACCCCTATACTCACCTCTCTTGTCAATCTGCTACCTTCAGGGTTTTCCTGAATCACATTCCTTTGCACATGAGACTCAGAACTCATCCTGTAAAATTGGGATATGTCAAGCTGAAAGCAGATATATGGTATTATTGTGACAGCGAACATCATGAGATGAATAAGAAATGTGGCTTCATTCAGACTGATACTATACTTCAGTTTTTGGTTAAAGCCTTTGTTTTCTCCCCCCCCAGAATTTTCATTTTAAAGGGGTAATTCTTCATGAAATTATCAAGTCCCTATTTATCTCTCAATCAATTCTCATGTACTGCAGACTGAAGAATCCCACAGCACGTATTGCTAATTCATCCTGCAATCACAGGAAATAATGCACTTCAGTTGTTCTTTTCTTTTGCTTTTCTTGCTTTGTCATCTGCTTATATTTTGTGTATCATAGCATCAAATGTAGTCTTGGAGAATAAAGCAGTGACGCCAGCAGGGAGGGAATGGAAACTTGGCCTAATCTTGCACAATAATATCCTTTTAGTTCAGTTTTGTTTACTTTATCTGATAACCAGGAACTACTTAACAAGATGCTCATTTACTATCTACTTTGCTTCACATTTTTAAAGTATAAAATTCTTTCACTCGCTATTAGCACAAATGTCCTATCTTCCATGAGCTAATCTTGTACAGCAGATGCACTGTCTTAAATGTATAAATCTATTAGAAAACCAATCTGATAAAATTTTATGCCTGCAAAATGATGATTCACTTATATCAATGTACTTGTCACTCAGACCTTCAAAAAATACATATAATACCACAGAGCTGGGTGGGTGCTGAAAATATGCAAGACCTTGATAATTGGAAAATATTAGCCACAAAGCATAAAGGAGAAACACCAATTAAAAAAAAACAGTATCAGTCCTAAGTTCCCTAGTCTGTACATCATACATTACGAAAAGGAACATGGAAGCTTTCAGTCTTAGGGTGCTGCAGCAGCTGCCTCATGGGTGATGGCAAGATTTCAGTTTAACTGGAGATATCTTACTCATCTCCTCAGTTTTCATATCCACCCTGTTTATAAAAACAAACTTAACTTAGGCCTTATGAAACAATATTATAATACTGGTATCAAAAGCTTAACTGATTTAGCTATTCTATTTAAACATAATGCTACCTCCAAAGTATCCCCTTGTGAAAAGTTTATAGTCTCACTTTCTAAGCTTTCTCTGAGGACAGGTTAACTATATAAAATTTTGCTTAATATGCTTAAAATGATAATTGCTTTATGTGATTTTGTTGCTGATTGGTGGTGTGGTGAACTTTCATCTTTGCATTAAATTCATGTATTTCTTATTTTTATATCTATGCAATGAATTCCTTGAAAGATGTAACAATGGTGCAGTGTAAGCCAAATTCAGTTAGCATTAAAGTAATTTTTCCCAAATCATGCATGGACACAATGGCAAGAAATGGTTCTTTCTGTTCCTCTGCTATGGATAAAATAATTTCCCACAAGGCTTCATACTGAATCAAGTGTAACTTGTACCAGTCATTCCTGCAGACAACCTCTGAAAAGGCTAACACATCTGACTTACATTAACAACTACATCATCTTTGGATGGAGTGGATCCTTGCAGCAATGAAGTCTGTCTTTGCTCTGTGCTCATGGAGATCAAGAACTAAGTTCATTTTCCTTCTACATCAGTAACCTGGATGGGATTTTTTTGCAAAATTCTGTAGAAGCAAAGCTTATGGAAAAACAGTTTTCATATATTCCTTCAATCTTCATAAAATTCAGTGGTAAGAAACAGGGGGGCTCAAATTAGTGCTCCCTCAGATGGAAAAACATCTAAAATTGAACAGTTACATGTTCTGCATGTATGCAGTTTCACATTAGCCACGGTGTGGCCCTGATGATGGTCTCACAGAGATACAGAGACAGCTCTGGTTACTGCTGTAAAGGGTAGTTGGAGAACAACAGGTACAGTGCAGAAGAATCCGGGTTTCATCCCTTCACTGTTTGTGGAACAGCTTGTTTTCTTTGGCAGAAACTATTCCTGGAGTCTGAAGTATTTAATAGATATAGTCATATTCTATCTACATTACTTAAGTTGCTGGTAGGATATTCAGATTACTTCTGTTAGGTGTTTAATAATTGATACTGAAGAGTGGATTAATTAAGTCAGTATAATTTATTTGGCAAGGCACGTAAAAGTGACTTCAATGAAATTTAATGAGGAATTAATTTAACCCTATAGCAATAAATTTTAGTATCTACTTAGCATTCAGAAACCTTAGGCAAAACATTAGATAGATGCATCAGTGCTTTGCTGGATTTCATCCATTTGAGATCATAATTTACATCTATGATGCAATGCCAGCAGTGTGCATTGGTCTCTCAACTTTGTTAAAAGAAAGTTTAGAATGATTGGAAGTGTTACAAGCAGGATCAGTAAAAGCATTATTCACAGTAGAAACAAAAAAATATTTCATTTTAATTCAGCTGTGCTTATGTGGAAATCCACATTTCATTCTCAATAAATGTTACAGCAGATTTCTACTAATACTCTCCAACTAAAAGATTCTGGTCATCTTCTTGTAGAAATTAGTTTGGGTCCGGTCCAAACCTCAAGTCAATAGACGTAACTGGATTTGCTTACATAAATCAATTTGACACTAACCAGACCAACAAAACATATAAAGGAGAAGATTTTGGTAGAACAAAACTGCAAAATTGTACATCGAGTTCCAGTGGAACAAATTGTTTTAGAGAGACACACTATTACTGCTAAGAGGAACCATGAACCGAGCAACAAAAGATAATAATAGGTATAGAAAATTTCTTATCTATGTTCTCAGGCAGTCATATCAATGGATGTTATCTATGAAAACACAAGATTGAATTAAAAAAAAAAAAAAGTGAAACATATCAAAGAGCAGGTGAATAACCAAGGCTGCCCCTTTGAGCCTCAAGAAGTAACAGAGGAGCACTGGAACTAGCTGGTCCTGAGCCAATTTTTGACCAAAAGGGAAAGTATCATGTGAGTCCTGCTAAGGATGAAGAAACTTAGCTGCATCCATCGACTCCTGGTTGGAGGGGCCCTTGGAGGCAGCTTTAGTCTGGGGAAATAACCTTGTGTTGTGCTGCTTGGTAAAGTTTGCATTTCAGGTTGTAAACTGTGCCTGAGGGAAGGGCCTTAAAGAGGCTTGGGTGCGGTACTGGATTTTTTTCCCTGGCTGGGGAGGGAGCCTGCCAGTTTACAAAATCATAGGGGCTTAGCAAATACTGTGTGCTTGTATGAGACTTCCTTCACCTCGCAATAAAGATGTGATGCTTTCCAGTTTTTTAAAACAGATTTTACATGCTATCTTTGAATGCACATCAAGAAAAATGATTGCCCTCAAAAAGAAGAGGAAAAAGAAATTGTGATCCATTGATTTGAATTTTTTAAGAAAACTTCTTGTATGTTGAAAAATTCCTTAGCCAGAAAAAAATGCTTGTCTCAGGTTATAAACTCTTTGTAAAAAGGATTGTCTTTATTTTTTCAGTATTTTAACCTTACTGAGTACAGCATGATTCTTCTCCAGGACTGGCACACAAAAGTAATAGCAGTAAAACATTGGCATCTCAAAGATGGATATAAACATATATATATATTTATGACCAACCAAAAGACTATCAACGTATTGCAAGTCCAGTTGTAATCTTACAGCAGTTATACGTTTGTATGAGTTATACGACTTCTGTAGGCTCCTGAAATATATTAACATTGTTCAAATGAGAATAATTTCTTAAATCTGCAGACGCCTTTAATGTGGCTGCAGATTTAATTTGCAGGATTTAAAACTTTCACTTCACAGCCTGGATGCAACTAACATATCTTTTTAAAGAAAAGTCTATTCAGGTATAGACCAAGAAGAACTGATTTTCCTGTCTTTCACTTCATGCGCTCATTCTGAGAAGAATCCCAAGTTATGTATGAAACAGTAGAAAACTTTATTACTTACCAATGCAAGTTAAAGATGCCTTAATTAGTCACACTGGTTCCCAGCTTCCAAGGCACAGAATGAGCTCTTGAAATCTTTTGCAGATGTTTTTTGTATTGTAAATAACCAGGGAAAAATCAAACAAATGAGAATGGAGGGCAAAATGTAGCCATGAGAAAGACCTATACATGAAGAAATGAAAATAATAATTGAGGAAAGTCAAAATGGTTACATATATTTCCTTCAGTAAGGGTAAAATCAGTAGGACTAGTTCTACATTCAGTTTTACCTAAGCAGATTGCTAGTCTTTACGCTGTCCTGTCTCTCTGACTGGAAGCTAAAGATGTCTCTTACAGTGCTTTGTATCAGTAGCAAAAAGTAAAACAGACTTTCAATATAGTTTATATGTGATCTCTTTGCGTCAGCAACATTGAGAAGGTTACACTGTTTTAGCTGGTGAATGGATGAACATATTGCTTTGATGTAACATGTTTTATTCCATGAGAATGTTCAAACAATCTGTTCAAGTTATAAGCAATGTGATTACTTAGTCTGAGCCTAATACAGACCTAACACACTTCACTGTGTGAACAGTAAATCCTTCGCAAAGGTGAGAAAGTGAAAAAAGTGCTGTTTGCAAGCAATGCCACATGGTGTACAGCATTTGCTGAGACTAATAATGCAACATCTCCTCCAGATCCTCACAGGATGTGTATTCTTGTTGTTTCAGGGTCTCTTCCAAATTTATTTGGCGTTATTGTAAGATTCACATTAAATTCAATGGATTTCGGTCCTTAGTTTGTCATGTAAAATACTGGCTCAATGCAGAGTTTATATTCAGAGAGGTGAAATAAAACCTGCCTATTCCCACACCCTGAATAAGCACTTTCACCCTGTTTAAGATCATTCCAAAAATAACAGGAAGCAGGCAGGTAATAGGTACTATCTGGCCTAACATTATAATTGCAGCCCCAGGGAAGGAGGGAATAATGGATTCTTCTATACCCATTTTCCCCATGACTGGGTCTTCAAGGAAAAAGGGACATTTGTAATAATAAAGATTCCAAATCTTTAAATAATCTCCTTTTAAAAGCCAACTGATTAAATCATTACTTAAAAATTAATCATTTCTACCAGCATTATGTAGTGCATATACAGCTGTTTACTATTTGCTC
The DNA here is from genome assembly GCF_023638135.1 of Falco biarmicus. NCBI lineage: Eukaryota > Metazoa > Chordata > Aves > Falconiformes > Falconidae > Falco > Falco biarmicus. Next base: position 53,502,666 of record NC_079293.1, on the reverse strand, counting down.
TGTTTCCCTTCTTATACTTGAGGAATAAATGTCTAATGCAAAACAAAGCATGGAGGGACTTGTATGACCACAGCTCAGCAGATGAGTAAAGAAAAGTAAGCACATGCTTCAAAATGTAGATCTCAGTTGTTAGAGCGTGCAAATATTAGCTTATAATTACTCTTTATTAGGCTTTCTGCTTGGTAGGAGTTAGGGGTCCTCCACAGGGGCTGGGAAAGCATGACCAGCAAGGGAAGCTGGACTGCTGTGCTTGTTCTGGGGAATGCATTGTACATCTGTCCATCCATCCATCCACCCATCCTGTGTGAGTATAACCAGCTACAGGTACATTCCCAAATGTTGCAGAGCTCTTACATTAATGGAGTTTGTGCTGTGAGCCGGTGATTTCCTGCCATTTGTCAGTGACCTTGGCTTCACCCTTAACAACTGCAGTGAGCCCCAGCTCCATGTTACCTGTTTGTAGCTCAGCAGCCTCTCATGAACTAAACTTAACCCAGAAAACCAGGAAGTGCAGCCAGCACCCAGCCTTTCAAGTGGCGAGGTGGTTGGAGGTAGAATGACAGTGTTGCCCTGACTCACTGGCAGGAGAGTCAGACGGGATCGCGGGAAGAAGCAAGGGTCAAACGCTGGCCTTCAGTCATCTTGTCTGTCAGGGAGGGGGACAGCCGTGGGTGATCTGCAGGCACCTGCGTAAGACTGTCATCTTAATGGTGCAATGATGACTTATGACAGTCCCTTCTGATACAGGATTATAGCTAAGCCACCATCAATAAAAAAAAAAATAATTAGCTACACGCAAGAAACCTTTTTCTTGGTAGTTTGATTCATGGACATGAGCATTCATGCAACGGTATTTCTCAAAGAGTGTCCTCATTCATTAGTGTAAGTTTGTTCTACTGAGTACCGATTGGTTGGTTATGCAATTTCAGTGTGACGATTCCTGGGGGATTTGTACACCATCAACAATAAGGGCTCTGTGCTCATCAAATACATGGCCTGCAGATGATCAGAAAATATGTTTCAGCCCTCACCTCACACTGTCTTGCTAAACTTGTCTGGGCTGAGGAAACTCTCTTTTGCTCTTCCCTGTGGGCCTCCCACTAAGAAACAAAAGTGAGATGTTTTCAGTATTCCCATCTTGGCTCTCACAACCCACCTGATTCTGAAAAATCAAAATATTTCCCCTCAAAAAATCGCAAAATAAAACAGTGATCTCTGCAAAAGCAAGAAAACAACTACAAAAAGACAAATGAAACCTCTGATCTGTGCACAAAAGAGAGAAAAAAATCTATCAAGAATAGTACATATGATTTGTTTAACTAGAAATATTGCACTTCATTATGCTTCATTCAACCGCCAGTGAAGACTGTGAGGCTTTTCCTGGTAACGCCAAGTGAGAGCTGGAAGACAATACTTTATCTCCATTTATGACACACACAGGTTCCTGCTGACTTTCTGCTTAGCTCCCACATTCAGTAATAATGGAACTACCTTTAACCTTGAGGCAGCTATCATCTTCACATGAATCAAACTTACCTGCACATGGTTTCCCTGCAAGTTTATTGTTCCTTTCTGACAAACTTTCTTTTCTGTCTTGTCAGGAATACTGATCATTTTCCAGATTAAGAAGACACTAACGTTATCACATCATCTGGCCTTCTACATAAACTATCTGGGTCATTTCTGACTTGAATTGGTGCATGGCTTTTACATCTATTGTTTTATCCAAATCTCATGAGTAAATGCTTCAAAGCCAGAAAGAAAAAGATCAAAGCTTGCATCCAAAACACCCTCACCACTCTGTTCTGCCTCCCTTTCTGCGACAGGTTCTTTGGGCTACATTTATACTTTTAAGTAAAACAGACTGGAGAGTGTGCTTTGGCCCAGAATATGCATGACATGGCTTGAATCCAGGACTGAAAATCCCCACCATCCCATCCCAAACAGATTCATTTAATCCAGACCTCCTAATGGGCAAGGTTCATGTAACATGCTGTCCACCTAGTGACACCCACACATTTTTCAGGGTAGCAGTGCTAGCTGACGAGGGCCAAAGTTATGCTTGGAAGTGTGCTAAAACCATGAAAGTATCAGCAACTGCAGAAGGGTGCACAAGTATGAGCTGTGACCCTGGTTTATTTGCAAGTGTAAGAAAAGCTCAGTGACCTTTATCTAAGCTTGCAGTCATTCTCTTAGGTTTCTCCATCTGCAATTTACTTTGCTGTCATGTATGCAACACTCCCTTTGTACATACCCTTCACTCCTCCCTTCCATTTGTCTCAACTACTGTGTATCTAATAAACTTATCTAGTACACCCTACCAGAGTCTGGGGGCCTCAGGATCTCTGAGATGTGCGCTTTTACAGTTTCAACCTGCATCACAGTTCTTGTGTATTTTGTTTCCTATTTATTCCCTCAAGTAAACATATGTGATGTGGTAGCTATCCTTACAAGCAGGCTGACAGCTGAGTTCTTAGCTTAGTATATACTGAGGAAACAGACAGGTGTCCATCCTGACTGATGGTAGGTTGGTTTTACTCCAAATGAAAACCATGGGTGAGGACAGTCAGAGCTTTGGTGCGTACGGTTGAGAGATCGTGGTAAATGTAACATGACAAAGTAGTATTTTGAGAATTGAAAATCCCGAGTATTTACAGGAAGATGAATGATTCTGAAGAAAACAAAGTGGTCACAGCTCTATACAGTTGTTTTTGAAGTTGTGTTAAAATCGACCTTATTTCTGGACTGTGAAGGGGGCACACCATGATTTACTATGTAGGTGACCTTTCAGTATGAAATTGAGTATAGTGTTAATTTTTGTGGCATTGAATTTTCTCCACAGGTTCAGGTGGACAGAGGGGGACCATCCATTGTTCCCATTCATGTGAGGAGGATAATAGAAAGTATTTGAAATGTGTATTTAGTCATCCAAGCATCCTTTGGGTAATGTCAGTATTTGTCATGGTTTGGGGGGGCTTTTTGGCAGTACCTTTCAAAAAGCATCATAACCTCTAGTAAAAAGTAATGACATAAGAAGACTCAACCCTTCAAGCCAAGGTACCTGAACATCGCAAAACACCTACTGATACCATCCTGGTTTTATCTGGCTTTTGAGGGAGGAAGGAGGGAGTATTTGACTGTTGCTGCCCAATCATAATTCTGTCATGATGGTGGTGAGTTTTCTCAGGTAGTCAGGAGATGTCACTTCCTTCTTCGCTCAGTATGTCTGAAGGCAGGGAACGAAGTCTTAGGAACTAAGTTATTCACAGTACTGGAATGAGGGGCAGAGCCAAACAAAAAGACCTTCTGTGGCTACAGCTGCTAACTGGGATGCCAAAGTAGGATGGGAATGTTGTACAGAGTTGGGGGCTGTAGTCTCTGGCAAAAAGCTAAGGAGTCACATTCATGGCATGTGAGGATATGGCTAGGGACTCAAATGACCTTAATGGAGGTAATTTACTTCAGTGCATAAAATGTGTTCCTTTTTGCTAGCTAGTAACTAACTTCCTTAAAGCCAGCTAATTTTCTTTTCAAGGTCCTACTGGACCTCTGACACTCATATAAAGTCAGACATGATTCATGTTACTTTTCAGACTACTTCAAACATAGATGCAGGTGGCATCACGATAGTGTTGGATGTCACCCTCTGCAAATGTACCTTTCTCAAAACCACAGTCTGCCTTTGTGGTTGTTGTTTTAGAAGAAGCCCTTCAGCTGGTGTTATCACATGATGACACAAAGTGTGGGAAATGAGACAGTCAACAGGTGCTAAGAGACCTTGAATACTAGAAGCAAGAAAAAAAAAAAAAAAGAAAAGAAAGACTAAAGTTAGGTCAAGGAGATACAAAAGCAGTGAAAGTTTTGAAAAATATTTTCAAGGTAAAAAGAACCCAAGCCAAGAGAATTACAGGTCATTCTGGCTAGACCAGAGGAAACACTATGCAAGAACAATGTATTTATAGCGCATATCTTCATGTGGTTATGAGATTACCCTACTCTATTACATCAGACTTTCTCTAGAACTAAGTAGAAAAAAACTTTATTTACTGCTCTTTGTTTGGATGGTTTTGATTGCAACAGAAAAGCCATGCAACACTTTGTTGTTTTAGTTGTTTTTAGTGAAAACTTAGTTTCAGGGCATGGGTTCCAGGGCAATCGTAGGGTCTGGGGCAAACTCAGTCCTAGAGTCATTGAAAAGTTAGGGTAGGTACTGTAAGTCAAATGTCATAAAATTTGTCTTTATTTTAGCTTGATTTCCTAAGGAAATGAGGATTTGATTGTGTTATTTGTCCAGAGGTCTGTCTATCTCTTCCTTTGTATGTCTCCTGTCCCCTTTGTATGTCTTCTGATTTCACTGGCCATTTTCTAGAAATTTCAAGTACAGTAAGTATCTCAGTGGTAATTATGATCCTAAGAGTTTCTTGGATTTCAGCTCCTAGGTGGAATACCATCCCACATTAATATTGCAGTAAAGCAAAAGGAAGGAGAACTCAACAGTTACAAAAAATATTTGCCCCATTGGCCAATGAACCTGCGTGTCGTGGCTGGCCAGAGCAGAGTAATACCTCCAGGTCAGCCACCATATCAGCATCTCCTTCGCACTGGAGCTGTTGAAGGAATTATTGTTGAACAGGGGCTATTGTGGTGGAAATGGTTAAGGAGCAAAGGATTGAAATCTGTAAGAAGCCAACAATTCCTTTGCTTATGGAACTACCTATTAATTACGCATACAAAACTACTCTGCAATCAGAAATATTCAGTATGCAGTAGGCTATTTGATAAGCATATGCATGAAGAAGTACCCTAAATGCATCTTTAAATACAATTAAGTATGTGTACAGAATAGCTAAGGAATATGTTGATATGTTTATGCATCAATTCCAAACATTCAAATGCTTACTTGCATATACAAATACAATGTACAATTACAGCACTTGTAATATAGGCACCCAGAAAATTTGATTATCATTTAATTTTGATTAGCATTATCAATTTTCTCCAGGCTACTGACAAATCTCAAGTCCAATTAAAAAAGAATAACAGTCCCAGAAGTATTTTAATATATTGTGTATATATATATACACCAAAGTAAAACTTTCAAAATAAGTACAAGACGAAAACTGAATGAAATTAATTGTAAGAATTTATGTTTCAAAGCGAAAACTGATAATGAAAGGTATCTTCTGAAACAAAGTCTGAAACAAACTTTCAGTCCAAGACACTGTTTTTTCATTGCTATCACCAGTGGGGCACATGGTCCATCGTGGCTTCTCTGCCAACTCTTTTTTTTATGAGTCAGCTTGTCAAACAACAGAAAAGAGATAACACATCCATATACCACACTGTTTCATATGTGCCTCCACACTTTTATTCTAATGTGCCAGAAGAGGAGAATCAAAATGACTGCTTACTCAAGCCCAGCCACATGCCACTCTGTGCAAGCCTTGGTGAGCCAGACAAAAGGGCAAAACTGACTGTAAATGAGATTAGCATTAACAAGGGCAGTGGAGAGTCATCTTGGTCACTGCTGCAGATTAGCCCGTGTTCCTGGCTGCTTTACCCAGCAGAGACTCCTGTGGTGCCCCAGGAGCCCTTCCCCAACATGTGCTTATTCCACCTACAGCAAACCCTTGGATTTCACTCCAAGAATGCCAGGAGGGAGAAGTGTGGGGGCAACCACTGGCAAAACTGCATGACAGCTTTAATCTTACTGATTTTAAATCAAACCTGTATAAAGGATCAGGCCCTCTATGTAAAAAACTGTATTGTACTGGTGAAGAATATTTCTACCCAGATCAACAAGCCAGCAATGATTTACTCTAAAATGAAGTCATTACTTTAAAATTCACCAATGATGAATTACTTTAAAAATATCCACAGCAGCTTTTAAAAATGCTTTTAAAAAATATTTTAATTCCTAAATAAATGCTCAGAGAAACTATCTGGCCCTTTTGTTATGTATGTTCACATCTTCCAGCTGTGACTGCAGATACAAGGAATAACACTGACAGATCACATTTATTAAGTACAATTCTGCACAAATAGTTAAAATAATGAAAAATTCCAAAGATAAGCATGTCATGTACAATACAGAAAAGAAGATTAAAACCCAAACCAAATGGAAAATGATCTTTCAAATCAGCAGCAAGACTCTTCCCCAGAGACTGAGTACAGTCAAAATAAAAAATTCTACCGAATAATTAACAGGTGTTATTGAAAGTGGGGTGGAGTGGTTTTAGGCTTATATCCTGAAGGAAGTAGCATGGTACCACACTAAATCATGCATTACAGGAAAATGAAAAGCTACCCACCTAGCTGCTGTTGAACCTCTAAGAACCGCCATTGCACAGGTGGTTAATAAGACAGGAGCTAAGAGGGAGGTCTGGAGCACAACTGCATCCTTCTACTTAAGAGTTTTAGCATTGCTCCAGCAGAGAGATAAAATCATCCTGGCAATGTTATAGGCAGTAATGTCAACAAACAACAGTGCTGCTACGTTCTGTGTAAAAATCCAAAGCTTAGTGAAGTCAAACATGAGTGGGCTTCAGTGGGCACTGGATTAGGGCTGGGTTGCATGAGGCAAAGAAGCTGCACTCAGGGCCTGGGAAGGGAAGAAGCCCACACAACCCATCCTATAGCAATCAGCAAGAGAGCGCTTCATGGGTACCTACACACAGATTTCTCTCTCAAAACACTGTAATCCAAAGGTGAGTTCAGCTCTTGTTGTTTTGAGTGTTCAAGGCTTGTAATAGCTAAACTGAAAGGGGTACAGAACATAATGTTGCATGATTAGCCAGTCTGACAGACTGAACCTTATGTGCTCGTAGTATGAAATGCTATAGAAGATTAAACACAAAGTAATATCCTGAATAGCTGAAAGAAAAAAAACACCAGAAGGTATTCTTCAAGAAAAATACCTGCTTGACATATGAAAACTCTGACCACAGTATGAGTCACTAGAAGTGACTTCTGATGAATCACTGCCATTTTTGAAAACTCTGATAACAATCTCTAGATGTTTCCAAAAACTTTTTTTTTTTTTTTTTCAAAAAAATGTCTTGGACAGCTTTTCATATCAAAAGCCTGCAATTTAGTTTTCTTCTTTTTAAGCCTCTAAACAACTATATTAGTGGACTGTAGTTGTAGTAAATTAAGATTGCCTACATTTCTTGCTCCTTGTATCCTGGAAGGGCATTTCTAGTGCAGAGCATCAAGATCTTGACTGCTTCATCTCAGACTGTAAATTACCTGTAATTCTGGTGGTGGTGATGGTCATCTCCCAGGCAGTGGACCAGGGGAAAAGAGCTTCTGCTAGTAGAGCACTGGAATGCCACCAGATTACATCTCTTGGTTCCTACCTCTGAGTAGTGACTTGTGCCTTACTTACACAGGAATGTTTAGTCGCTTGGTTACACTGGTATCATTGCTCAGATAAAAATAGCTCAGTGGATGTTATGTCAGGTATGAGAACGTTTCTCCCAGTCAAGCATGAATCCCTTTCCAATTGACATAACATAAACTGAAAAAACCCCACGTTTTTCCATATCAGAAAGAGACAGTTGTGGGTTGTTTGAGTCTAGCTAAATCAAAGTAATTTGACAGTGCCCATGTGGACAGAGTTTAGCAGTGAAAGACTGGGCACTATAGTTACTAGTTCTCTTGGCAGTTCCTACAGTTTTCTGTCCTAAACCTTTTCTTTCCTCCCTCAGTCTGAATTTAGGCATGGTAAAAAAATGCCCTGGCAGTCTCAAGGTATCCAGACAAATTTTGCAGGCAACACTTTTCAAAATTGACATTACACAGTTTTGGAATAACTTTGAATAGCTTTGGAAAGTCATTCAAGTTTAATCTACTTTGAGATAAATTATTTGAATAAAATAAATGATACACTTCCTAGTTTAGACCACAGGAAGAATTTCTTCAGTCTGTTCATTCCGCATCTCATTACACATCAGTAATATGAAAATTTTGGATGGGGAACACCAATAGTCAGATAATTCTTCCAGTAATTCTGCTCTGAATTTTTATTCTACTCCAAGGCATACATCAGTGACTGCATCCACATGAAAGAAAAAAAATGGTCTTTGGTTATTTGTTGCTTGTATCGTTGCCATGATACCATGTGAACACTCCTAGTCCATTTCAGTGCAATATTGAAGAGGCTAACTACTAACTAAACCACTCTGAGCCTGGTTTGAGCTAATCTGTTTGGCTTTGTAAAGGAATGCTTATATATTTAGCTACCAAGTCTTAGCTGGGAATCACAGGTAAGAGTAAATTTTTCCTAAATTGTTAGAAAAATATGGCAGAAATTCAATCAGGTCATAGGAATGCAAGAGTAGACTGTAAAAACATTCATACTGTGTCAGACCTAAGACCGGTCTAGCTCAGCATTCAACATCTGCATTGGCCACTAGCAAAAATGTTAAGGGGAGGATTTAAGGAACAGGGCCAAGTACTAAGTGATGCTGGCAGTTTAGGGGTCTCTCAATCTGAAGCCACCTGATGGACCCACCCTATGCTGATTTGACTGATCTCTTTTAATTAATCTGTATTTTGGCCTTCTTGCTATCCTGTGGCACTGGTTTTGCCACAATACACTTGGGCATCACATGGAAAAAATATCCTCCTTCTCTTAAGTCTGCCATCGGTTATTTAATGGGGTGGCTCAAGCCCTGATGTAAGAAATCAATTAGAAGACAAGAAAAGCTTTTACTAAATGTAAAACCAGTTGACTGGGTCATATTTAATGTATTAGCCGTTATTGCTTACTTATAAATCAATTTAATTGTGCAAGTGCTTACTGCATTTTCCATTTGTTTTTAATGCATGTAGACCTGGCAGTTTATGCCATTTCGGTTACGGTACAGAGATCAACGCTTTTCTGATTCCTATGGGGACATCTGTTCATTAGCACGCAGGGTGGCCAATATCACTTTAGGTAAAGATCAGCTAGTTCCGCTGTTCTACACACTTGGGAAGAATAGCGTTGCTTATAAAATGTAACAAATGTTTCCTGGACTATAGCCAATATATTTTTGATCCTTTCTTGATCTTCATTTTCACTAATCCTTTTCTTTTTGTATTCTTGCCTTTTGTTGACATGCCAAAATTCTGTCAGTCTTGTTTCCTCTTTCAAAAAACGTATTTTTGTTAAGTTGAATTAAGCATTCTGCCCTGTTGCCAAGAGCAAATTAAGTTCCCCACACACTGAAATCAAATTTCGTAAAGTGTCCGGGCAATTAGCTCTAATATGTGGTTGCTGTAACTCTTAATTTTCCCCTTTCAAGGGTTTTCTTTTTTCTCTGTCTTTGTTTCTGAACAGAAGACGTGAGATTCCTTCTCTTCCCTCTGGTGTGGCCTTTTAGTTCCCCAGCATCCAGCAACCATCCACTGATATCTAGCCAAACCTCACTTTTAATCTATAACCCAAAGCTGTTTGAAGTAACAAATTGTTCATTCTTCAACCAGAAAGCTGAGCTGGTGGACCATCCTGCTGAAACTGGAACAAAACTTGAAGAACAAACTTCTCAAGAGCTCTCCAAAGCACCACATTTTAGCACATCATATGCACACTGAGAGATTTCCCATGACGACTGAAAACTGGCACAGCTCACCCACATAACTCAACAGCAGAAGTCTTTTACATCAGAAGTTATCTTCTATGTAGTCAGGAGCTTGATGCCAACATGTTCAAGGAGGATAAAACATGAGCACGTAATTATTGCAAGTAGACAGCAAGGAAGGGCCCCATTTCAAAAAATCATGACAAATTCCTGCCTGGTATTGTATGGTGGAAGAGCCCAGCTCTAGCTTAGCCTTCTAGCAACACTTCAGCATTCTCAAACCTACATCAGCCTGTGGTAGGCTTTCCTCTCCAGCCTGTCTTCAGCAAAGAGATTTTCCTTATCCCCATCTCCAAACCCTTTGTATTGATGCACAAGGCAGGATGTGTAAGACAAGGAGTAAGACTTCTCCCTGCTAGCCATACCAAGCGCTCTGTGATGAGGAAGGATGTAATCAGAGCCAAGGAAGAAGTTGTTTCAGTTCCAATAAAAAGTCATCTTCTATAAAAAAAGAAATCCTGGATGGTTTCCCAATGTCAACTAGATTATGATCAGCTAATTTGTTCATAAGGAATCTGACAGTTTGAACATTACTCAGTCAGTCACTGTCCCTCTCTTTCCTCTACATTCCCATTTATTTTGGCATACTTAAATAGTGCACATGATAAAGCTGTGTTATAGTAACAGACATGGTGATATTTTAAATGTAACACTAGAAGCTGGAGAAAAGCTGCTTGGACTCAAAAGGATATATATATATATATGTATGTGTGTGTGTGTGTGTATATATAGATATATATACACACACAGATTGACCAACCACACTGCAAATGCTCCAATAGTGATTTTAATACAGAAAACCTGCAATTACATGAAGTAATCTTTTGTTTAAAAATAAATACTTCTATCTACAGATGCATGCAGAAGTGTTTTCCTGCCTCACATACCTCCCATTGCTGATTGCCAATCCTTGACAATGTACTACTCATTTAAGCCCAAGATGTGGGTATGTTTTGCTGTTCCTGTCCTCCCCCTTTTTATTCCTATTCACCTCTGCAATAGCCCTTAGTCTACCTCTTCCCTAATTTAATTTTATGTCAACCCTGTAAGTGAATCAGAAGGGAGGCGCAGCTGAGAGTCAGGTGTATAGCCTTCACTGATGTTCACTGGGGATTAGGCATTAACTGCCCTTCAGTGTACTGGAAATTGCCCTATGCAAGTAACATGCTAATAACTTAGTCTGTATTTCAAGTTAATGGGGTCACAACAGCATCCAGAAATTCATAGCTAGTCTTCGACCTGGCTTGTATGATACGCATCTATTGCAGCCAATTCTCGTGCTCCTTCAGGCCACTTAAAATAATTTGCACGTGGCCAAGGTCAAGAAGCTCAGTATGTATCTCCAGAGAACAGGCAGAGGGATCCTGGGGGAGGATGTGGCGATAGGCGGGAGGTGAAACATCTTGCCTTAAGTTGTCACACCACTGCCCCGTGGAATGGGTGGGACAGAGCTTGGAGCTAGGTCATGAGGCAGCCTGTGTCTGAACCTCCTCTCTTCTTACTCTAGGCATCCTGGAGTACTTAGCAATTCAAACCCCAGCACAGACTTATATTGAGAGATCTCACCATAGCAGCCGCATGTGACCTGCTCCCAGTAACGACGTTAGCTACCTTTCTCTATCGTAATCAATACCAGAAGTGCAGTGCCTATACTCAGTGCCTCTAAGAAAAGGCTGGGATGTTTGAAGACAAGTCTGATAGCTGGTGAATTCCCACAAAGCCTGAAGTTTCACTGTAACACTCTGCTCCCCAATCTCATCTTCCTCCTCTATTTCATGAGCCACCCCCTACTCCTCTCTTTTCATCTTTCAATTTTCCATCTGGCAGACCTGATTCATGCTCTATTCTATTCCACATGCTTTAGCTTCTTAATCCTCCTTGATCCTCACCCCTGATAAGACTGACTTCTTTATTATTAATGTTATCAAAAGGATGAATTAAAATTAATGCAAGACTTGTAATTCAGCTGCATTGTTGAAGTGAGAAGTCAAGCCAGTCAAAACAGCAAATGAAACATGCTCAAAGGCATATCGTGGCAGCTTTTAAAAGAAAACACAGTCTCTTTAGAAAAGTGTAGGCTTCTAAACAGAAGAGAGAAAAGTGTATGATCATACAAGGGACAATAAGTATTCACAGAAGCTATTTGTGAAGTACATACGATACTTTTCAAGCATTTTACATCAGTTACATGATCAGCACAACCAATCTCGTGAAACAGCTATGGTATTCCTATGTCAAACTATCTTCTATCTTCCATAGAAATTTTTTTTTATGTTGTGATATTAACACAATTTTCCTAATAACATTAGTCACTATTTTTTCTATCATCTCCTTATATTAAAAGACAAAGATTTTATCCAATATCTTTGTGTTAGTTCATAATGCCATATAACATACGGCTACTGGTTTTCAGCTTTCAGTGAGATGAAGAAATAACTTTCTTTTTGAACAATGATTCCAGTCTGTTTCCCATTCGATTTAATCCTCCTTGCTTCTGAAACTTTATTTTGCAAGTTAAGTAGTACTGAAACTTGTATTTCCTGGCCTTTAGGTTAGGATTTCCACTGCTATGTCAAGGGATATTATTTTATAAGCATTATTTCCAAGCACGATCAAGTGGGGAAAAATCAGAAAACCTCAGATGGAAATCAGATTTGAATTATCATGAGGCATAAAAGGCAAGAAAAGAAGTAGCTATGAATGTATTAGAAGAGGAAAACGATGTATAGATCCATTGCATATTGTAGAAAGAAAGCAAGCATGAATACACACACAGGCAAACATGAAAGACCACTGGGAAGAAAATATATTTTAACAGGAACAGAAGATACCAGACAGAACACAGAAGTAAAGAACATATTTAGATAAGTGAGTTATGTTCTAGCTGGCAGAGCTAGGTGAAAATTACTTGACAAAACTAGCAAAACCTGGAAGTTGCCAAACTAGCTGATTTTGGAACTAACCAAGATACTTTCCCAAAACTTAGTGATTGACTGTGGGAACCTGGGGAGGACAAAGGAGGCTCCAGGAAATGAGAAAGGGCAGAAGCCTTTTAAAAAGTGAGAAAGGAAGATGTGAAGATGCCAAGTGTCATAAACTAATCAGTCTATAAAAATCCTGGAATGAATTACTGAACAATCCATGTCAAGTGCCTTAAAGATAACAAAGTGATAAAAACAGGCAGCGAGGGTGTGTCAAGAACAGCTCACTTTAAACCAAACTGGTTTATTTCTTTGATAGGTAATAGATGTAGCACAGAAGAAAGAAGCAGAAGGTCAGCTGTACTTGCAGTAAAGTTTTTCATTGTCTACACAGAGTTCTCTGAGGGGAGCAGAATCTTGGTATAGTCACCAGCAGGTAGATAAGGTTGGCTGAAAAATCAGTTTTAAATCTACTTATCAGTGATTCTCACCAAACAAAGAAAGTATCCCAAGGGGGTGGGATTCTACCATGGGTCTTCTGAATCCAGTTATATTTAACGTTTCCATAATGACTTGCACAGTACAATAGAAATCATACGTTAAAAACTTGTGGGCAGCCACAAATACTTTGGTGAAAAGGACCAGAGTTCACACTAATCTTTTTAAATGGAAAGAATGGTCAAAATTTAGTGCACTGAAAATCAGAGAAGAAACCTGCACAATGCTGCACAGGAGCAGAACACCACAAACACAAAAGGAGGAATGATCTGGGCAGCGCAGCAGACCTACAGCTGGAGTGCCTCACAAACTGGGTGACAGACAAAAATATCACATGGCTAGGGAAAAAGGCAAATACTGGTTTATTCTGTGCTGGACAGATTTCTGATGGTGCCCTCCCCATCTGTGCTGATAGTATAGGCCCCTAAAAGTATCCTAGTCACATTCATATTGCATACTAGGTGTATTTTGCTTCTCAAGCCCCTTGCAAACCCTGGGAGCCATCCTGGTTCTCCTGTTAAGTAAGAGGTTGAAGGATGTTGTTTCTGCTGGGGAGGTTTGAGGAGGCATATTGTATTGTTGATGAATGGATCTATGGATCTGACTCAATGACCACTTCAGTTAAAACAAGTGATAACAATATGCAGATGGATGATAAAGTCTTTTGGACAGATTCTGGAAGACTTTACTCACTTCCCTAGCAGAGTGACTGAAGTATTTCATGAACAGGTTGGACAATAATCCGGCAATTATACTTTTTTTTACTTTGGTTGAAATAGTCTTTTGAGGATGGCTCTGCAATTCCATCATTAATTTGTACTCATGATTTAAAAAAAGTAGTCCAGATGCTCAGAGAAAATTTGCTGTAGGTCTGCTTGGAAAAAATAAGTTTTCCTGATTTATAAGAGGTCATGGATCTGGCCCCAACTGTTGAAATATTAGTATGTCAGTCTGTATTATGTGAATGAATTGTTGCTATTTTATTTGGGAGTATTTCTGAGTTTTATAGACGTTGCTTAAAAAAAAGTATATACATTTCTGGTTTATATGACGTCTTTTATTGAAAAAAAAATAATCTATTAATCAACAGAGTTGGGTTTGCTTTTGTTTTTACCAAAAATTGGTACATATCACATACTTAGGCCTTTATATCATAGGCCAACAACTACTGAAGTCAAGCTTTGGGGCAGAATTTCCTTTAGTCACTGAATCATACCTATTCTTTTTGTTAACTTCAGAATCAAATCACTTGTAGTTCTCCATCTCTTACTATGACAGAGTGCACAAAGAAAAAACTAGGGTTATTCACAGACACCAAGGCACAAGAAGGCTTGATCAAACATAGTGAACTAAAATGGCAAGCACAGTTTCTGTATCAAAGACTCAAAGGCCTGCTCAGGCAAAACACCACCCCTACATCTCAGCTGAGCACAGGAGCTTCCCAGACAGCAAGATACTGGCTTTAAGTGCAAGGGCAGATCAGCTGAATCTTAAAAACTAGTCTCATGCTATTTGGCTCAAAGCCTGGACAACTGAACAAAATAAGGGAACCTATATTAATTTCCAGGTTAGCTTGCTGAGTGTTGTGGGACCCTGTCTCTGTAGATATCGCTTCAGAAAATGTCATTTATTTTTCATAGCAACCACAGCCTGTAGGTGCAAGAACAGGGTAAAAGGGAGGAAAAAGCAAGCAGTATTTACAGTTGATCTTTTTTTCACCTAGCACTCACACAGAGAAGTGATTCATTTTTACCAATAGGAAAAGTAAGGGCATCCCTTTAATGAGTCAGATTCTTTTTTTCTTGTGTATTTCTCTGTTTTCAGTGTTTTGTTTCTTGATTTTGCCTTTAATTCCTTGTGACAGAGATAAGCTGAGCATTAAAAAGGTGACCGCCAAATGTGCTTTCTCCTCAGCCTACCTTCCTTAGTATTTTTTAACTAAGTCGCAAGTCAGGGCTTCTTGTTGCTAGTAACAATCTGGTGCACAGTTCAGGTCAGTCTTAAACTTAAGTGCTTAAAGTTATGGAAGCTAACATACACATCTTTTGCATCATTGGTCAAAAGATACAAAACCTCATCAAAGCAGGCTGTATTTCATAGACAGATGAGTAGATTGAGGACTGACTTTTAGTCCTTACAGTTTAAACATCTTAATCAACTTTTCTGGAAAAAAAAAAAAAGTACCCAAAAACCTCAGAAAATCCACCTCAACAAATTTTATACGTACAAACTTAAATTTCACAATGTAGCCCTGATGTAACTCATTTGGGCCTCCCAAATTACACCAGAAATTAATCAGCCATACAGAGGTGAGGCTGAAAGGGCTCAAAAGTATTCACTGACTTTGCATGCCTCTGTTTACGGTTGTCTGGCTTTAAAACTCTTACCAGCAGGTGTCTAAATTAGGCTATCTAAAAAAAGAAGAACCCAAAATGTGGGGGACTTTTTAGAAAAGATTTCCCCAAGTGACTTGTTCAAGGATTCTGAGTGAGCCAGTGCTCAATTTGGAAAAGGCAACCAAGGGCCTGATCCAAAACTGAGTGAAGGACAGAGTCAGCTTTTATGACTCTCACATCTATGGAAGTGGCAATCACAATGTACACCAGATTGTATAGTATAACGCTTATACTGTTACAGGGTTCTGAGGCAGAGAGGTGGTCATTTTCATATTGAAACTATGTATTGCTTTTCTATGCACCTGATTAGATACTTGGCATACAGACCTTGTCTTCTGTAAAAGGGAAAAAGAAAAAAGAAGTGAGGGCTGGTTTTCATCCAGTTTGTTCATGGTCTATGCTACAACCCTGAAACCAAGGAAATAACAGCCTTTAATCTTTCTCAGCTAGTCAAGGAGTGCCCAAGGAACCTACCATAATGATTTTGACTGGCATTTGGAAAGCATATCTAGCTTTTTTTGAGTTTTCTTGGACTTTCTGGAGCTAAAAGCAGATCTGGAAAATCGCTGTCACTTGGATACCCACCACTGAAGTATTCTGATGCCAGACTTCTACCTCAGTTTTCATCTCCCTCAAAGACTTATTGCATAAGATTAAAAAACTCAAACCATCTTAACCTTTTTTCATATTTATAGCTCTATTAAAATATTTAGCTCCCCCTCACTGGCTAACAGGGTTTTAAAACACCATTTGTCTTGTCTTCCTCAAGATTTTGTCAAAGATTAAGTCACATGGCTTAAAATGCATCCCTTTTCTTAATAGAAGAAAGGCTGTATTTATTTTTTTAAAAGTTACCACCAGGAGAGTCACGATATGAAAATAAAAGATCTTAACAATACAGACAGAAAGACAGTTTTGGAGAAGTTAGACTAACCACCTGGCAGTGGCAGGGTGCAAACAGAGGTGAGAAAGGAGGTCAAATGTACATCAGTTAAATACACTTGTGGGAAAGTAGGTGTGAAGAAGAGTTCACTTAAGAAAAAGCAGGAAAAAGTAAAAGTGCATAAGACACTGAAAACGAGATTGTTGATCTCCCATTCTTCCCCAGCCACCTTGTTGGGAAAAACAGGACAGTATTTGCCTGCCTTTTAGTAAAGCAAATCAGGGCAGATTAACAGGTTTTCTCACTCTTTTAACAAAGGTTTCAGTAGAGGAAGAAAATTCCAGGATCTCCGTTATTGCATTTATTTAACTAAGCACAGAATTTGGCCTAACATATATCTTTGTAAGAGATTTTCTTTTTTCTTTTCATGAGACCTTCACTGAAGCAAGATAATACACGACTCACAACCACATGGTGAAATCCAGTAACTACACATAGGACGGGTAGAAGAGCACTGACATCCCCATTCCTGGGTGGGGACCTGAGCGACAGAGCAATTGAAGATTCGGAACAGAAGGGACACAGCTGAGCATCTCCGCACTCAATTCCCACTCCGTGTCTGCATTACCAAGTAGAGCAGCTCAACAGGCACAGATTCGCTGCATGACATGGTTGATCTTGAGGACCCCATGTCCACCCACTGAGCACCTCAGGAGGTTTTAATTGGGAGTAGCTGTAGTCTGGCACCAGGTACTGAAAGCAAATTAGCACAGGAGCACACTAGGTGTGCTCCTACCATGCTTTCTCAGCTTTCTTCCACCTGAGAGAACATCCATCCCCAGCCAGTCTTCAATGCAGACTGCTGCAGAGCAAACGGGCCAGGACAGTGAGGGAGTCATTTCAAAGGTGCAATCGTAATCTACAGTGAAGACACTGACTGTCCCCGTGCCTGGGACCCAGCCGGGTGGGCTGGCAGACTGTGAGCCTGCCAGCCGGGCCCCATCCCCGGTGGGAGGTAAGTGAAGAAGCGCCAAGGCTTTTTGGCCAGGCAAGCTCAGGCATGAGCCAGGCACTGAGCTGTTCAGTCATGTCCACACTGAAGCATTTCTCACACAGGCAGATAGGAACCAAAGCTTAGGGGCCTGATGAATTTCAGACCATGACCAGCAGTGGTTTCAGGACTGTGTTTATTAATTATTTTGCTGCCTAAATAACATTTTAGGGACCTGTACAGCACTTTAATCAATTTGCTTGAAGCCACCACAGCCATTTGTGGCAGAACAGGGAAATACACCTTCATCCCCAGAGGCTCTGGCTAACACCATAACCGCACCAGCATCCTTCCTCTTTTCTCCTTCCTTCTGGCTGGTCAGAATCAGCTTAAATTCACCTAACAGGAACATACTCAATTTGATCACAGAGAGATAAGGCCTTGAGAGGCATTGCAATAAGACAGCTCTTCCCAAAAGGGAGACTCTTTGATCACAAAAGAAAAATCTACATGGCACTTAACAAGCTGTGCAGAGCCCATGGTGGTCAAGTATGAAATGGTCACAGTGGTATGAAATGAAAGGTGGCTTGGAGATGTGAAAGGAAAGGAGGTGAAGAGGTAAAAGGAAAAGCTAAGAAAGATACGGATTTATTCAGAAGGAAATAAAGTTCCTAGCTATCACACTATTTCACTCAATGGCAAAATTTCCACCAAGTTCAACAAGATAACTGGCTGACAAACCATGTGCATGACTAAAGTGGGGCCACTGATGCACAACTTAGAACCGTCACTCCCTGTGAGACTCTGAGATGGCAACATCTTGTTTCGTCCCAAATCAACAGGAAAATGTAAATATTAGATTTATTATATTTTTTTTCAAATTAAAATATGCTGTGGGTATTTGTTTTGATTATGCCACAACATTTATTTTAGGCCTTGAGGTGTCGGCTAAAGCTACGATAGAAAAAGCTACAATAGGAAGTACACAATGCTCTGCATATTTAGTACATCGATATGTAGAATGTGAAAACTGAAATGATAGACCATTTTTGGCAATTTCTTGCAAAAGTGTTACAAAAATCAGTACATTCACATGATTATTATTTTTTTTTTAATTGAACAAGCACTTCAAGATTTCCACCCAGCTTTCTGTTCTTCACTTTTTACAGGCTGTACTTGCATGAACAGGAGTTTTAATCTCAAAATGTAAAGCTTCAGTTTTCAAAACTCAAGCAAGTTACCATGCTCAAAATCTTGCTCCTCCTCATGGAAGAGCCTTGCTGATTAGTTTTAATGAAACTGTGATAGAACCTGTTGTCTTTCACAAGTTTTGGATCAGGCCTTTAGTGAAAAACCTTTAATTATATCTTTCATCACAGTAAATATCTAAAGAGATGGAAATTAATATCAAATAATTAATAGATTTTTTTCCTCAAGGCTTGCTCTAATTCATTTTAGTCAAATGTTTCATTTGTAATACCTTATTTATTGGGTGTAAAACCCAACAATAATTACAAATAAATTTAAATTAATGGAACATTTCTCTCTGTAGTTATAATAAGCTCTTCAACAATTCACATTTTCTAATTACAGTGCCAGAGGAATATGCTGTATGTTTTCATTGCACATGCAGAAGTAGCAATGTATATGTGAATTGCTACCAAATATTCTGATGTATACATTTTCTGGTGGTATGTTTGCAAAATCAATACAAGGTCTCATTAAATTATTCATCTCCCATTCTGTCATTTATACTAATAAATCATGGAAAAAGACAGTATCTCACAAAAATTATACGGAATAAGATGTGGCCCTATTTGTTTCCAGGTGCCTAGGTTTTTTAATCAGGCTCCCAGAGTCTGAACTCCTACACGAGGGGGAAAAGGTCTCAGCTATAGTCCCAGGTAGGTGGGTGAGTGCACAGGGAAGAGGACTAGCGTTCGTTTTATGTCTGCACCATTAGGACGGGAATGAGTAGGGTAAGAGCAATGAAAAAAAACCAGACAAGAAGAATGTCTGATCTCATACGCACCCCATGAAACCTGAGAAGAAAATGGTACTGATTATCAGCTTAATGCCAGGTAAGAAGAAATTGCATTTCCAAATTCTGGGGCAAAGAATCAAAATATTAAGATTTGCTTTATGAAACAAATTCCAAAATGTTTCCAGGTAAATATCAAAACAACTGTATCAGAACACTAAATATTGGAGTGGTTCTGCTACATGTCAGTTTAAGCAATACAATGTGTTGTTATCCTTTCTAATGTTAAACAGAATACAGATATCACATAATGTGAAGCTTTTTAAAAAGTAAAAATATGAATCAAATAAAAATTAAATAGCACAGGAAAACTGAAATCACATATAGAAACTGATATTGCCAGTAAGACTCAAACTATTTAAAAATTAAATAAAATCATGTCAAATATTTGTATTTTGACAGCAGGATAGAATTTTCTGATTGTTTTCCAATATTTTGAAGGAATCTGATAATGAAGATTGTAAAGAAATTAAAGATTTGGGTCGAGTCATGCTCGTCCTTTTTTTTTTTTTTTGTCATTTTGGTTTTTGGACAATAAAATGTGCAACTGGAGATATTTGTATCTAGGGTTTTTTGTATAATGGAGACAGGATATGATAGGATACGGTTTTAAAGGTCTTTTTCTCTGTGAATCATCTTTGTTCTAGAAATAATATCAAACAAATGCCCATCTGACTGATGACACATTTTAATTGCAACACCATGTAACATGGTTCTCACTTTAAGAGTAAAGCAAGCTTTCTTGAGAAGTGTGGGAGAAAGTTTGTGGAGGAAGACCAAGCCACAGCAAACAGCTTAAGTTGGCCCCTGCTCTGCTAAACGTCTCCTCAAGCAGGGCTGCTGATGCCCCTCCAGAACCCCGCTGCCAGTGATGTCCTGCAAGCTGATATAGTTTCATCCATGTGTCGTAACCTGCACGGTCTTAATTCCTGTCGCCTTGCTGTAGCTTGAAAGGCAGAGGAAAAGGACACCAGGTAGGAAGTTGCTTACAATCATCCTGCTACGTTTTATGAGATTAAATGAGGGGATTTCCCATCAAGGTGAAGGAGAAAGCACACCTGTAAAGGCTGAACATCAGCAGTAATTTGGCATAGCCTCCTTCCTGCTCTGAAACCTGATGGAACGTTTTCACTTTTTTCAAACTCTCTTTTGTGTTACAGCTGAAAAACAATACACAGTTTTAAAGTTGTGAAGCTGTACTTTCCCACCTGCTCACGTCTTAACATGACTGGACTATTTTTGGTTTAGAAAAACTGAAGAAGTGCTTTTATACCTCTTTATGTGCTTACCTTCCAGTCTTACCCTATGATTTATTTTCCCTCACTCTGTCCACATTCTCTCTCATGTGTCATTGTGTTGAGGCTCTTTAGAAAACAGCCACACCCTCTGTACTTCACCATTGGGACAGCCTGGGCTTTTCTCGTGTTTGGATCGCTCACTTGGATGTCACCCTGCTGATAGAAGCCTGGAGTGCGGAAGGGAGATAAAACCCTTTTCTCCTATATGAAATAACGGTTGGACAAGAGTTAACCAAAATACGTCCTGAAAGGACCTGATCTAATATCCCCTGCAATCAATGGAAGGCCTTTAACTGACTTCAGCAGGTCTCAGATAAGGACCCACATTAATATTATTACCATTATCGTTTGTAACGGAGGCTCTGAGCATCACTGTACGGTATGTTTTGTAAGAACAAGAAACAAATGTGGGATGGGATGTTTTGCTGTTTCAAAAGAACTTTAATTTCATGCACATTTTTACTTGTTTTGTTTTCTTTGCTGCTTCTATATATCAGATGTTCCCTTGTTGGAGGTCCTCCATGTGTTTTGAAATCTCTCAAGCCTCAACAGAAAGATAAGAATATTGAAAATCAACAAGGATGTTTTTTCTCAGAAATAGTTTGGGCATTTGAGGTGATTAAGTTTCAAAAGGAAAAAGACTTTGGAATAATTCACATGAAAGATGAAGTCCCACCTTATTTAATCAGGTCTCACTTGTATGGGTGATACTGTTACCATTAGCCTTCATGTTGCATTATGTTCCAGGAAGACAGACCTAAGTGTCTGATACAAAAACCCAAGCTGAACTTTCTCAGGCTGGAAACATTGAAGGCTTAAAAAAAGTCGTAAAAACTGCTCCCCTTGTAGAAAATTGCCTAAATACTCCATAATAAAAATCTGTAGAGACCAGAAAAATTAATAGGGCTGTCTCTGCCCCTGTTGACCTCCACTGTGTGGAAGGAAGGAAGAGAAGCAGGAGAAACTGTTCTAAAAGAAAGTGCTCTTTCAGAGAGTTTTTTGCTTCGGTAACTTTCCATCTGATTTATATCACAATTGTTTCAGTGACTGTCCTGAATTTTAATGGATTAACTTTTGCAGTGTCCTCTAAGGAACAGAAATGTTGCTACCCCTTATAACAGTCCTTAAGCTGGACCTGCTGAAGTTAGATGATATGCTTTGGGTCATGCGACAGATCAATGGCAGCATGCAGTCCTCAGCTCTCAGTCTGACAACTGAGCTCAGCAACTCCAAGACAACACTTGAGCACTCGTGGAAGCTGTACCTGTGTGATTTGCTGCTGGCCATTGCTCTTGAAGTCATCACATCTAGGACTGAGTTTCATGTGTTATGATTTGAGCTTTGTCCTGCTCTCATTTAGGCGATTAGAAAAATCCTTTTTGATTCCACTATAAACAGCAGCAGGTATAGGACATCATGCAAGGAACCTGTTCAAGAACTAACAACTAAATTCGGGGTTGCATCTGAGTCTGAATTCTGACTAAACTGACATATGTACTTACATATACGTGTATGTACATGTCTTTTTCTATGGGTATCTAACAACCTGTTTCTTATACCACTTCAGTCTTTTACCTCGTCTCCCTGTTTTGTTACATACTCTCACCTACCATCTCTGCCACTCTAAAGTCTAAGACAGCTTTTAAAATTGTAATTTGTGTGCCCAGATCTCAGTACAGGAATGAGGCAACTAATCAATAAACACTTAAGTCAGACACTTCTGATATCTAGGAAGTATCTAGTAACTTCCGAAGTACTTTGGCTTGTAGGTTTTACTAACTCGGTACATTGAGAAGTGTATGTAGCTAAGGAGTTTAAATGAACGTAAATGGTATTATTTATATATTACCAGTGAGGTTAGAATTAAAAGGTATATAGGTTTAAAATTACATTTTCAGTTAAACTGGTGCAGTAAAATTAATTCAAATGGGTGATTTATATAAATTTTATCCCAAATGGAGAGTTAAAGCTAAATTAATACAAGTCAGGCTGAACAAAAAGAGTATCATGTAATACCATGTTTTGTACTGTTTTTACTAACTTGCTTTCCAGTGTGATTTCAAGCTAAACAGCTTTAACTTTGGTAAAGATGAAAACCTAAATCTGGCCTTAGTACTCTGAAGCACTAAAGTGCTGATGAAGTTACAGAGTACCCAGAATAGGAGGAATTCTCACAGGTGGCTACCAAGTTTTAATGCAAGGACAGTTAAAGGTAGAGGAGAGACTCCTCAGTTTGCAATAGGGTAGGAAGGGGAGAATGTTGGTTTGCCAATCACAGCTTTCCTAATTAAGGAGGGGAAAGAAAAAAAAAAAAAAAGCCAAAAAAAAAAAAGCCTTGAAAGCCTGAGAAAACTTAACTATAACTTGATGTCCAAATAAAGCTTTATGAGATGGTAATACAGTGGAAGGGAGACTATGAAGTATTTGCCAAGATGTGACTCTGTGAGAATAATTAAATTTGAGACAACCTGGTAATTGTTATTTCTGAGAAGGATTGATGGATGGTTTTCTAGTCATATACCATGGACACTCTAAAGACCACCATTGAGATGACCCTAAGAAACAAGAAGTCAGCCATTTAACAAAGTATTTGAGACAGATTTTATGAATGTGTTTCCAGCTAATGAAAGGGTACAGAAAAGCATAGCAAGCATATGTGATCAAAGCAGTAGGCAGTACTTAAAGACTGATCTTGATCACATCCATGCTAGAAATGCAAAACGTAAGAAATGCCAGAGGGAGGATCAGTTTTCAGTCATGTGCTGAACAAAAGGCACCCAAGAGGAACATGCAGAGCCACTCTTCTTAGGCCCTATTACCTGGGTCAGTAAGTCTGATGTACCCTGGAAAGTGGAATTCCTGCTTCATGGTAAGCATATGAGCTTTAGAACAGTCCTGGTGTTTCTGTAGTCAGAGCTAGCGTACAATGATCTTCATTACCAAGCCAAACTAAAATAAACCAGTGTCACCCTCGGTAGCTTAGTGGGAGAGCTGAACTTGAAAAGCAGAAGAGACAACACACAGTGGCTGGCTGTTGAGACCCAGTGTATAGGAAGGGTACAGCTTAGCAGCCTGTTGAGCTGTAGTGTCATACCAGTGCAGCTGATACAGAAGTTCAGAGAGTGTGTCTGAAGAATGTGGGTCCCTTGAAATGTGAGCCAAGTAGGGTGAAATGCCGGAGAGGCTATTCCCTTGTAGCAGTGATGCAAAGCATCAAATGTCACTTCTCAACAAGGTCTGGAAGATCTAGCCAAGAGATCCAAGTACCACAGTAACAGATCCTGCAGGGTGAAACACAGCATATGTCTAGACCAAAACCAAACTGACAAAATCCTGCTAAAGAGCAATGTGTTCATTGTTCTCCCAAAAGAGAATGTTCTCCCAAAGCCATCAGGCAGGCAGATATGTTTCCCCAAGATATGGTATTTCACGTGGACTTGGGCAGAGCTTCCTTCTTGTAAACAGTGGGTTGTTGCAGATTTCTCCATTTGGCCATATCTTTTAATTTTGAAATTAATCTTTTGGTACTGGCAATATTTCCTCACTTTCAACACAAGAGGGTAATTGAGGAAGGCCTGAGCCTTTCGTACTTCTGTGCTCAGTACATGTGCTTAATCAAAAGGAGGTCAAGAAGGTTTGAGTGTTTCCTTAAGGTTCATAAGTGCACAAGTATTTCCCTGAATCAGGGTCTACATCACCGTTACTAATTCAGAGAGCACAGAGGATAACTGCAAGTGGAGAACATCTTCCTCACGCAAAGGGAAGTAGCTGGTGTGTTTTGTGCCATTCTTATGTGAAATGACACCAGTGGAAGACACTTATTCTACAGATGAATCTTTTGTGCGTTTCACTGTTGTTGACAGTAACCCAAGGTCATTCTCTGCAGTCAGCTCATCTGTATCAGAAAGGAAAGGAATACAGAATTATGGGGCCTTTCCAACACCCATAAAAAAATATTGTGTAGTATACCAAATTGCCTGAAAGAGTTCCTTGTAAAACAAACAATGTTCTTGGTATTGCTGCTTTCCACGTAAAACATTTCTCTTTTTTCTCTGATATGAAGCCATGTAAAGCTTTCATGCGTTTTTCCCTACACAAGATTTCTGCTAATAGAATATTGAGGTAAATTACTCTACAGCCAGGCATGACCCTGTCCTATGGAAAGTTCTGATAACAATGCATACCCCAACCTGTCATCCAGTTACAGAAAGAAAAATCTCAATATATATATCCTGTGGAAAAAAGCACAGACACCACAGAGTCAGGGAGATCTACAGGCCACTGCTATTAGGGAAAGTGAAAACCAACAAAACCACATTTGCCTGACCAGAACGTTATGGAGCAGAGGAATTAGTCACAAAATACCCTCTACCTTTTCAAACAGTAGTGGATCCCTAGCTACAAGCAAAAAAAAGCATATTCTTTTGTAGGTTTAGGGTAATCCCTAAAACCTGGAGAGGAAACTGAAAATAGAAGACAGGATGGCCCTGAGGCTTTTAGAAACTGTTGAAAAAGCCCACTATTTCTAGAGTAGCCTACAGCATGTAAAAAAGCCAGAGAATCTCTGAATTCTGACACTTCAGTAAGGCAGTAAAAAAAAGGGGGTGATTTTCTAATAATACCATCTTTGTCTGAGGAAGACTAGAAAAGTGGGTATCAATCTTTGTGCACTAGAGGGAGAGAAATAGCCAGCTGGGCTAGAATATTAGCCAAAACACTTATGAACTGTGTGGCTGCCAAGTACAACTAAAATGTCACTGGGAAGGTTAAGAGTATGTTTTCTTAAAGGGGAATTCCAGAAGAACTATTATGAAGAAGAGAAAGAAAAAAAAAAAGGACCACGGTTTATAAGGCAAGGTTTCAAAGCTTTTTTGGCAACGATGTAATTTCTACTGCATTATCACCAGCCCTCAATATCCTCAAGCAAAGGCAGAGACTGGAAGAAATGTGCAGACAAGATGATCCTTCCTTGGCACAGTTATGTACAGATCAGCTCTTGTTATGTCAGCTAAATAAAACAGACTTCACAGAGAAGCACTTGCCATCTCGGTGACTGACACTAGAAGAAGTTCTGTCTATCTATGTACCTATCTACCTATTTACAGAAGATAGGGGTTGTACAGACTATATTATGACAACCTCCAGCTGTCTCTGAAACATTAAGATTTAGATGGGCATTTAGGTGAGCAGCAAAGGTGAACATTGTCTGCAAAATCACAGGAAAATTTGTCTCAGCAAAATTGTGTGAGTACTTTTCTACAAAAGATGCTGAAGTATTATCAGGGATACATCTAAACAGAAACAGCAAGATTGCCTCTATTGCTTGTCAAGCTGAGAGGTATCTGAGGTTAAAAAGTCACATGATTTGCCACAGAAGAAACCTCTGGTAGTGTGAAAATAGGTTTAATGCATATCTGCTTCAGTTGAATGCTTTTATCCCCTACAGTTGCATACTTAAAGGAACTTGTGCAGTATGAACTGGTACAGGATTTATGCCCATGTCTAAAGCAGCCTGAAGAAGCAGCTCCTGTAATCAGCTCATTGCATTCATTTGGTTAAGTGTGAGAACTAGAGATGGACCATTTAGATGTTGTCATTGACTACTTCATTATTTATATTGGAAACATTAAAAATGTTTCTCAGTTCTGTCCAGACTCCTCCAGAAATACCTTTCTTCTACTCCAGAGTAAATGCTTTCAGCTTCATTCTTGACCTCTAGAAGGCACTGGCACCTCAGAGGAGAGAATGTGTGTGTGTGTGTGTGTGTGTGTGTGTGTCCCTTAGCTTACTACATTGAGATTTAGGGCATCTGAAGTTAATTTTAATGCCCCTTCCACTGGAATCAGATAGCTCCTACATGTCTGTCAGGAAGTCATTTGTCACAGCTCCATAATGGCACTTCGCTGGTGTGTTGCCACTGTTGACTTCTAGTACCTCACCCTAAGAGCCGAGTCTTGCTCTCCAGTTACATTTGGGCAGAAAGTGGGGGTATAAGCAGATACTGGCCTCCTCATCAAATTAAAACAACATCTGACAAGTGATAGATCAGCAAGGATGGATGCTTTACTTATTCATATGCACCCCACAGCAATTTAGCTGGTTCCCTAATTGTCTTGTTTAAGAAAAGAGAGTTGCCTCTACTTGTTTTATATTTCTACCCACAAAGCACTAAGGATCCACCTCGCTTTATCATTCTCAGAGCTACAAAAGGTACTTTTACCTACTTTCTTTTTCCTTTCCTTTTGCACAGCAATCACACCCCGTGCAAGACTACTGCTCTGCTAGTGACCAATTTAAAGAGTCAGACACTCAAGAAGACGGAATTGTTCTGCAATTTTGCTTATGTAAAGTAGGTGTATTTAAAAAAATCACTCCCCAGAGGAACTATGATCATACCTGTATTTCTAATTGAGACAAGGGAATATCCCTGAAAATTGCAATTAAACTAAAATGGGAATAAAAATTTTTAATGAAAGTTCCATGTGAAAACATATGGAGAGGCAAGGCAATAAGAAATAATATGTGATTGCAAGTGAACAAAAACCGAACCGAGCAGAATGAAATTATGAAACTCATGCTTTACTCTTAATGAACCAAGTAGTAAATATTTTATTACAGGCTTAAGACTAATAGGTGACTAAGTAAAGGAATTTTTTTCCAATAATAATGTTGCATGACAAGTCCCTCAGCCAGTTTTCACAGGAAGGAAAGAAAGAAATATCCAACTTTGACCTAAAAGTACAGACCAGAAAAGCTGTCTTTGGCTGCATCTGATTCTAATCTAGCAATAATATCCCCATCAGAAAGACAAGAGCTTTAGCAGTCTTAATGATCAGTTTCTGTAGCACCTCCGAAAATAACTGAGGAATCAGAACCCAACTGCTGACCTGGTGATACAACAAGCAGATGATGGGCTAGCTCCCTTTTCATGGCTCTTTGTGTTTTACGGTGCTGACAACACTAGAGCTTGTTTTCATCAGTATACTATCCAGATATGACTCAGAAGACATATGGAGAATAGATATGTGTACTACCAAGATTCAATTTTTAAAGTCACTTTTCTGTTCATAACCACACTGCAAAAAAAAAAAAAAAAAAAAACCAACCCAAAAACCAAACCAACAACCACCATAGAACAAAAATGTGCTAAACTGACAAAAACTGTCACTAAGAGCTGTCTGAATCTTGTTAGCTGGTCATCTCCTGCTCTCTAACTTCAGTGAAGGTGGGATAAAGGGGAAGGGTGCTTGATGTATAACTAAGAAAA
The DNA here is from genome assembly GCF_023638135.1 of Falco biarmicus. NCBI lineage: Eukaryota > Metazoa > Chordata > Aves > Falconiformes > Falconidae > Falco > Falco biarmicus. Next base: position 53,474,745 of record NC_079293.1, on the reverse strand, counting down.
ATGTCCATTTGGGGAAAAATCTTAGGTTAACAAACCTGAACACTACCATCTTTTTTAGAAAATTAAAAACTAAGTTTATGGCAGCTGAACACATGACCAAAATATATCAGTTACTATTCAAAAGAAGGAAAAACAGAAATAAGATTTCAGTTTTCTATGGAGGCTTTTCCATCACAATATGCCTGCAAAATAAGAAGTGCCTATAAACAGGAGAATAGGCACCTGTGAAGTCCACCTTTGAACCTATATGCATAATATGGCCATGTGCTGGGCCATCTGTAATCCATACTAGAAAGCAACAGTAGATGGCCTACTTTTCACAAAAAGTGAGAGCCAGAGAAAACCGCATTGTGCCATAGGGAGGGGAAGCACAGGCATAGCCTTCATTATTATTTGGCATACACAGAAAGAGCAAGCAGAAACAAGACTAGTAAAAGAAAGAAGGGAATTCTCCCCGGAAACATATGGGAAGCACAAAACAGAAGTAATAAAACATTAAAGAATAGGGATACAAACACCAGCATGTCCAGAAAGCACAATTATTAGTAACGAACGTAATGAAAGCACTGGAAGTGTGAATGCAAAAGTTAATGTCTTCTTTCACACATGTGAGGGTGTGCATGGCAAAAGACCAGGGTGTCTAAATAAGAAATGTATGAAAGAGTCTTCCAAGTATCATTTTCTGTATAACTCACCAGCCTTTAGTAAAGGGAGAAGTAAAGGAAAGCACAGAAAATTCCACTTTGACACCTGTCTTTTAGAGCTGTTTTCATTTTCACAATGTATCTTTGTAGCTCCTGCACAGCAGAGCTCCAGAAGCCCAGCACTGTCAGCAAGTCACTGGCCACAGAGCTGGCTTTCCGTTCACTTGATGCCACCAGCCCACTAAACCAACTCCTTTCCATAATTGGCCACCAGGGCTAATTTTCAAGCTAACCTTGCCATGGAAACCCAATACAGGCTCAAGTCCCTAAAGAAAACAAAGGACTCGGCCACTGTCGAGGTGCCCTCTGCTCAGGAAGCTGAGCATAAGCATTTACACTACTTTTGACTGTCCTTTTCCTATCTGGTTGAGCTCTCAAACCACAAGTTTCTGAATGTTGTCAATTGACATTTACAAGATACTTTGGGAAATATTTTTGCAGCTCTCTAATACATTTCCAACCCTGGAAAACCAAGGTGTGTAGATGAAAGCAGATGCAATGTTACACAGAATTTGATGAGTTACTGCTAAAAAACATCTGATGAATGCATTTTCAAACAGGATACTCAAAGTCTGTTGGACACAGATACTCGGTAATAACATAGTACTTGCTTCAGAGTTGTCTAAGCGACAGCAATCACCTATTTAACCACTTAGTCTTGCTTCTAGTTAGGGCCCAGCAAACTTCTTTCAAAAACAGTGGTGTGATGTAGGAGTAGCTTAACTGGACGAAATGGCCACACTTACGGGCACAAGGAAGAAAGGAAGGAGCACAGCCTTATTCGTATACACAGCATTACTGCAAACATAATTTGACTAGCTCTTGAGCAGCAGTGGGTAACAAGGGTTGCAAGGTATAAAAATTGAGGTGATTAATTCTGTCTCAGCCTGAAAAAAATTACTTTTCTTGCCAATCTTTTGACACCTCCTACTGACTAATACAGAAAGGAGTGACATAGGGCCTGAGGATGTAAAACAAATATAGTGAGAAATGACAAGTTTTACCATCTAGCCTACATTAGGCTATCACAGCGATAGGGTAAATGCGAAGGAAAGTGAAAAAAGAAGGGAGGGACTGATTCCACTTCACAGTATTCAGTTAGTCCAATGCTGGGAGAAGGTTTGAGAGGGGGAAGGTTATAAACATATGAAATATTGGATTTTAGTAAGATGATAGTGGACTACTCAGGAAACAGGGGTTTATTGTGAAGTGTAAGCGTCTGTGACAAATCTACAAAATGGGATTAAAAACACATTAACACAGGAAACACGTAAGAAAAGATTGCAACCGGTGAGTTGGGACCACAGAAGGAGACACATCTCCTTTACATATCTTCCAGTACAAGGAGAAATTAATGAATTTTATAGACAGTGGGCTCAACAAGATGAGAATCTGCCCTTTATTTAAACTGGCGTAAATCAAATATATTTCCTTCCAATTACCAAGTCAGTAGAACAAGAAGGAGGAAAGACTGCTCTTAGGGGGAACCAGGCCTCTCCAGTAGTGTGACAATGAAAAAAGGGTAAAGCAGTTGGTGTCCACGAGACGTTGCTATGTTCTGCGTCACACAAGTAAGCGGCTAAACATTTACACGTGTTTATCCTCAGCTACACTACTATGGTTTATAGATTGAGCTCTGCTTTCAGGTACAGCCAGGTATAACTGGAGCACCTCAAGAAACATCACTGGAGTCGCTTTGCATTTATGGGAGCAAAACTGAGAGAAGCAGCAGGCTGAATTCCCTGTTAAACTGGTGCAAAGGTGCAACTCCCTCAGAGGACACTTCTGAAAGCAGTACAAAAGCCTCTCTGCTTGCCAGCCGGGCATACATTATAGTAACCACACCCTTCTAGGTAAACATGTACGTAGAGCAAATCACTTCTTTTGTGAATAGGGTTTACTTTATCATTTTGAAAGGCATATTGCTATTTCTTGACATATTAGTATGCTTAAATGAATCACTTAAGAAAATAAACTTATTTGCCTATGTTTACATTTATTTGTCCTCTCCTCTGTTATTAATCAAACTTGTCTAATATTTTTATCACATTGTGTTTTAAATAAATAAATAAACACTGTGATTTCCTTTGAAATACTGGTTGCTAGCAATAAAAAAAAGGCAAGAAATCACATAGTCTCCTATGTGATGAAAGCTGGCAGAAAGGATGTATTGCTCCAGGTATGCTGATAACATACAATATCAATACCCCACCATATTGCTAATTTTCTATTGCTTTGGATGTCAGTGCCCTGCTACAGGTTAAGATGGAGCTGCATATGAAATGGATGCTTCTTATTGTTAGTACTATGCTTTAAAAAGGAAAAAAAATTAAATCATTCTGTGTGATGATGTAGGTTTTTACATGGGAAGGGGTTAGTTTTCACAGGGGGCACTGAACTCTGTGGTGCTGAGCCTGCTGCACTTGGGCAGCTGACTCGACATGTGGTTCTGCTGGTGTCCAAGGATCTGGTGCCACTTGCCCCAAGCCTCACTTTGCACCTACTATACCATGCCATTTCAGAACAAATGAAGTAACAGCTTTCGTAGAACATATGTTCTGTTCCTATAGAACGCTATTTTTGCAGTTGGAAGGCCTCAGGCATTACTCTTCTTCCAAGCCATGCACAAACAAAGAGGGTTTACCACAAAAAAGAGCCTCTGCTGAAGAGGGCAAGGTTTACCTTTGCTCCCTTGCTCAAGATCTTAATTTCACCAAGTTATGTCCCTTCCTTTCATTCTACATTGTATAGCTACAACCCGAAGTTTTCTCCCAGCAGCAGCACAGGTCCCTCTTGAATTTCCCTTAGCTTTTAAACCAAGAGGATCATCCAAGACTGTCATCAGGAAAACCTAGATGTTACAACAGAAAGGAAATAGACCTCTTATTCTGTTAGTAATCCCTTTCAAATAAAATTTCAATTGATTCAGTCTAACCTTATCACTGAATTCTTATTGTTACCTGACCTGGGCAAAAATAAATTAAACAAAAATGAATTATGCAGTCAACTGATAAGTCTGAACTATTGCTGTCTTACTCCAGTTCTATGCCAGAACATGCTGCGGATTTTCAGTGTAGGTGCTCTGGTATAATCACTGGGTAACAGTGGTCTAGTGGGCTCTAAAACTGCATGTGCTGAAACCAGATGTCCAGATCTGAAGACGAAGGCTATGCCATCTACACAGCTGGAGTAGGAGCCAGCAGAGTACCTCCTTCTTTCTCTAAGCACATGGATGCATAGCCTAGGGGCGGATCTTCTTCCCAGGAGCTGCAACAGTTTCTTCCCAGCTCACTACCCTTTCTCCAGCTTTTCAGCCTGGCTGCAAGAAAATGTAGGTATGATGGTGTGGCGATAGCCCCATCTCCTGCTGGCCCACAGCCTGCCATCTATTTTGGCCCTGTTCGGGTCCACACAATGTCTGTTTTCAGTAAGGGCAGATGGTTGCCACTCACATCTACGTGTTCACAGCTCTGGGAGTCCTGGCTCACATGCAAATCTGGGTGGCAACACAAGCAGGTACCTTTCAGGCAGGTAGCCCTCAGGCAGCCAGCCATGTGGCCATCAGGCTGGCCCTCATACACTGCACAGTTTAGTGGAAAAGAAGTGTTAATACATATTGCTGGACATAATTTATATCCACGGGTAGGGGAATGTGGCTCAATATGTGGCTGAAGTGACTTGGTATGTGACACCAGGAGCATTAAACCTCAGTCTCCTGCCTCCCTCCCCAGAGCTTTTAATCAACCTTCTTCTTCCATGAGGAACTTAGGTTAGAAAGTTTACATTAAAGGAAAACATATATTTGTGTTTTGCTTCAAATGTGTTAACAATATATATTGAAAATATTTCTGGCTAAAATATAAAAAACCTCTGATTTTCAATGATAACAATACCACAACTGTATTTGAAACTTTACAGCAACTAGCCTAAAAGTGAAACTAAAAAAGTGAAAGTTGCTTTTTGTTTTTCACTGCACAAGCTGAGAGAAATGCAGAAAATAAACAAAAAAGCACATATTAACATGCATTTATAAAAATGTTTCTTGCATTCTAAGGTGCCTTCAGACCAGAGGGAAAGGTGGCTTTTTATAACACTTGTGATAGAAAAAAACCCCATACGTGTGTGTGATCATGTGAGTAGTTAGACACTGATTTCACAGCATTCCTTGCAAATTCTGTGACAAATTCAGGAAAAGCAGGAACAGCACATAGGTAAAGATTGCTGCTGGGATTTTCCAAAGTCAAATAAGAATTTATGCAACTACCTCCTATCCATCTGGAAAATCCCAGGGTTCAGGCTTACTGTTCCTCTTCTCCCAGCTACATTTCCTTCACGATTCCTTTTTGATTTGATTATGCCTAGTTAGCTAATATTGGCAGTACTCAGCCCAAGTCACGGCAGCTAAACAGCAGATTGCAACAGGAAAACATTAAGGATGAAGACAACATGTCTTGGATTTGATGTTTAACTGGGATTCTTGAAACTTTCTTCACATGCTTTGAACTCCATTTTGAGGTTTGTGTTTGTAGTGGAGGTGCAGGAAATCAAGGAATTCACTGTGTATTTACCATTTATGTAATTACTTCTCTTAAATTACTTATGTAATTTGTGTAAGTAAAAGATCATCAGAACATGCAGTTACACTGTTTACAATTACTCTGTCAGTTGATGCAATTACTATAAATAGGCTCAGAGACATCACTAATTAATGAAGTTGGAAGGGTAATACAAGAAGTCTGCTACTGCACATCTTAGGGCATATGATCTCTAAGTTCAGATGTAGAAGGGTGATTTCTTTTTCTTTAGGGCTTTGGCAAAGATATATTATAAAGAACCCTTACACCCCAAATTGCCTCAGGCTACAGGTGTTTGGGAAAGGAAAGAAAACAAAACAGTAGGCTCGTGGCTCATTTTTAGCTAAATTTTAAACAATAACAATGAAGCAACACCAGTGGAGTGCATGTGCACACCTTAGTGGTTTTATAGGGGTTTATATATGCAGGGTTGGAGAATACTGATCTTTAAGCCTGGAGCAGAGGTGTCATTTCCCTCTTTATTTTGAACACAGTAAAAATATGTTTTATTTTCAATTTTTAGTATTCTTATAAACCAAATGTGGTCTTTGTTTGGGTTTTTTTGTTTGGCTGGTTGGTTTTTTTTTCAATATGGGAAGAAAAAAGGGTATTCGTTCAGAGTCACTGGAGAAGAAATGCAGTCTTACACAAAACCTTCAGAAGGAAATTGTGAATATTAACAGTTCTCTTGAGAACAATAATAGACATTCTTTGCATTTATTCAGCAAATTTACATCCAAATCGGGAAGATGTTGGATTTGTCTCAGTAACACTGAAATATTTGCAAAAACCAACAAGGGAAAATGTTTCCCGCAGAAGCAGGAAGAGATAACCTAGCACAGTTTTGTTTGTACCTCTGTGGGAAACTATAGGCAGCATGACCACACTGTTTCAGTGAAACGTACCTTTTCAGTCACAAAGTTACTAGTACCTCCCCTTAAGAGCAAATCCTGTGAATCCTGTCATAGCCTTACAGCTGCTTCGACTACAGGCCCAGCTTCAGGCCTCCTACCTACAGAAGCAACACTCTCTGGCGGAGCAGTACTCAGAAGTCTCTCTAATAACTTGCTGTAAAGGATTCAGCATTAGGTTCTGACAGAACTGGGTAAGCATCACTGTGTTAAGTAATGAAAGCAACATTTAACACACACAAAAAATCCCGATACTTTTGTGGATTAATATCAGCTTTGGTTCTGCAACAGTAACATCCCCAACACCCAGCAACAGTGGCTCGCTACAGTGCGGACACCAAGATGCCTTTCCGGGTTTCCTCGGGCCGCCTGATTTCCCACTTTCCCCAAACACATCTTTACCAGAAAAAAAGCCTCAAAAATCTGATGGACCTGAGTAGCCTTGTTCTCTGCTGATGCCAGCACGCACTTTCATATAAAGGTCACCGGGTGCAGAACAGAGCTGAACTAGTCTTTAGTTTTCCAGCTCTCCCACTGCCACTAGCACTGAAGTCCCCCTTCACAGCAGGGAAACGCTTCGCAAAGCTGTGACGAGGTGACTGCGCAGAGCGCCTCCAGCCTGCACGAACGCCGCCCCCCGGTGCAGCAGGTCCATTTCACAGGTAGGCGAGCGGAGGCCGGGCGGTGGGGCAGCGGCCGTCGGAGGCGTGGGTAATGCACAGCCGGGGTGACGTGCGCCCGTCGGCTAATGTGGGCCCGCGTGTAACCCCACGCAGCGATGCACCGGCGGGGCTCGGGGAGACAGCCCCGCTGCCCGTCCGTCCCCGGGCTGCCTGCGCCGGTGAATCCCGTTACATGGGAGTCTAGGGGACCTCAGGGACACGACGGGGCGGGGGCTTGCCGCAGGCCGCGCTGTGCCCCATGCCCGGCCTGCGGCTCGGCGGGACGGTCCGCCCCGGGAGGCGGCGGGCCCCCAGCCCTCCCGCAGCGGCGCCGCGGGCTGGGGAGCGGCCCCGCGGCCCCGCCCCCGCCCGGCCCGCCCCGTCGGCGGCTCATTGATGAGCCGCGGGCCTTTGAGGAAAGGGCGAGTGCGCCGAAACCGCTGCAAAGCCCCGATTTTTCAAGCAGCAGCGCAGCCTGGGAACTTTGCATGTTTCGCCATTTTTCACGTCCTGACTCATTTCTGTATCACAAAACGTGTTCTCTGGAGCTCGTCGGACACCCACCGCCCCTCCCGCCGCGGCGGCGGCGGGGACCATCCACCCCTGGCAGCTGCAAGGGGAACTATTGCAAAAATCCCCCGCGGCGCGGCAGCCGCTGTCAGGCACCGGGCAGCCCTGGCCCTCGGCCCCCCCCGGAGACCCCCGCATCCCCCACCGTCCCTTTTAGCGTATGTTTCCAGCGGGAAGGGGGTGGGGGTGGGGGAGGGGTTACTCGCCCCCCGAGGGTCGCTGTAGCCCGCACGCCAAGCAGGGAGCGCAGCAGGTGCACCCGCCCAGGCCCACCCCCCGTCGGCGGGAGGCACCTAGGTGGCCCGGGGGTAGTCGCCGAGACCCCTCGGGGGTGGCCGCGCCGACCCACGGCGGGACGCACCTTCCCCACCTGCCGTGCACGGGGGTGGCGGGGGGGGGGGGGGGGGGGGGGGCGGTGTCTGCCCCCCGCCCCGACGGCTTCGTCAATGAAAGCCTGATGCCGCGGGGACTGGGGGCTGCGACCGCGCCGTCGAGGGGCGGTGGCGCGGGAGGGGGAAGGGGGGGGTCCCGCCGGGGCGGGGCGGGGCGGCGCGGCGCGGCGCGGCGCGGGAGGGCCCCGTCTGGCGCGCGGCCCCGGTCCGCCCGCCCCGCGCCCCGCCGCCGCGGCACGGGCCCGCCGCACGGCGCCAGGCGCCTGCGCACTGCAGGGGCGCCAGATTTGGCGGGAGGGGGAGTGTCCAAGGGCCCTTTGTTTGATGGCATCTCTGTTTACAGAGTTTACTCTTTAATCTCAACCTGTTTCCTCCTCCTCCTCCCGCGGCTCCTCGGCACTCCCGTGCGCGGCGGCGGAGCGCCTGGGCGCAGCCCGGCAGCAGGGCGCGGCGGCGGGCGCGGGCTCCCCCGTCCTCCTCCCCCAGCGGCCGGTGCGAGGATGGCCCGGAGACCCCGGCACAGGTAACTCGCTGTCCGCGGGCGGGGGGCGGCCGGCCCCGCTCCGCCCGGCTCCGCGCCTGTCAGACGGGGCGCGGGGCGGGGGAGCAGGAAGGCAGCAGCGGGAGAAGAGCTCGCCCGGCGGACGGGGCGGGCGTGCAGCCCCCCGTCCTCCGCGCACCTGGGCTACTCCGCCCCCGAGGCGCGGCGCGGAGCGGCCCCCTCCTCGGCAGGCGCCGGGGCAGCGGGACGCGCCGCAGAGCTGCCGCTGACGGGGCGCCCGGGCCCGGCGCCGCACGCCTGCCGGACGCCGCGGGGGGCCGGGCTCGCTGCCCGCAGGGGCCAGCGCGGAGCCCGGCGGGGCTGCGCGCCCGCAGCTGCAGGGCAGGACAATGTCGGGCTGGCTCGGCGGCGGCAGGTAGCGCGTCCCGTCTCATTCATTCATTCATTCCCGGCGGGGTGGGCGGCCGGCGGGGGGCTGGGCTCACTCCCTCGTCTGTTTTTTTTATTTTATTTATTCTTGAAGTGGCGGCCCTTTTGCCCTCGGGAGCGCGGCTCTGCCCCGCCGGGGTAGTTGCGTCCAGCGGCGCTCGCCTGTTCCCCGCACACGTCGTTCGGCACATGCCGGAGCGTGGCAGCGCGAGCGGGCAGCTGCGGGGGGCTGCGGGTCCGACGGGGCGCTCGGCCGGAGCTGTCACCCGTGCCCGCCCGCCCGCCGCGCTCTCGGGCGAGGTCGATCGCCGCCGCGCCGCGCCAGGGGCCGGCGGCGGCGGCGCCCCGGGGGCGCCGGGCCGGGCCGGAGCGGGCCGGGGAGGCAGCGCCGCGTGGCCGTGGCCGTGCCGCCGCTGCGGGGCGGGCGCCCAGAGCGGGGTTGTTGCCTAATTAGCCGGGGACGGCGGGTCGGACACGTGGAGGCTTTTTTCTCTTTCTCTTTGCAGCTCGGCATCCTCCCCTCTTCCCCTCCCCTGTGGCTGGGCTGTGACAGAGGAGAAAGTGGCAGCCCTGCCTCTCCCTGCCCGGCTGCCGGCGGGACTGGGCGCTCGGGGGGCTCGTCTTAAGGAAGAGGGGCTTGCGGTGCGGGAGGAGGCAGCGGGCCGCTGGGCGAGCGCCGGGCTGTACTTTCAGTGTCAGAGCGGGGGTGTCGCTGGGGCTGGCGGTGAATCACCCGGCCCCTCTCTCCCGAAAGAGGGACCGCCGCCGCCTGCCTCGTGGGCGCCTCCCGCCGGGACGCGGCGCTCCGCCGCCCCGGGCTCGGCTGGCAGCCCCGCCACGGCGGCAAGGGCTGGCGGGGAGGCGCGGCGCGGCGCGGGGCCGCCCCGGCAGGAGCGGGAACGGGCGCGGGAACGGGCTCTGCCCCGCGGGGCCGGTGGCCGAATTCCTTCAATCACGGTGGCAGCGGCGAGCCACTTCCTCCCCACCGCCTGCGTGTTTTTTCCCTCTCTCCTGTTTTTCCCCTTTCCCCCTGTGTCCTTGCACGAGCCGGTTGCCCGGGCGCAAAGCGCAGCGCTGCTGCCGCGGGAGCGCTGGGGCGGCGCGGGGGGGCTCCCGCCCTCTGCCCCGGCCGGGCGGGCGGAGCGCCGGGGGCCGGGGGGGCGCGGGCTGCGGCCGGCGCTGCGAAATAAGAAGTTTTGGAGCAGCGCTGAGGGCCCGGTTGGCTAAAGCAGCTACCGAGCGTCCCGGAATCCCGGGGGCCTTTTCTCCTGCTGGAGAACACAGGTAATACAGCGGGGGCTCGGCTCTGCGGTGCCAGCAAGGCCCCGGTTATTTAAATAAACCGGTTACGGTACTGGCACCGCACTTCAGTCATTCCGATCCGTTCGCCGCTGATGTGTCTCTGCGGGGTGGCGTCTCTGTGCCGTGCCTGAGACACGCCGCGGCGCAGGAAGCGTCACCGATGGATGCGTACCTGGTGTTTACTGCCTGCGAAACTCATTTTCAAAATGATACTTGGAAATGGAGCCACAAAACTTCCTTTGGCATATGGGCAGTCGCACAGCTGTCTCTCTGTGTCGCTTACTTAGAAAAAAAAAAAGTGAATCTAAGCTGAGCGGCGGCAGGGGCAGGAGCCGCGGTGGCAGCGGCCGGAGCGTGTAACTCGCCCCCTGCGCGCTGCCGCGCTGCGCTGCGCAGCGGGCCGGGGGTCCGCGCTGCCCGGGGGGCGAGCTGGGCGGGCTGCAGGGCTTCGGCACCGTGGGGACGAGATGAGGGCTGGGGGGGTGGTGGGGGGTGGGGAGCGAGGAGCCACTCGGCAGGGGCTCGGCGAAGGCCACACGCATCACGGCGGGCTGTGGAAAACTTGCTGCGTGTCGCGCAGCTTTCGCGGCGCATGCCGCAGGGCGGGAAGCGGGGCTGGAGGTGTGCGGTGTGATTAGCCCAGTGGGCTTGAAAAGAACGTGTGTTCAACAGCTTGCGTTTTGGAGGCGTTTGCATCCATCCCCTGTGCTGGGACTGACCGGCTCCGGGCTTCACTGCAGCTTAATTTAAAAAGGAATCTCCTGAAAACAGGCTAACGGCATAAACAATGCCTGATACTTTTCTTACAAAATAACTTTATTTTAATGGCTTAGTCATACTTCTGACATACCCCAGCATACCACACCATCGGATACATCACGGGTTTTAGCCTCGTAGCCTGACGTCTCCTTTGTAGCGCTTGTGGTTATCATCTCTTAGCTGAAGTGTCAGAACTGCTGCTCATACCTTTAAAATTGGAAATAAAATACTGCCCACCAGGAAGATGACTGGTGTTGCAAAACACTCTTCTGGGTTTAGTTAACTGGGTAGAGCAAGCACTGTTTGTGAAAAGAGTAATAGAGTCCTTTTTACCTGTAGATAGCCTGTGGGGAAATCCCTTAGTCATTAATTAGGTGAGAAGCAGTGTATTTCAAAAACAGAATGAGGGATTTAGGAATGGAATAGAGGCAGATAAAGTCTTAAGTTAGAGACATGGAGAGCATAAAAGGGTTCGATCATTCATTTGTTGGTTGCATGGTATTAAATGTACTTGTCCTCAGCCCTTGTCCAGACCCATAAATGGCAGGCACATTTTATATTACAGCTTATTGCATGTTAATGCTACCACTTACTGGCTTTAATTAGAGGAACTTTTGTCTTCACATATAGGGTCCATAACCATATTCTCAAACGAGGTTATTGTTGGTTAACTTTTTGTATAGACTTTTATTTGGGAACGAGAACTATCTGCTCTGTTAAACGTACAGAAACACTAATGTTTTTCAGAACGTATGGCACGAGTTAAAGATTTTGAACAGGCGCTTGTGTAATGGACACAGCCTCTAGTTCTCTTTATTGTCCCAAACATTGTATTTTAATTTGAAACTTTCATTGGTTGAAAGTTTGCCAAATGTGTAATTCACCACTGATCTAACATTAGGAGCAGGTCTAAACATGCACAGTAATACGAAGGTTGCCAGCCCTTTGCTTGTATCTGTGGATACCAAAAACAGAAGAACCAGTTCGGAATACTAGAACAACAGAATGCAGAACAAAATCTTGTTGTGCAAGTTTTAGAACTTTTATCTGTGTAACCTTTGTAAGGATTGTAGTGGGGTTTTTGTGCTTTGTAATTAAGCAGCTCAAGTCTTCATGTCCCACTCTGTGTCTCGCTGTGTTTCCTTCTGCAGTATATATAGTAGTGATGATGATGAAGAAGATGTTGAGATGTATGATCATGATTATGATGGTCTACTTCCTAAGACTGGAAAACGTCACTTAGGAAAAACCAGGTGGACCCGCGAAGAGGTAAATCTGAGTTCATTCATCTCCAGCATGTAAACAGACTGAGAAAGCATGGATGATGATCTTCTCCCTGGTTGCTTGTCTATGAACTGATTTCAGTGACATGTGTATGAATGAGGACAACGTTTTTGACTCATTAGCTATCTTCAGTGTTTTATTTAACTTCAAGGATCATTCTCATCTTTTAAAAAAATGTATAAACCCATTTATTTATTTATTTTTTATGTCCACCCAAGTCTGCGTTACAGGTATGTGAGCCTCTGTGTAATCTCTGTTGGAGAAACAGATTCAGTCACCTGCAGCAGTGCTTGACTGTTACTGCTGCCTCTTTTTGTTTGAAAATGGTTGCTATGTGAGAACTGACGTGTGTTCAGTGTCCCACAGCAGAAAACAACTGTGGCAGAAACTGCTGCAGTCCTTTTGTGCCATTTGAAATTTGCACTTTAATTACAGCATTATGATTCTGAGTGGAAATAAATTAAAAGCTGGAAGAAAGAAAGTCAGCGGTACCAAAATTGAGCATTCTTTGCTTTTGAAGGTCAGAATGTGTTTTAATCACAATACCCTTGTGCTGACTTTCCGGGTAAATTGTGGTATCAAACTCCTTTGCCAGATGGATATCCTGTGGCCATTTAACTGGTTTGAGTTTATTGTGAAATACATTAATATGGTTCTTAAGTTATGTTTTGACTTTCTCCTCTCTAACAATGTATATTGATGTATAAACAGTTGCAGGTCACCTCTTGCAAGCATTTATTGTTTTTTTTTTTTTTATAATCATAATCTGCTCTTTCAGAAGTGGATGTGGTTGTGATGTGGCCTGGAAGGAAAGGATGGCCGTGGAGCCCGATGGCCACTTTACTGTCATATGAACTGGGAGCATACTGGGAGGCCCTAATCAGGGAACCCGGGGGGGGGGGAGGGTTGCTCCCCTCCTCTTATCTCTTGGGGCAGTTCTCACTAGTTTTGCATTATCTCAATCTTTCCCAGTACATGAGATACTGGTTTCTTTTGTCTTTAGGGTCAGTATTTCTGGCCTTATCATTAAAAATATTGGGCCAAATTTCTTGCTGTTGGGAGTATCAAAACTCCCTCACAGTGATCAGCAGCAAAAAGGAGCCATTAGTTTTTTTGTACATTCATTGTACGTGGATAGGCAACAAGCAAATTACTGGAACTCCCATTACTTGCAAGACATACAGACCTTGAGGCTGTGATTTTCAGAGGTCTCCAGGCAGCTGGGTGTCTGTGTATTACTGAATTTCATTGTTATTCTGATGCTTGGCATCTAAACAGCCATGCCCTCCTGTAAATCCAGTACAAGAGTAACAGTTACATTGCTTTGAGCAGTAAATGGGGATGTATAATGCAAGTCAAAGAACAGCACAGAAGTCAGTCATTCTCCTGCAGCACAGTAAAGAACCTACAAAAATCCACAGGAGTAGAAAAATCTTCTGATTTAGGCAATTAAAAGTATGAGAAGACTACAGACCACCTTCCCTTACACTCAGGAAGCAAAAATAAATGCATAAAAAGCTGGAAGGACACAGTTTAAAAAAAATACATTTCATTTCACCTCTCCTGTGAAGACAGGCTGAGAGAGTTGGGTTGCTCAGCCTGGAGAAGAGAAGGCTCTGGGGGGACCTTATAGCAGCCTGCCAGTGCCTAAAGGGGGGCTACCGCAAAGCTAAAGGGACTTTTTACAACAGTATGTGATGATGGGACAAGGGGGAATGGCTTTAAACTGAAAGAGGGTAGATTTAGATTAGATATTAGGAAGAATTTTTTTACTGTGATGGTGGCGAGACACTGGAACAGGTTGCTCAGAGGAGCTGTGGGTGCCCCATCCCTGGAAGTGTCCAAGGCCAGGCTGGATGGGGCTTTGGGTGACCTGGTCTAGTGGAAGGTGTCCCTGCCCATGGCAGGGGGGTGGAACTAGATGATCGTTAAGGTCCCTTCCAACCCAAACCATTCTATGATTCTGTTATTATTTGCATTATAAGAGATTGTGATATTCATGATGTCTGGGTTTTTTAATGATCTAGGATGAGAAACTGAAGAAGCTTGTGGAGCAGAATGGCACAGAAGACTGGAAAGTCATTGCCAATTTCCTTCCTGTAAGTTGATCTTGGTTTCTCTTTCCAGTTCTAGTGACAACTCTTTATCAGAGGTTTCCAAGTAAGAGGAAGGGGAGCGGTTGCTTTGTAGGTACATTTTTGCAGGAGATATAAAACCTCCACAGTTGGAGACCTCAGAAATTTTAGAATATTGTGGAAACCTTTACCTCTAATTTTCCTTTCACTTCTTCAAAAGGGTTGGGAAAAATCAAACCAGCAAAAATGGGGGGTGGCAGGGTGTTGCACAGTAGATGGTCAATGTGACACTGAAACAAAATGTCTCAGCACAGAGGAAAAATAGCTTTGGTGAATTGTAAGTATGGTTTAGAAGATAATTGCTTTGCAAACACTTTGTTATAGAAATACTGCATGTGAAAGCGTGACTGCTATTGTGCAGATGGTGAAGATTCAGTTTCTGTAGTTTTGGTGATGTCCTCACTGCACAAATTACAGAAATCTTCCCTAGTTCAGTGAGCAAATTGATAGTTGAGCACCCTCTTCTCAGACCTCCTGTGTCACACCATGTTGTTTGGTAGCTGTAGTTGGCAGTGAAATACAGCAGGAACAAGTGTACTTAGATAAGAGCATTATCACTCTACATTCATCTTGTCTAAAGAATCTATTTTGCATATTTTACATTTCACTAGAATCGGACAGATGTTCAGTGCCAGCACCGATGGCAGAAGGTACTAAACCCAGAACTTATCAAAGGTCCGTGGACTAAAGAGGAGGATCAAAGGGTAATCAGTTTTCTTTTCCATCTGATTAATGCCTTACTAGCAGATTTCATGTGTTGGGGCAAAACTCCTAGAGACTTCGGTGGTCTCAACACCAAGATGGCCAGAGACAGACTGATCCTGTCAGTATCAGTGCTTATTATTTGTGTAGTGCTTTCTAAGTTTTCTACGCAAATTAATTAATGTTGCTTTACAGTACTATAAAACTGCAGTCTAGAAATGCCTTAACTATTACAAGGTTTTTCCTTTTGGGTAAAAGTATAAATGGGAAGTGGGGAACCTTAATTGTGTGTTAGTTTTACCATGGCAATTGTGAGAAATGTTGCTGAAAATATTGCTCCACCACAGAAATATTTCATTGATTCATTATGCATCATTAAATACAGGCAGTTTTTATGTCCTTCTTTGAAGGTAATAGAACTCGTGCAGAAATATGGTCCAAAGCGCTGGTCTGTCATTGCTAAGCATTTGAAGGGAAGGATTGGAAAACAGTGCAGGGAGAGGTGGCACAACCATTTGAATCCAGAAGTGAAGAAAACCTCCTGGACAGAAGAGGAAGATAGAATTATTTACCAGGCACACAAGAGGCTGGGAAACAGATGGGCAGAAATTGCAAAGTTGCTGCCTGGACGGTAATGACATATACCTTTAGCTCTTAAATAGGAAAAAAAGGAAAAAACTGCAGGTCTGATCAGTCCGTTTCAGTTGCCTCAGGCTGCACTTTATAAATCAAAAATTTTTGGAATCAAAACCTGGAAAGCCAGTGACATCAATGTGCATTTTTCTCAGTGGGGAACTGTGCTGTTTGGTCAGTACATGGAACAGTACGCTATTTTTACATGCTTTTAATGTTTGCCATAGGTAAAAAACCTCAGTAACTAGAGCAAGACCGTAACAGTTTCCTAAATGTCCTGTGCAATCTTACTTGAGCTTGCAATAACTGTCAAAATTTAAATGGATCTAACAGGGAAGGATTAGACTTTACAAGTGGAACATAATTTACATTCAGCTAAGGGTATTCCTTCAACATGAAATTCAGTCTGTTTATTCAAAAAGGTTTAGGAGAGGGCTGCTTCAAATTTTGTAATTGCTCCTGAATCATCCAGTTGATTTTGATCTGTTAAAAACACATGTATGGAACAGGATAAACTGACTTCCTCAAACTCTGGTCCTGGAAATACTTGTCTCATTGGAAGGTTATGCCCAGCTTGCATATAATTTCAGAGATTCAGTGTCTTACTTGCTCTGTAGTAAAAGTGACTCGACATAAAGTGTAGTCAAGCAAATAATGTAAGCAAGGGAAAGGTTTCCCTTCCTATTTTTATTCCTGCTATTTGGTGAAACATCTTGAAGACCTAAATATAATGCCTAAGATCATGATAGCCTTTTAAATGGACATTCCCTAGGCTGCTTTTCAGCTTCCAGAAGAAAACAAGAAAGGAATTACCCCTTGGAAAGTTTTTTGGTTTTTTTGGTTTTTTTTTTCGTTATAGCTTCCACACATCACAGATACCGCTTTCAATGATACCATGTGGTGGTGATGTTTTTCAAATAGAGGAGCTGTTTCTAAGCATACTCTTAAAACTCACAGACTTGATAAGTTTGCTGTTTCTGACTTATGTATGTGAGAATTTGAATCGCAGTTTTTCTGCAGCTAAGAAAAATACTCACAGCTTTGTTTACTGAATTTGTGTGTATAGCATGATGCTGTCGTTGTCTGGGTGGCCAGTTGGAAATTTGTTGGAAGTTAGTCTTTTCACAGCTGTTCTCCACAGTCTGTCTTTTCTGGCAATGAGATACAATAAAACTCCACTTTAATATTAGACTTAGGAAGAGACGTTGTCAGCCCTTTAGGGTAGCCTCAAAGGGGTGTTACCCTTTGCTGTCACCTCACCTCATGGGAATGAGGTGAAGCTGAAGTTAATTTCTTAAAGTTTGAGGACCTAAGGCTCAGAGATTGCTTTAAAAATTACGTGAACAACCCTAGCCCATTTGTCTTTTCTCCTGTCTTTCATACTGAGCGTCTTTCCTGAGAAGTTGAGAGCAGCATTTATAAAGGTGGGGGTAGGAGGAAGGTCAGAGAACAGCTTGAAGTTTAAACCAGAAATGCCAACAGCAGTTTCCTGCCTATTAATCTGTCTGAATTGGAAATGCTCATTTTTAAAACTCCTCAAACGTATGTATTTCTGTTGCAGAACTGATAATGCTATCAAGAACCACTGGAATTCCACCATGCGCCGCAAGGTTGAGCAGGAGGGCTACCTGCAGGAGTCCTCCAAAGCCTGTCACTCCTCAGCAGCTGCTGGCTTTCAGAAGAGCAACCACTTGATGGCCTTTGCTCACAACCCACCTTCTGCACAGCTGCCAGTAGCCAGCCAGCCCCCACTGAGCAGTGACTACCCTTACTACCACATCTCTGAGTCACAAAATGTAAGCACCTGGAAATGCTGGGGGTTTGTGCTTTGCTTCGTTAAATAGCTGGGTGCCTTTTTGCCACACCTGATTTCAGGAAGCATGAATGGTTTTCTCCCAGTCTTGGTGGGCTTGTATGTGTTTGATGTCAGGCAACTTTAATTGTGACTTCATTCAGCGATGCAAATATGTACATTTCCGATTACTTGCTGACATTCAGGTGGTGGAGTTGAGTTCAGTGGCTTTAACATCTTGTAAGCAGTGAACGTGTTCCCAGTACTGTTTCTTACAGTGGTGAATATTACATTTCTTGAAGATCGGTTGAATCTGGTTTATTCCGCGGTCTGTGTTAAAATCTCCTACATTCCCTTCAGTACTATTCTGTTTGTGAGTTGCCTGTCAGAACCAAGTAAACAACTGTTGTTTTTAGTCTGATTCCTTTTCTATTAATGATTAATAATGAAACAGGCTGCTGCTTCAAACAGCTGCATTGTAGAGTTTTAGATGATAATAAATTGCATCTTTTGCATTTTCACTTCAATTTTGAAAAATCTTACAAATGCATCTATAAATTATTCATCTTTTCTCATTCAGGAAGGGTGGATACTTTGTGTATGAATTTTCTTTCTTCCTCTGTAATGCTCACTGTCTTATTCCTAAAAGACTGCTTAATTTTTGGTTAAATGTTGGGGGTTTTGCTGTTTAGTCTCCATAATTATAAATATATATCTATTTATATAAATATTAAGATTAAACCTAACACCAGTGTATGTTTAACACAAATTCACAATGCAGGCAGACAATACGATAGAAATAATAACTTTTAGTGTCTTTTGCTTTTTGGCCTAGGTCCCTGGTCAGATCCCATATCCAGTAGCACTGCATGTAAATATTGTCAATGTTCCTCAGCCAGCTGCTGCAGCTATTCAGGTAGATAACTTGAACCTCATTTCAAGAGTCAATTTGTTAAACATTTTATAAGTCAAAATGCAGACATTGTACATTAAGGAAACATTTTAATGTAATGAGTGCAGTGAAGAGAGAAAATGGGGAAGGTGGGGGAGTTCTAACATGGTTAATTGTTGCTTCTTCTGAAGTGGATTTAAAACACAGTAGTTGACATCTGGTGTGATAGCTTTCACTTTCTCCATTTCAAATGTCTATAATGAAATTCAGCAAGGACTTTGGTAGTGGAAAACACAATTGACGTTTGTTTCATCTTTGAGTCTAATTTGGCTATTATAACCACAGGACGGCAAGCCATAAGCATTTTAGTTGCTACATCCTATCAGACCTTTATCTTTTCTTTTCCCTTAACTCTTAATTTCAGAGACACTATAATGATGAAGACCCTGAGAAAGAAAAACGAATAAAGGAATTAGAGTTGCTACTAATGTCGACTGAGAATGAACTGAAAGGGCAGCAGGCATTACCAGTAAGATTGTCACTGTGTGCTTGGATGGAGGGATAGCAGCATTACCCCAGTGCTTGTCTTTTTAACTTTTTACTCCCCCTCTACCTTTGAGACTAATCAAGGCTCTATATTTCCGTTTTAAAAGGATGAAACATAGCACATATATAATCTGTATTTGCTTCTTGAATTCTTTTATTAAAAAAACCCAACAAATATTTTGCAGCTATTTTACTTCGCAAAGTGGGAGCAGGGCTGGGCTCTGTGATAGGATATTGGAAGCTTGGTGACTGTACAAAAACGAAAAATCCCACACATCTTAAATCAATGGGATCTGCATTTCTGAAAGTGTGCAATGGTTCATGTGATGAAAATGTAGTGCCTGTACATCAGATTTTTCTTCTCTGTTGTATTCTTTCCTTCAGCTGTGTTTTATATACTGTAAGCTTCAGACTTGGTGCATGTTTGACAGTTTGTTTTACTTCTCTGAATAATGTTAGATTCTTCATAACTGCATGTATGGAGTAAATGCTGGCTATTACTGAATTCTCACACTTCATTGTATATGCCATTGGATGTTAATGTGTGAAAACCCTTACATAATTACTTAACACCATCACCAAAGCCAAGAATCCTGGAATCGTTTTTGAAGACAGGTGATAGCCAGCAGATTCTTTTTTTGGGTAATATTTAAATTAATAGTAAAACAACTGTGTGCATGATACGTTAGTTTGGCCACTTTTTAACTTTAGTTAATGTTTTGCAATTTCTTCTGTTGCATGATCACACTGGAAAGAAACTTCTGTTAATTTGTTCTTCTGCTTTCCTAACCACGTTGATTTGACAGCCTCTTCATTGCATTGGTGTAAGCTGTAGCATTAGACAGGGATAGGAGAAGAAAAGGAGATAAGCAAACAAAAGCAACTCTAACTCTTAAACCCTTTAGCCTTCTACAGTGCTGAGTGCTCAGTAGGGAAGTCCTGCCGTTTCTTGCTTCTCACAGAAAATGACTTGCAGACACTTTTGAGCTTTTGGAGTAACACAGAATGAATTGATTATGTGTTAGTAATCATATATGCTCATAGTCCTGGAAGTAAATTATGAGGTAACTTTGGGATAACAAATACAATGCCGATATTACTTAAAACAACATCTTGCACTGATGAAAGGAAACATCTTGACAATTGTTTCATAGGCATAAGCTTTTAGATGATGATGCAACTACTTTTATCTTTCCTCCAGTGGCATCTGACACCTTGTGCAATTTCATTGCTAAGTTCCTTCTGCCTTTCCTCCCCCCCCCCCCCCCCCCCCTTTCTTTTTTTTTTTTTTTCCTTCTTCCTTTAGACACAGAATCACACATCAAACTACCCCGGCTGGCACAGCACCACGATTGCTGACAGCACCAGGACCAGTGGTGACAATGCACCTGTTTCCTGTTTGGGGGAACATCACCACTGTACTCCATCTCCACCAGTGGATCACGGTTGCTTACCTGAGGAAAGTGCCTCCCCTGCGCGGTGCATGATTGTTCACCAGAGCAACATCCTGGATAATGTTAAGAATCTCTTAGAATTTGCAGAAACACTCCAGTTAATAGACTCCGTAAGTAGACTTGCTGCCTCAGGTGGATTCGTGTGTGGTCAACAAGTAAGGGGAGAGGAACTGGGACCATCCTAAATGTGTTTCTGGTTTTTTTCTGAGTAGCTTCCAATTGCTACAAGATCTGAAGCTTAGCTTCTGATATAACAAAACGCAGCTGCTCGTAAATGAAGCCCTCAAGTATGGATGTATGCTTTTTGTGGGTATCTCCCTTTCATGCTGCATCTTAGTATGGGAGTGTGATTTTTAGGAAACTGCACAACAGTAGTTTGAAATGATCTCTCCATATTAAGTCTCCATAAAATAAACTCAGAGACATCATGAAAGATTTTAAACAAGAAAATTATACTTATTTATGTTTGAAGTGACACATGCTGTAGGTTTATGTGTGGCTGCTCATGTATCTGCATCATTTTCTAAAAGTTTTTGTTGTAGCTACAATAGCTGCCTTTCAAAGTTTAAGGAGCTTGCCCTGGAATATATGAAGGACTGGAAACATGCATTTTAAAGGCCAGGTAGCTAACTGGCATTGACGTGGGCCTTTTGTCACTGTGGTCTCTGGGGTACTACATGTAACAGAAGTGGCACATTGAAATACATTTGTTGGTGGCACCCTCCTTCAGCAGCAGTCTGCTTCATGCAGCGTCACATCCCATTCAGCATGTCCAGAGGTGTGCAGGTTTGCAGGAGACCGGTCTTGGTTTAGAGACAGGGCACGCATTTTTTGATAGCAAAAGGCACTGTCTTTGTACTCGGCAGAAAACCCTGGGCAAGTAGATATTAGGGACATCATTCGACTCATTGTTTCCTTAGGGACTCAGTTGCCAGCCACACTACTAGGTCATTAGACAGTTTGATGTGATCGAGGTATATATTTCAAACACAAGTAAGTGTTCACGGTGTTACTACTCAAACAGGGTCAAGCTGAACTGAACTGGGAAAGACTTTGTTGTTGTTGGTTATGGGCATATCCTAGCGCTGTATTTTCATGAGGTGGCACTATACACTGTCTTATAGCTCCGTGCCTCCCACGTTGTTTCAGGATCCTTCATCATGGGGTGATCTCAGCAGTTTTGAATTCTTTGAAGACACAGACACTTCGGCTAGCAAAGCTCCCTCAGGCAAAGTCGCGCAGCTTCAGCAAAGAGGGGCCAGTGCTTGTAGACCTCAAGGACACCCCATCACAAACTTGAGCAAAATCATGTTGAGTCAGGGCTCTCCTGGCTCACCAAAGTCCTTATCGTCTGCCTCACAGGGCAGTGCAGCTCCATGGGTCCTTCTTCGCAAAAAGAGAGGGCACTGCAGCCCCTTAGCGAGTGGCCACGGTAGCACCTTGGTCCTAGCTGACGTCAGCAGCTCAACTCCTCCTAAGCGCTCCCCTGTCAAAAGCCTGCCCTTCTCTCCCTCGCAGGTAGATCAAGACTTCTGCACAGATGTTACTAATTCTCAAAAGTCACCCCAGCCTTAACAATTTAGAAACTAATCCTTTGGAACAAATGACTAATTACCGTTGCGCTTGTTGATTTCACTCCGTGTTTGAATCTCCTCACTGCTCTTAAGTCTTCACCACTGAATTTAGATCATCAGCAAGCTAACTGTTGGTTCTCTTTTAAATTCATCTGTGGGGCTTGGGGTGTTTGGTTTGGTTTTTTTATTTAGATCATTTTTTGTAGGGGAATAAGATTGCTTGCTTTGCTCTTGCTGTTAACTCCTTCAACTACTAGAGTTTAACATTTCTGAGCATTTGTAATACTTTCCATCTCTGTCCACTTACAGTATGATTCATTGACCTAGAAAACCTCAAACTGCATTTAAATAGCATTCAGGTTGTGAGACAAACTGACAACAACCAGAAAATTCAAATCATGGCTCGCCATCCTCAACCTGGGCCATGTGGGGTAGAGTGGAATAGGAATGAGGAGAAAAATGGCCTGTTAAAATGGCCTGGCATGCACTTCCAAATTCCTGTTGATGGTTGCTTTGTTTCACAGCTGTAGCACTATTTAAAAGTGTTTTGTTTTTTTTTGTTTGTTTGTGTTGGTTTTGCCTTGGTTTGGCTTTAGTTCTTGAAGTCAGAGAAATGCTATTTCATGAATGATAGTAGAAGATCACTTATAATGATCTCCCACTGTATCTCCCATTACTTATTAGGTATTTTAATCATGTATCATTCATCCAGTGCAGTCCATATTTTCTTACATGCCCTATTTTAATATCTTAATGTGATGCAATTTGAGTCTAGAAGGTAATAGGGTGAATCATTGTCAGAATAAAGGATACCACTAGGCTCATAGATATGTAGAAAAAAGAAATGGAAACAACATTTTAGGTTACTAGGTAAAGCTCATGCAAAAGCAGTTTTCTCCAAACTAATACTGCCACCTCCTTTTCAGTCAGCTGTTCCCATTCCAAAGCACTCCATGCACCCATCAGGGGTGGTGGTTTTCATTTTATGCTGTGAAAACACAGCACTTTGTTTTGAGAGAGATGATAGGAAATTTATTTTCCTGTCATAAACACTTTATTTACTGCCTTAAAAGCGCCTAGATTCCCCATATAAATCTTTGTGGAGTTTCACACAGTTTCCTGTGGGGCTATATCTGAAACATCCCTTACTCATTTCACCCAGTTCTTATTTGGACACGCTGCTCTTAATATTAATGAAAATTTATTTGCAGAAAATCCAAACCAGGCTTTTAAGCTTTGGCTCTTACAGTGGTGGAGAGTGTTTCTCATTGTAATGGGGGTGTCATTTTCTTTGTAGCTTCTTTCTCCATTAATGCTCGTTTTGGCTTCCTGAGTGCTGCAGCCAAACCGTTGCATGTTGTTTTGCCATGTAGTCAGGTACCCCCCCATACACCTACCCACATCGTAGGGTCAGAATCACTTATGTCAATCAAAAGGAAGTAATTTCAATAACGTCAAATTAAGAGGCCAGGATTGTAATCTGGGTGTTCTGGTTGATTCTTCCTTTCCCTGCCTGCAGTTCTTGAACACCTCATCCAGTCATGAAAACCTGAACCTGGACAACCCTGCATTAACTTCCACACCGGTGTGTGGCCATAAGATGGCTGTTACCGCACCATTCCACAGGGACCAGACTTTCAAAGCTCAGAAGGAAAATCATATGTAAGTCTGTTATCGTGTTGTCTTGTTGGATTCACGAGGGTTCATTTCTTCAGGTTTGCAGGCAAAGTGCTGGGTCACTGTATGCTGTATGCAGAGTTGCTTGCTAACAAATACAGATTTTTCTTAATTTGGAGTAAAGCTTCCACTTTATAGCTCTGGTGTAGGTTATTAATACAGAACAATCATGCATATGGACTCGATGAGTTTTTTAAATAAAGCCATTCTACCTTATCACCATTAAAGAGGTGTTCTGCCAGAAAAGCAAAATGGATTATAGGATTGCAGGAAGATATTTGTCCAAGTCTTACAGCAGCCACTGCCTGTATGCATGTATTTCTGTAAAGAGGTAATATTTCCAAGCATGTTCTTTTAAAGTTTTTCTCCCTCTTTTTCAAGTTTCAGAACTCCAGCAATCAAGAGGTCGATATTAGAGAGCTCTCCAAGAACACCCACTCCATTCAAAAACGCACTTGCAGCTCAGGAAATCAAATATGGTCCTTTGAAGATGCTGGTAAGAAGGAAACAATGATAAAAGTTGCTTTGATATTAGTGCAGAGGGATGTTCTGGGACTTGGATGTAACGTTTCTTCCTTTCAGCCTCAAACTCCGACTCATCTTGTAGAAGATCTGCAGGACGTTATCAAGCAGGAGTCGGAGGAATCTGCAATAGTGGCTGGGATACATGAAAGTGGACCCCCTTTACTGAAGAAAATCAAACAAGAGGTAAATCTCAAGCTTACCTGAGGCAATTTAATTCAGCACTCTTTGCTGAGAAACTTATACCAATACCTTTTCTGTTAAATAGCTGTGTCTGTTTTTCTTTCATGTGAGCCCCAAGATCTTAGTGTCGGTTCTATATAGTGTACTAGGCATGCCTAATTCATCTCCCATTGATTTCCATAGAAGCCTTTCTGCTGTTTTCAGCAGGGGTTTGCTTAGGCTGTTCTAATGCAGTTTTCGTTTGAAACTTAAAAAGAAAGAAAAAAATTAGACAGGAATTTGGATTGAATCTTTCTAATATTGGTGAAGACTATAGAAGAACCCCACAGGGACCAAGCTCCATGGAGTGACTTAGAAACCTGAACATTTGAGGACATTGCATTATATTACTTTGTCACTAAAGTTCTAAAAATACGTATATTCTCAGTCCTTTCTAGGGGATTAAACTCCTGAATACTTACAGAGCGCTGAGTGCAAGTATTCAAAGTTTTATTAGGTGGGGATTTCTTTGAGAACCTTGAACTTTTTTCTTCTGTAAAGAGCAAGGGTGCGGTAAAAGACAGTACTGTAAACATGCATTATGTATGGCTGTGAAGAATATTTATTCAATGTATTAAGCAACTGACAGCCTCCTGGTCATTTTTTTTATCATGGTGCCTCTCCTGTTTTCAGGTGGAGTCTCCAACAGATAAAGCTGGAAATTTTTTTTGCTCAAATCACTGGGAAGGAGAAAACCTGAGCACTCAGCTCTTTACACATACATCTACTATGGAAGATGTACCAGTAAGTGCAAGTTTTCACACCACCAAATGATTTTTCTGTTTTATATCCCTGTTCTGTTCTTAAATGCAAGACAGAAAATATTTTGTCTGACCTTCCTTATAAGTAGGCACTATTCATTATTTCTGTGTCGTTTTCCTGTATTAAGCATAACAAGGAAAATCCTGCCTTTAAGTAGATCACTGTAATGCCTGTAGAAGGTAGCAGAAGTTGCAGTCATTGTGCAGCCCACAGTCTTTGTAAAGAGCCTGCACTTGGAAGACATCTGCACCTGCATATAGAAATGACTAGGTCACAGAGTTAAAGCTGGTAAAACAAAAAGTTTTGTTTTGCTTTGTTTTGTTTTGTGCAAAGGAGAGCTTGCATGAGTACAGTTTCCTTTGCTTTGCTGGGGCTATTCAATGTGACTGTTGTTCTTGCACTTGGGAGTTCTACTGGATGAAAAATCTTCGCATGTGACCAAAGCCAAGTCCCAGGGA
This sequence comes from Falco biarmicus, assembly GCF_023638135.1. Taxonomy (NCBI): domain Eukaryota; kingdom Metazoa; phylum Chordata; class Aves; order Falconiformes; family Falconidae; genus Falco; species Falco biarmicus. The sequence continues at coordinate 53,449,287 of NC_079293.1, read as the reverse complement.
CCCCAGGCTGAGGGCTGCTCCAAGGCTGAGCACTCGTCTGTGACTGTGCCCAGTGTTGCATGTTCTGCAGTCAGGCTGAGCTTGCATTTAATGCATTCAAATTCAGGTTGTTCTTCTGGGTTACTGAAAACTGTTTGTTGTTTTGTTTTTTCCTGTTCAGAATCTTCTTACCAGCTCCATTTTAAAGATGCCTGTGTCTGAAGGGGATAGCAGTTTTCAGAAAACAGTCACAGTACCTAGGAACAGGCCACTAGCTAGTCCTCTGCAGGTAACTATTCTTTGGTAAAAATACTTTTTGTATATAAAGATACATACATAAACTTATGTGCGTATATATATATATATAAATATATATATATAGCTTTCGCATAGAATGGTTTTAAGTTTGGGGAATGGAAGAATAAAATGTTCAGAGGAATGTGGCTGACAATCTCACTTTACCTGTGGAGTGTAAGGATACAGTGGCTACAGCTGTGCCAGGAAGCTGAACAGGGCAAAGCCCTGTGCGTGGGGCATTGTACCTCAGCTGCCTCCGGTGTGACATTGGTAGGACTGAGGATTAACGCGGGCCAGAAGCTTTTTCCTGTAAGCTTCTTGTAGGTGGCTTTGCTGTTTTGAAGAGCAGGAGAGTTGAGTGGTATGCTGGTGGCCAGAACTTGTCACTGGACGTGGGGGAGAGGAGAGACTGGCACTGCCCATCTGCCCAGCATTGCCCATCCAGCTGAGCACCAGGATGGCCTTTCCCTGGGTGCGGGCTGAGGCCGCAACAGGAATGTGGTTGTAACTGGTGAGCTGAAGAGGCCTCATAACCCTTATGGCCAGTTGAATGTCTTGTGATCTCTGAAAGGAATTAAATGTGCAATTGTTGTAATGTAAGCCAGATGGGAAGCTGTTTTTTATGTATTTATGACTTTTCCAAGTGTTAACAAGCATATACATTTGCTATACTTTAAAATGCAGCTGTTATGCAGGGCCTGATCCAAAGCCCACCAAAGTCTTTAGCAACCTCTTTGTCAACTCTTGTGGACTTTAGATCAGGTCCACAGCAAGTGATTCAGAGAACGAAATGCAGTGTACATAGTGATTAATTATCCTTCCACCACAACTCATATTTTTGATGTAGATGAATAAGTGATTTTATAGCTCTTCACATGGGAGAATGGAGGGAAAGTGTTTCATTCCCCAGGGTGAGTCACTGTCAGAAAGGAAATTATAACTCCATAGTTCCTGACTTGCAGACAGATAGTCCACATGGCTAATCTTTTTTTTCCTCCCTCTTTCCAGAATTTACATTAGGGGTTGTTTACAGTAGGAAGGAATGAACAAAGCCTGGTTTTGATTAAGCATCTCTAACCAGGCATTATAAAGTGAGATACTAAAATTTCACACATGTCCCTGTTTGGCATAGTTTGCCATGGAGTATGTCTGTATTTTGCACTGCGGAATCATCTGATGAAAAGCAGCTTTGAAGAACAGGGACTGTGTCCCCACTCTGCATGGGGGTGTCCGCAGGGGCCGAAGACTCTCACTCCCTGTTGCTTATTTGATCTTTTCTCACCAACTGTGTTTCTTAGCTGCACTGTGATAGATGGCTAAGAGGAGGGGGTTTGAAGATCCACTGCCTCTGGGTTAGGGCAGTTATTTAGAAGCTGAATTCAGACTGTCTCATGGCAAAGGAGCCCCAGGCTCCAGCTTTGCAGGGGTCACTGGAGCTCCCCGGCTGGCATGTGGGAGGAGGCTGCTGGTCCCCAGGTGCTCAGCCTCGCTGCCTTGCCAGCGTGCCAACACTTGGCCATGTCTCCTGGCCAAACTCTGGGCTTCTCCGTAGGTTTAGGGCAACGTTTTTGGGTAGCTAAACAGAGTATATTGTGGGTTGTCCCGTCAGTGGTAGTTGCCTTCATTCTGCCTGTAATAAAAGTGAAGAGTCTGAGGTGCCTGTAAAATAGGATCTTCTGATCTTTGGCATAACAGTGTTATGTTTCCTGCTATCTAAAAATAATTTCTTTACAAGCTGCTGTCAATGAAAGGGCTTGTTTAACCTTCTCTCCTCACTCATGCTGATTTTTGTTCAGGAAGTTTACACGAGTCAGTCTGTGGGCCGTTCTGGATCCCATTCTTCAGTCATTGCTCGGGAAAAGCATGTTAGAAGTCAGGTATTCTCATTGTTTGGATAAAGAGGACTTTTCCTTAAGTAGGAACTGAGTTAAAAAGGACTCCCTAGCTCATCTCAGTGTTTAAAACATGTTGAACTGAAAGAAAAAGCAGTTGTAAAAAGCCCCAAAGTGAATACTTAGCATGCAGCTTCTTGGTGTACCACTATGAATGTAAAATTATTCTCTTGACCAATGAAAGAAACATTGAGTGTTTCAGCTGAAATGTAATCCTACATGAAGAATGAGCCATTCTGTTATGGTGGCACAGACAGTTTTTTCAGAATGAAATACAGACGTTTTATAACAATGCGGTATTGTCTACCTATCCCTGCACACTCTGATTTGGACTTAGTGTCATGGCTAAAAAGGAGAATCTTCATCCCTGGTAAGGCTGCTTGGCTTCATGTCAGAGGGGACTGTGGCCCCGTACAGCTCAGAAGGGACATGCAGTCTAGCTCTGTTTCACACCAGAAGCTGCTGCTGCTCTGTCCTTACTGCTTCTCCCTCTCCATCCCAGTGGAAATGGATGTGTGTGATGAGGACACAGCATGTCTAAAGGTGCAAAGCAATTGGAAACATTAGTGTTTGTGCTTGACTTTGAGTGGTAGCATTTTGTACATGACCAGTTTTTAGCATGTTCTTGTTCTATGCTTTCTACACCTCCTAGTTTTGGTATATTGCCCTCATATATGTACACACACATGGATGCACATATGAACACTGGACTAAATCTATTCATTCCATGCAGGTAGGTGTTAAACACCAGGGAACCCATCAGGGTGAAATTTAATTGTGTCTGCATACGTTTACATTGCTGTTGTTAATATTTTGGGCCTGGTCCAACTGTTCTTACTTAGGCAAATTCTCATTGACTTCAGTCCAAGTAAGCATTATAGCGCACTCTGCACCTTGGGATGCATGCATGGAGAGGGAAGAGAGAAAGGGAGCACGAAAGTTACTTTTAATATGCTTGGTTCTTAAAATTCCATTTTCTCTTAAATTTGAACTTATGTAAGAGGGAAGTAGTATGTTTACCAGCCCACAGTATTTTTCATTGCTTTAATAGTTTGCACTGCATTTGCATAAAGAAAATTATATTTGGCTAGCAATAAACTCACCAAAATGCCTGGTTACTTACTGTTTTGCTGTAATTTCAAAGAAGGCAAGAGTAATGAATGTTCAAAACAATCTTTAAGGATATTTTTTACTGCATTTTGGGTATATGTCTGATCATATGCAACTTAGTAAATAATAGTTGATAGCCATATCAGATAGCACGATACGATTGTCATAGTGAATGAGGAGGAACAGCATGTTGCATCATTTGGCATGTGAGATCAGCTGTGTATAACTGTACTGGGAGTATGGTGGTATCAGTGTTGCACTAGAGCAATGTGGGGAGAAAAAGTTTCCTTAGACCCAAGAAGAGTTTGGGCTTCATCCTCATTTGATACCCTGTAAAACATGGGATGTAAAGGCAGCTGTGTGTAGGATTTTTCCAAAAAGGTGTGAAGGTTCAGCCAGCTTCTTTGTCCTGCATGACACATCTCATGGTAGGGCATTGAGCATTCCTTCACTGGCAGGAATAGGAGATGTCTCACCAAACCCACATTATGCCTTGGGGTGGAATTACTCCTACACGCCATTGCATGGATCCCAAATACTTATGCTTTATATTGGTGGAGTTAGTTACAACCTATATTTTTGCACCCTATGTTTTTGTCGCTCAAGCAATACTCAGTTGCATGGCAGGGAGGTTTTGGCCTCACTAGCAACTTTTCCAAGGGTTAAGATTTTGAAATAACATACTCCCTTATTGAGGTAAGCTGGTGGTCTGCACTGAGCCTTTGCTTGAATAGTGCCTCGTAAGTGGTTACATAAACCCCCTCTGTTTCTCACCCTTCCTATGTAAAAGTTATGTTTTATTTCACATTATGTTCTTTAGCAGTAACAGTACATAATACAAACTATCCTAACACAGGCATTTTAACAGATGGAAAAGTAGGCTAAATCATAGACCACCTAACCCTGCAGGCTATCAAAAGACACCGTGAAATGGAACCTTTTAAGAAAATAGCACTGCTTTGATATCTTCTTCTCCCAGTAACAAAGGAAACAACACAAGGTAGAAGCCCTGCAAGCTAAAGAGAATGTTCTTCAGCCCCTAGATCCTGTCACTTTCCATTTTTTAACCACAGACTGACACGTTTCAGCTCGAATTTCCTGACTTTCAGCGGTTTATGTAACCATTTTCTTTAAAGAGTAAGTTTAAAGGATTTTAAAAGTTACTTGGTTAACCTTTTCAAGAGTGCGAGCTGTCATTAAGCTTAATTTTCTCCATTTAAAAAGTCAAATGTGGAATTTTCATTTGCAGCTGGTTCTAAGACGCAGTGTATAGGTGAGGCAGCATGCTCTCCTGCAGCAGCAGACTTTCTCTGGTTTTCCTCCATGGCTTTTTGGGGGCAAGATGATCCTGAAGTCTCATACTCTTCTTTGTTTAATCAAGGGAGAGGGGGCCCTAGGAGTTTTTAAGATTTGCACAGCAAGGGAAGGTAGCCCTGCAGGTTTCCTTACTTGTGTTGTCTCTTCTCTCGTCAGTGCCTGATGTGTGCAGGAGCTGTGCTTGGCACAGCTCAGGGAGCAAAAGGACATTTGAAGTTACGAGTCAGTCATCGCATGTTTTCCTCCCAGGGCAGCAGAATCTGGGTTGCAAACAGATCGGGAGTTACAGCTGCCCTGAGCAGGCAGTGGTCTCTCAGAAGGAAGAAAAGTGACAGACTATCAGCCATTTGCAGCAATGTGTTCTGATCCGTGAATAAAAATTAGTTAAGGGCGAAACTAGAAAGGAACTGAATATCCTAACGTGAGTTGCAGGTGCTCAACCCATTTCCATATCTCTTACATTAATCTTACTTGGAAAGCTCATACATCTCAAACAGGAGTTTTGTCTTGAGTAAGGTCTTCAGGGTTAAGCTCTTAAAAGCACCACCAAATAGCTCCTTCTGGCTCTCGTAGCAGGGTTATAATAGAAGCTGAAAAGTTGGACCATCTTACTTTCTCACATTTAGCAAGCTGTATTTCTGAGCAACTGGGGAAGCCCCAGAGTTTAGAAAGCTGTCCCATGCCCCAGAGGAGAACTAGCAACAAGAGCAGAAATAGTGCTCTGCCTTAGCAAATGAAGTAGGATTCATTTATGGTCACTTGAGTATTTTATTTAGTCTTTACTGTCTGGTCTTGATAAGGAAAAGGGCTTCTCTTGGTTCTGCCTTCTTACAGAATAGAAAGCCATACTATTCTACACGGTGTGAATCGTATTCTGCTAGGAAATTGCCTTGTTTGGGGCATTGATTACTGTTTCAGAAGGAGTGCTGCAGTTCTGTTGCAAGCCTCCTTTTTAGCAGCATGTTCTTCAAAGTACCCATACTGTGTAATCTAAGGGAAAACTGGCAAGAAATCCAGCTTTTTGAGGTCGAGAAACATGATAAGATACCTTCTAATAGTCTGAGCCTTCTAAATATTTTAAACATTTTGGCTTTTTTTTTGGTTTTAATTGGCAGCACAACTTGGCTAAACAAATGGGAACGTATGTAACACCAGTAACTTTGCTGAAGATACCAGCCAGTGTAGTGGAGCTTTAAAATCTGTCTTCTAAGACAGTTCTTTGCCCAAAGATTTTTACTAGACTTCCATCAGCTTGGGAGCTTGATACTGCAGGACTGCAGCAGTGTTTGGATTTTGACATCCACTGCTAACACACAAGCTGGTGTAACACAGAAGCTCTCGTAAGCTGTGCAGACAGCACATGGAAAGGCGGTCGAGGCTCCGAGTGCAGAAGGACCAGTTCTGTTAGAAAGGCACCTTTCCACAGGGTTTTTTTTTCCTTACTCTGGTCTGTTTTCTCTAGATGGTCCAAGTTTTTATTTAAAGTGCTTTAACTGGATATCCCAGTTACAGCTTTGACCGTTTGTTTACAGTTTGCATCTGCCTGAGGGCAGTTGAAGGCACATTACAGGATAAGTGAGGTAGTTTTACTGCCAGAAGAAGGATGTGCTGGTAGGATTACTGAGGTTAAAAAAAAAAAAAAAAAAAAAGCCAGGGAGAATGATATAGCTGGAATTGTACCATGGGTCTGTAATTTTATCCTATGGGAATTCATAGTAGTACACCACCTTCTCCCCGCCACTCCCTGTTTTAACTTTAAAAGAGAAAACTGCTGCGTGTGGAAGAGAAAAATACAGCTGGAAGTACTGGCTGAAAAGCTTAAATTCTTTTAATTGACAGCAAAACTAAGAGCAGTTTCCTGCTCTTTGAGTCAATTAAAAAAATACATACATAGAATGAATTGTACTGCAGAAATCCCTTTCTTTCCCCACTGGCTAGGAATTTAGGTGCCAAAAGGAACACCTCACTCTTAGATGGCTGAATATAAGTAGAATGAATCCCCTGAATTAATGAAAACATGCCTGTCAATTTTGGTGGGTTTGGGGTCAGGCCTTTTGGCTTCTCGTTACAAAACTTTTGTGCGTCTGTCACTGATTTGCAGAGTTGGACCTTTAAATGTGGCAGGGGACATGCAGCGAGCATTCTGCAAAAGGAATGATCTGAGGGGTTTCTATGCTGTTTTCCTGCATGGCTCTAGCTCTCTGCCTGGGTCTTGTCTCTTCTGATGGATTTGCTAGGCACTGCTTTTGTGGGGCACTGCTGCCGTCCTGCAACAGAGCCCAGTCAATGCTTGCTGCGATGCTGGCATGGAAGGAGGCGTTGTGCTTTTCCCTTTTTACCGAGGGATCTTGTAGTTGTGTGTGCCCAGACCTGGCAAGGCATTCTGCCTGGGTCGTGGGACCCAGCGCTCCCTGCCAAGGAGGGAAGTAAAACTTCTCGCGTCGGGATGACTTTCACATGTGCCTCCGGCGCTGCGCTGCGGGGCTGGCAAGGCAAAGGCATTGTGCTTTGTTTTGTGTCGGCTGCCAAGAGCCAAGGCTTCAGACAGAAAATGTTTATTAAAAATACCCACTTTAAATGTTGTCATCTGAGTTCCCCAGGATAGAATTGAAAACTTAGTAAATATACTACTTCAGAAAATACACTCCTTTGGGTCAAATTCTGCTTGCTTACTAGAGAGAAGCTCTCACCACTGTCAGTGAGACTGCAAAGTTAGCCTCTCTTCATAAATTTGTCATAAGAGGAGAGAAAATAGTGTTGTGTATTTCTGGGAAAATAATACAAGGGTCAAAACTCTGTGGGGAGATTCTCCCACGCTGTCTCTACGGCAGAACTTGACTCAGTTGTTTCGAGCAGGCTCAGGTCAGGGTCTGGCTGATCCCCCTGCGGCTTGCTGTGCCTGCTGCCCAGCGCTGCCCGGGGCGGCTGAGCACGGAGCCGGGGCAGGGGGTTACTGCCTGCCTGAGCAGCTTCTGCTGCACTGACATCGGGTTAAACGAAGACCAGGCTTTCACTGGAATGAGTGACGTGTAGCAGCATGCTGAGATGTTGGAGATACCAGCATACAGATTTTTTTTTTTTCTTCTCTAAGCACACGGCTGTTAATACAAAGAGCTCAGTGTAGATAGTAATGATTAAGCCTAATTTATGAAATAGGGACACTCCTTGCCTGAAGTTACTTCTGTTTTTTAAAAATGGACGTAATGTGACAGATGGACTTTTCCTTGCATGTTTTCAGTTATTTAGGGGACTGCTGATCTCTCATTCCTAGACCAGTGCATTGAAGCTTTGGGGGATCACAGGGCAATAATGGTTCGACGCATATTTTTGTCCTTTGAAATGATGGATATTCTGGAACTACCAACTGCCTTTGAGGTGTACAGACCAAATCTGACTTCTGAGTAAAACCAGTAGCATTGTACCCGGCATTAATTTGGTCCCTGATGCAAATACCTGTAAAACAACAGGGTAAAGTACTCACAGGTGCAAGTCCTGCTGTGGATCAATAGGAGGCTGTAGGTTCCCAGCTGATGTAGGTGCCTTTGAAAAAGTTACCCTGGAAGCTGTTTAACCAAAACATAAAAGAAGCAGTGGCGTGTCGCATGCATGTCTGCGGCATGCAGAAAGTATGTCACACCTGCTTTTTGGCTGTGGAGTGTGCCCTAGGGCTGAGCCACAGCATGAGGTGTACAGCCAGCCCAGGTAGAACCACTTTAGAAAAGAGGTGTGTGGCATGTTTGTTCACTTCACAGATGCAGCTTTCCTGCAAAAAGCTGCAGAAATGTAATGATTTGAGGCCTGACCTGGTTCTCCTTCACACGAGGAACTCCCACTGAAGCTTAGCAAGAGTTCTGCCTGCAAAAAGGCATCAGGAGCAGAGACCATATCCAGAACTCATCTACAGAGTGGAGAAAGCTGTCTCCAGAGAAGCCCAGCTAAAGTTTCCGGAGGATTAACGTGCTTGCCCTCATCTTGGCCACGCTGCTTACTTACTCATTGGTTTCGTCCCTTTTAGACTGTAAGCACTCCAAGGCAGGGAACCTCGGTCCCTGTGTTTGTACCAGTGCCCTGATTAGGGCGTATTATGAGAAATTATCTTTATTTCATATGTTGCCTAGCCTTTTACTATCCATATGTCTTCGATAACACTGTTTACAGTCAGAAGAGCATTCTCTAAACATTTAGGCCAGAGAATAATTTAAGGATCCTCTTGTAAAGTTAGCAACTACAAGGAGCAACATGAGGAGCCACGGGCACATCAGGACAGTTCTGCTCCTGGCAGGTGGTTTTGCAGTCCACTAATTTCGCTTCACCCAGTGTCCCAGATGTTGGGAAGGTTTTGGCCATCTCGCTACACAATGTAGATCTTTGTCCTTGTTGAAAGCAGAGGAAAATAGAGAAGGATTTCTCCTGACTTGTCTTTGTTGGTGGATCTTGGGCATAGACCTCCATATTCAGCAGTAGTGGGATCCCCTTGCTGGCAGGCAGCTTTCCATTGACGACAGCTGTGTCCATTTTTGTAATGCAGGGCATTAGTACAGCTAGCTCTATATGGTAATAGAGGTTTTATTCATGGCTTTGGGAATATCTCGTTGTGGAAAAGCAGACACACAGAGTAAGTGAAAGAGTTCAGTGGGGAAAAAAAAGGAAAGTGTGTTTAAATGTGTGTGTATACTGGTAAATTGCAGAAGCTTTGAAATTTCATTACTGTTTATAGCTCAAGGCAATGAGAAACATCTCACATATATAGTGAGTAAATAAATACAGTGTGCACAGCCCTCTGCAGATACGTTTATCTCATTTTAACATTATACTAAATGGTGTCTGTAACCTCCATAAATACCACAAGAAGTGAAATGGCTTTCATGATAATTAAAATGCTGTTTCTGCTGAGAGTAGCGGACCAGCCCGCCCCCCCCCCTTTGCCGGAGGAGCTCTGCTAATGGGCATGTGCTAATTGCTGCGCACAGGTGAAAGCAGCTCTAAGCGCAGGAGGTTTTGTTAGCTGTGGTCAGGCTGTCAAGATTGTCGGGTTTGTTTAGGGAACACAAGGGCAGAGCAGCTGTATTTCTAGAACGGAGGTTCAACAGGAATTTGTGCGTGGTCATAGCACTGAACATTGCAACTCTGGGCTTTTAGCCTGCCTGTGCCCTGTTGACTGTAAAGTCCACCTGCGAGTAAATTCTCTTTTTGGACCTTTCACGGAAAGGAGGGATTAAAGGCAAAGCTAAGGTATGGCCCTGTAGAGAAGGCACTTTGAGAGAGAAGTGGGGAGGTTTGGGTCCTGGCTCTTGTGGCATGCCCCTCTGCAGGGCACCTGATCTGCCCACCCTGCTGCTGCTACCTGAGAAGTGGGGGTGATTTTTTTTTTGCCTGTTGTGTTGAGATTCCAGTTTCTCTGGAGATGGGACAACATCCTGCTGCCTGTTCATGTGACACTTAAGAGCACCGGGCCCAGCTTCGGCAGGGTCTACAAACAGATCACATATCATTCACCCCAAATCTCTCTGCCTGCTTCTAATTTAGCATCTGAACAGCACGTGGGAGTCGGCATCCTGCGGGAAGATCGAGGATCAGATGGCCCTGACGGATCAGGCGCGCAAGTACATGGCCGCCTTCCCCACCCGGACTCTGGTTATGTGAAAGGGTCGACAGACAGCGAAGCATTATGGTTTTGAGAACACTTCACCTCCACTGGGAAATTCCTGTTCCTCTGCGTGAAAACTTCATGAATGGGAGAAGAGCCTATCTTTGTTGTGGTACAACAGTTGGGAGCAGCACAAAGTGCATTTAGTCACTCAGCATATATATTCTTGTTGGATTTCACCCAACTTAAGAGGATTTTTTTTTTTTTAATGATACTTGCCTAAATTATTAGGTATTAAGTTTGAATCAGTAATTAATGATCTTAAGTGCAGGCTTATAATAAAATAATTTTTTCTTGTACTTTTTGAGATCAGGCAGACCTAATACACCAGTATTGTTATTTCAGTGATGTGCTAGCAAGGGGTGGGGTTTTGTTTGTGTCTTTTTAAAAATTTTTTTATAATAAAAGAGCAGGTACTCAAACAGATATATTTTAAATCACTGAACAAAATGCATTGGTGTAAAATACTGAAGCAAAAAGCATTACTACAAACACCAGTCTGTGCAAAGGGGAAAAACTGATCAAGATTATGAATGCTCAAACATCCATGCCTGTTGAAATACTCCTTTTGTTATGGTTATAGACCATTATACATTGTGTGTTTCTGTTTGGGGGGGTAATTAGCTTGCTTTAAAAAATATTACTGTATGAAACATAGATTTATGAGAAAAATTATATTTTTATTCAGTAATTTAATTTTGTAAATGCCAAATGAATACTGTGTTTTGCTGCTACAGACCTTAGTGTGTAGACATGCTGCTAGTGTAAAAGGAGCAGTAGAGCTTTATATGGAAAGAAAAATAATGTTAGCTAATTGACTATGCACTAGCATTTCAGACTTTTTTATTTTATTTTTTTTACATCATTTATACTTTTCCCCCTTTTTTTATAAGCCATATTTTTGAACACTGTTCCTGGGAGATTTCTTTTTTGTCTGGATGTGTTGTTTTGTTTCTCATTGGTTTGTAACAGCATGCATTGCACCTTCATATGTTTGGGAGAACACTGTCTTGTTCATGTTGTCTGTTTTGTTCCACGTCTAGCTAATTGTTCCCTAACTTGGGTCTTGTACTAAATCAGGTTCTTAAAAATACATGGTTCTTCATACTGCCGTACCAAATCTTTATCGATATGGCAAAACACTGATTTTATTTTATTTTTTTATTGTTTGGGTTTTTTTTATAACAGCCTCTGACTTTGCTGCCTTAATAGCATTTGGTGCAGCTTCATCTGCACTTAATTTTTTATACGACAATGTACTGCCTTGTAGATAAATAAAGTGTGTTCTTTTTTACTTAAACCCGCACGGCCTCTTAATCTTGTTTTAGTGTTTTGGCAGTGGTGTTACAGGCAACAGTCAAGCCAAGAAGGTTTTTTTCCAGCCCATTCAGATAAGTAAGGAATACTGTTTTGCACACCGTAGGCAGCTTCAGCATCCTCAGTTCTCACTGATTGTTAAGGAAGTGGAAGGAGCACAGCACAGAACAGTAAGTACTGAGCATGTTGTAGACTCGAGGCACATCTCTGGTGACACCAAAGTCCAGGTCAGCGTCAGCCGGCAGGAGGCTTATTGCTCCTTTTGTGCAAAACTGCTGTTCTCCCATAATGCTGGCTAGTGCATTTTTCATCTGAGACCGTCAGATCAGGCGTCAATTGAATAAGAGCAAAATATTCTGGAGTCCCTACGCTGTAGAACAGATTTTTTCATGCTTGTCTTAGGAAACCAGAGGTGAGAATGTACTTTGAAACCCTGGTGCGTTACACTGCACAGCAAATAATTGGGCAGAGCTGCAAAGCCTCATGCAGTGTAAATGTTGAGGATGTTCAGCCCTGGGTAGGCTAGACAGTAAAAGCAATTGCCAAAAATTAAAAAAAGATGCAACCTGCCAGGAAAAAAATTGCATTTTATTTAATAGCTTGAAAATAAATTGTTTGCTAAAATTTAAGTTAATGCAAGCAGTTCAAAGTCAGACCTCTTGAAAGCAAAATTCCACTCCATGAAGGAAGGAATGCCTATTTCCAAGTGTATGTAGCCACATATGGGCTGAGAGCCCCGAAGGGTACCTGGGTACCTTTTACTCCTTTTTACCCCTTCCCCAGCAGCCTGCCTAGTCCTCCAAGCTGAAGGCACATGCTATCCCTTGCCCCATGCAGTGCACAGAAAAGGAGGAGCAAAAAGGCCTTTGCGCTTTTCTCTTTCAGCGTGAGAAGGGACAGGTGCTTGCAGCAGCCCCCTCCACGTTTGCCTGTTTCCCATCACCCCCACAGGCAGTTCAGGCTCTCACCAAATGCTGGGGGGCCAGGGTAGAGTCAGCCCGGAGGTGGTTTTGCAGCAGTTACCGCAGGCAGGACCCCAGCGCTGGGTATGGATTACAGAGAAGGGGAAGTCTGCGGGAGCGCTTGCCTGTGCAAAAGCTGCGGGCTCACACCATGAAAATGCTTGTGCAAGATGCAAGGGAGGACTGCGGGATTCGGTGTGCAACTTGGGAAGAGGGAAATTGCTTAAGCAATGCCTTACGGCTTAGAAAGGAGAAAAAAAAAAAAAAAGGGAAAAAGAAACACCAAGCTTACAACAGGTCTTCAAAGCAAAGCTCTTGCCTTGTAGGGCTCCAGCTGTAACTGCACCTAGCGTGGCTGAGTTTAAACAGATCATTATCTAGCGCCTGGTGCGGATCAGTGCCGGGAACCGTGGAGGCTCACCCTGCAGGTGCCTAGCGTGAGGACTGGGGTTTTCTCTCCTATACCTTCAATTGCTTTAAAACCTATTTTTAACATACAAAACCATTGCAATAATTGTCTTGTGGATGGGCACGCTTAGAGCTAATACAGAGGAAAATGTTTCTTTTTCCTCTTTCTCATTTCATTGAAAATGCAAAACACTCAGTAGATTAAGGCTGATTTGCATATGTTTCTGCATGCATGTGGTGCTCAGCGTGAGTGAAGGAAGAGGCTTTGTTTGAACACTGTAGCCCAGGAACCTGATTATTCTCCGCCCCCCCCCCCCCCCCCCCCCCAATACTAAGTTTCCTTCGCAACAAAGTGCCACCTCCTGCATGTGTTTCTCATGCAAATATCGCCATGTGACCACGCTCTGCTTACTGTCTGAAATACACATCTTTCTTTCAGAGGTCCAGACCAAGTCCTATGCGTTGGTCAGGCAAGACCTATCCCAAGGCAGGTCCATGTAGTGGCCTATTTGGCCTTGCAGTGGCCCTTTGCACAGGTGTATAAGCCATCCCAGACCGGTTTAAAACTAGAGTAACCTACCAAAACGAAGGGAAAACAGGTTCAGTCAAGTTCTCATTTAATGGAGAGTAGATATTTGGCTCAAATTCCTATTAACTTTTTTCTTCACTGTAATTATAACTTAATAATGTTGTCGGTGGGAATTCTTTTGATTTCTGAAAAGAATTTAAATTATCATTTCAGCATGTGCCACTAATTAAAAATGAAGAGGCAAAGGAGCCAGGGCAAAAATAAAGGAAAATACCGGAATGTGAGATATTTCCCAGCTAGACCCTGTAATTCTCCAGCTCTCTATGCCAGAAAGTCCCAGTGGTTCAACTCCCACAGGTCTGACCTATGTGACAGCTGTAAGCCTAAACTGAAAAAGTGCCAGAGCTTGTACTGGTTTGGGAAAAAACATTATAACTTGAATGAAAGAGATGGACTTTTGAGTTAGGAGCCAAAATAACAAGTCTGCTGAGGGTAAAGCACAGAGCACAGCATTAAATATCTTGTAGCACAGTGACCCTTCAAAAAAGCCAGAAGAAAAGTTTTTTTTCTTAGTATTTGCAATCTTGATCCTTATCCAGGTCAGCTAAGGCAACAGCAATCTGCCCTCCCTCAAGCCCACACAGTCAGGCACGTAAGCAAAGGGTGTTTCTGTAGGGTTGTGACTGGAGCATCATAATCGTCACCTCCTGTTACTTCTGCCACATTTAATTGTATTTCTGTCTCAGCCCTGATTTGAAACAGGGGTGGTGGCAAAGGACAGAACCCCCCTTTGTTCCTAGAAATCTATTTAAAATGTTTTGGGTTGGTTTGTTGGGTTTTTTTGTTTGTTTTTTTTTTTTTTAAAAGAGCATGTTAAAAATATTTCTGTTCAGGAAAGAACGATTTTGAGGCACTGGTCTGCATGTTGCTTGTCTACTTACTCCTTAGCGTGGGCAGAGTCCATCGATAGCCCAGACATTACTCAGAAGCAATAAAGGGGTTTTGCCTGGGTGGCAAAGGAAAGACACTGGCCACATCTTTCAATCACCAGGCTAATGTCTTAATTCAAAAAGAAGTCGTATTTCCTGACCAAATGCAGTTGTCCCCTTTGTTTGCCTCTTAGCTTTGAACTTGACTTCGATGTCTCAGCAGTCTTCACTGCAGACCCTGGTACCAGCATAAACTGGTTTGTAACTTTTTTTGCTCTCAGTGAAGGATGCAGGTGAGATAATGATGATAGACCATAAGGGTCCAAATTCTGCCTTCAGCCGTGTTAGCAAGCTGGCAGTGGTTAGACAGCTCATTGCTAAGGGCTGTAAAATGCTATTATTTTTCCACAGATTATTTGTGATCAGTTTATTGGGGTTTTCATAATCCTCTTGATACATGATATTTCTAAAAGGCATTTTTCCAATCCATTTGAGTATCAGAACAGTTGCTGATTTATTTTTTTTTGTTGTTAAAAAAGCCTCCGCTTCTCAGACTGCATGGATCCGCATTTACAGACTAGCTTGACTCACACCCGAGGAAATTTCATTTCATGGGGAAACAACTTTTACTACTTGATTAAATTACCACTCATCGCTACGGCTCCAAGATGCGCCCTGTACACACATCTGTCAGAGAAACCCTTGCAAACGGCGAAGAAGAAAGTTTCAGGAAGCTCTCCCCAGACAGGTTTCTACACTAACCATAGAGACCACCTCTGCATCTCCCGGTTCCTGCCGGGCCAGCTGCGAGCCTGCTGTCACCCTCCCGATAAAGTCAGCCCCAAGAGAGTCTTGAAAGGGTGCCTGCAGGTGTGCTTTCCTGCCCGCACTGCCTCTAATGCTTCATTAACTCTCTCATCAGCGTACACCAGCACAGGAGTTATCTGAAGGCGAAGGGAGGCCGTGACTACTTAAGTGATGGGGTTTTGGTATCTGTGTTTCCTATGAGCTCAAGGCGGAGACCTCAGAGGTGCCGTCTCAGCCTTCCTGTGTAGATAAAGGCGCTGCCAGCCTGTGCTGCCGGCAGGGAAATGGAAATCTGCAGGGGGTTATGGCTCCTACCTGCCCAGCCAAGCCCCGCTGCACCTCAGAATTAAACAGAGAAACAGCCATGGTTTGCTGCAGTCAAAGGTCTGAAATACCTATCAGTGAAGTAATAAAGAGATGACACTTGGCTTTTCTTTCGCTCTCTGTTCACCCTTTTGGCCATCCCCTCTGCCCTTATAGCTGCTTCTGCAGGTTCAGCTCCATTTCACCAAAGCAAGCACCCCTGATGGGGTCTGGCCCAAACCCTGCTGAAAATTGATTGGAAAAAGCCACTGGTCTCAACGAGATCAGTGAACCCAAGCCCATGCTTCCTCAGGGCTCAGGACATGGATCATTTCCCTGCCCATGGCTGATGGGCCCCTGCCACTCAGGAGAGGCCCCCGCACACTCACAAGGGTGCTTGTTACCCCCCAGCTTCAGGATCACCTTCACTGAAAAGCAAGCTCTCATTGTGTCGCGAGTAACATCCTCCAGGCAAGCCCCATCCATGCACAAAAGCCTTCCACTGGAGGTGGTTTGCCCCAGGCTGGGAGGCCCACCAGGAATGGGCAGAATGGGCCATGTTACATTCCGCTTCAGCAACCTCTCGGCAGCTGCCCGCCTGCCCAGCATGGGGACGAGTTCTGCTGCCCTGTGAAGGTCCCATGGTGCCGCCCCAGGAGCAGCAACTCAAGGGGACACCTCTTGTGCTAGCACCGACACACAGGCACACTTTTAACTTTCTCTAATCAAAGAGGTTAGAGTAATCCTTTCCTCACCAACCTCTGATTTAGGGCCACATCCTCTAACAGAAAACCCATAACAAATACAAACGCAGTTCATACGGTGATAAGCTACAGAATCGATGTGATAGTCACCCCTCCATCACCACTCTGAAAACCATCACTTCCTAGTGCAGACTCATTGCATCCAGTTGGCAGAGGTGCTCTTTGGATCTCAGAAAAAGCCCCACTGCCACCAAAGAGGAGTGAACCTGCCCCACAACTTTGCCACAGGCATTGCTAAGCGGCCAACTCTCTTATATGAGGATTAAAATAAGCTCCTGGGCATCCCACCACACCTTGTTGTTAC
Organism: Falco biarmicus; assembly: GCF_023638135.1. Lineage (NCBI taxonomy): Eukaryota > Metazoa > Chordata > Aves > Falconiformes > Falconidae > Falco > Falco biarmicus. The sequence continues at coordinate 53,432,722 of NC_079293.1, read as the reverse complement.
TTCTGAGGTTTGCTGTGCTGTCTGTCTGCCATCCAGAAAATTCCCGTTACCATCCATTGATCAATGGAGCAACTAGGGTTTTATGTGACAGCTTGAATGGATTGGATGTGAAATTTTAAATGATACCTTGGTTTGCCTTCCTGTCAGAGTGGTACAAGCTCTTCTTCCTTCCTCTTTAACACCCATAACTGACTTTTTTCAAAGGATTTCCAATAACAGAAATCCGCTTTTGTCTAGAGCCCAGGAAGCTGTCCAGAAGGCTCACTGTCCCAAACATGTTCCTGTACTCTCTTGAAGCTGATACTGAGTGTGCCACAGCTCCAGCATGCTATGCCGAAGCAGGTTTTCATATCCCAATCCAAACTTCCCAGTAGAACCAGGCTTTGTGTAAGAAAGAGAGCCCAGCTGCTACATGGGTAGGTTTGGACTTGACAGGTTTCTGTTGGCTGTGCACACAGGCTGGCAAAGGTCACCCGAGTTCTGCAGTAACATTCAGGTGCTACAGTGATGAGGAAGTTATGAGAAGTTGCATGTGGAATAACACAACCAAGCAACACAGTGTGTTGCCCTTGCAGTTTCCCAGTCCTTCAACCTCCTGAAGAAGTTTGCGTTCATTAGAGAGCTGCTGCAAGTCAGCAAAGGAGAAGCATTGACTTCTCTGGGAGGTGATTTTCCTTTACATTTACTCATGTTAAGTGCATACAAATATATCCATGTATCTCTATAAATATACACTTACTTATTCTATTAAAAATAAAGGAAAGATGTTTTACTGAGAGGGACCAAATCCCACAAGCAGTCTGAATCTGTCACAGGCTGTATGTCGTGCTTGGGTCATGGAGACTCTTGGCCACAAGAAAAAAATCATAAAGGACAGAATTCAGACAAACGTAGACTCTGTGCTCAGAAAAAAGATCCAAACAAGAGGTTGCTGTGAGAACATCTCTGTGATGAGAACTGAAACTGCAAGTCACTGGTTTTCATTGAAAGCAATGCAACCAAGAGTCTGAAATCAGTCATGTCCACCAACTGATGAGTCGTCTGAAATCTGCCACCTTCCAGAACACATGGATCCTGAGATCTCTCAGCTTCCTCATTTGTGATCGCAGATTTCTGTAAAAGGGTATTTAATGATAAAAATCAAATAAATAAATGATGATGATGATGATGATGATAAAAACAACAACAATAATAATAAAAAACAACACTATGGAGAAAAACATACTCTGAAGTTGTCCAAGGCATTTTCCTTTCCCCAATGAATAATGGATTTTTGAATTTGTGTTGCAAGTGATTTCACACACATCCACTTATCTTAGAAGTTAGGTTTTTGGAAGTTTGTCCAGATACACTGCAGTTTAGAGTAGACTGGACTTTATTTCACAACCCTGTTTTAACCTAATTCTTCCATGCCTGATGAAAGGGTTTCCAGCCAAGTCAATGGGAGTAATCATGTGAATAACACACGCAGGTTTCGGCCTGAAAATCCCTACCACCCTCATTTGTGGGTCAAGGTTGGTCTGCCTGGGGAAAAGCACAATGCAGTGCCAACAGTGAATGGCCTTTACATGGTCCATTTCCAAGAGATACAATGATACCACCAAACCACCAGGACTGTATGCACATAATGAAAAGTGACAATGCAGTCATTTGTGAAGGATATAAGACAGCCACGGTAGTTAGGGCAACATTTGCATAATCACATTAACTTTAAGGACCTACTTTAAAATTGACCTAACAATGGCTGTCATTGTTTAAAGCCACAGCTGTCCATGCTGATCGGACAACATGCTTGGTCAACTTGTGTCGCAGCCATCTTCTTCAGGAGGATTTAGAAAGTTTGGCTGAAAGAATCATGGGCTCCAGGACATCCTGTGAATGTTTGGCCTCCCATCGTGGTTTGGGTATCTGGGAATCCATGGCTTTCAGAGCTGCACAATTGATACATTTTTGCTGGGGCTGATGTAATTTATTATACATCTTTATTTTTCACAATTTTTCAAGGTTGTGTGAAAAAGCACACACAGATTACTTACTAGCTGCTAAGAATATTACAAAACATGGATAGTCTGAGCCCTGGTTATTTTAGGCTTGTGTGAGTTACTGGTAAGATTTGAAAAAAATCAGAACTTGTACTCCAGGCATGATGTTTCAGCCACATGTTCCTTCTACACACAGGGAAAAGTGGACAATTTTCATCTTCATATGTGCCTTGCACAATCATTCTCCACAGAAAAACTGCTGACATTCAGCAAAAAATGTATGGCAAATGTTCTTCAGTAGAAAAATATTTACTTAAATTATCAACACACTTCAGGGTAGTTGGCCATATGCAAATTTCTGATGAAGAACTAGACTCTTAGGTAAGATTTCTTTTTCTTGTTCTCATTTGTTTTAGAAAGGCAGCCCTGTCCACCTTGAAAAACATGTTTATTTTAAGTATTTTCAGGATTCTCAGACAAGCAAGGTGGTACTGGATTAGTTGCAGGGAACTCAAAGTTTCAGTTAGAGTGTGTCTTCTTTGAATAACACTAACCACAGGTAGGAGAATGACTAGAGCACACACTCTAGACTGGAAAGCAAATAAAGAGAAACATCGAAGAAAAAAAAAAAAGTTGTAGCAAAAACGGTTCAGCCCTTTCTGAGAATGAGGCTGAGGAAAACCAGTTTCTCCTTGCCCTGGTAGGCCTAGCTGGCATAGCTGCCAGCATGATGCCGTGAACTTTAACTGACTTTTTGTTTTGCATTGCATATACCTGTGATTAAAAATCCATTTAGGCTCCCCACTGTCATTTGGTCTTAAGTCATGATACCCAGTTAAAAGATTTTCACATTGCTTTCAATTAAAAAACTGTCCTGCCTCCACGCTGTGGATCACGGACTTGAAATTTGAAGTGGGAGCGTTGTTGTGACTCTCATCCCTATGAAGATCCACATTAATCTGACCAAGTCAAGCCCTCAGCCTTTAATTTGGCACAGGAGTACCAGAGGTGCACTCCAGTTTGGCAGCTCCGCTCCTTCCAGACCCCCAGGCAGCACCCAGCACCCATTTGAGGCACAGAGGCTGCAGCTGGCCATCTGTGACCCTGCTCCTCGCCATCAGGGCCAGCATGGTGTCAGTACATCGGCTCAGCTGCCTCTGCCTCAGAGGGGGCCTCTCCTGCCCCTTGCCGAGCCTACATGGGAGGAAGGTTACCCAACACAAACGCAGAGGGATATAGAGCAAGATGGGTGTAAAGGCAAGGTGGAAGCAATGGGAACTACTGGCTAGGAGCCAGATGTAAATGTGCGTATGAGTGTGTGCACACACATAAATGTGACTCTGTAATTAAGATTAGTATTATAATGCATATATAGAAAAGTGGGGAGTGAGGGGAGGGTGAGTTAATTGCATGGAGAACCTCAATTCTGACTCCTTTAACTTTGAAGTACCGCGCTCCCAAGCCTTAATGATCATTTAATTTATACTTTAAATGATAATTTACCTTTTGATTATTCAAAAGATGGGCAATATTTTACACCAACACTTTACATTCAAGCAGAGTAATTGAAAAGATGCAAATGCCCTTACTGAACAGATATGCAGAATGCCCTTCTGAGTTAAGCACAGGTAAAGTGAACAAGCATATTAATATAGGCAAAGCTTCACTAACCACACTGTTACTTATATTTTAGGCACTTAGTTCATCATGAGGATCAGCATTCTTTCCTCATACTCATATCTAAACATATTAAGGCTACTGGAATAGTTCAATAGCACTACAAGAGAACTACAGATAGAGCAAAGATAAGGATGAGATCTGTGAAACTTCTTCAGAAACCACCTATGCTCTTTCAGCCCTTCTATACTCTTTCAATACTTCAGAAACCCCTATACTTTGGGACTGAAAGAAAATACAGCTTCATGTCACTTAGACTCACATACATTTCCCACACCAAGGAAAGCCTCAGAGGTGAGTACTGCTGAAAGAAAAAAATGCAATAGTTGTTCAGTACTGTCTTCTGACAGTCAAAATCAACCTCTGGCAGGGAAAATAGTGCAACACCTTTGCTTGATCTCATTTTAGGTATTGCAAGAACTATGGCAGTCCCTTCATCTTAAGTCAATGTCAGGATTCATGACGTATTTTTTACTTTTGGAACTCAGCATTGTGCTAGTCATATGCTCCCATGGATTTGTTTATTACTGAACACAGTTTTATTGCAATGAGTTAACTAGATATTCCATTATACAAAAAAGGTCTTGGAAAGGTTTGTGCAGGGATCCAGGACTGAATATTTTTCATTTCTCGACATGGCAAGGATGACATTAGTAGACCTGGGATTTTTGTCTAGAAAAAATCTTAATATTTCATAGGAGAGACCAAAATGTGCAGAGCACAGAGGGATGAACTAGGGAATCCATTAACGAGCTCAGTAAGTGGAGTACCAAACCTCTTATCACCATCAGACATGTCTGATACCACCTGTCTATCAAGAGTATTTCTGCATTTGCACTACAAAACACATGCCATTTGACGCCATTCCCAGCGCACCCTCATGTACAAGCCCTGCAAATTCAATGCAGGCTAAAACCAAAGGTTTAACAAGTGAAAGGCAAAACAGCAAAATAGCATGGCATTTAGCTCAGGCCTTCTCAACTAATTTGGCCCCTCCAAACTCTGTACATCTAAAAAGGACGTTTTCTCCAGAAAAATCACACTTACCTTTCAGGTTCAGCCCCTTGGAAGTAAAAACTTGTTCATTTGTACAAGCGATCAGCATTCACTTCCCTCAGTTACCACTATTTTTCTGACAGATTAAAGTATTTCAGGTTTCAGCTCCACCATTTTACACAGACTATGCCACCTACACTAAATGTATGTCTGCGCTGCAGAACAATTTGAAATTATGCCAAATAATGTGCTCACAACAACATCAAATTGCCTATTTACAAATAGCACCTACGGTAAAAAGCACAGACTGTAAACGTTACATTAAATTCAACCTGTCTGCAAGACAACAATTAGCTATTACTAATACATCTGGATGTAACGAGGCATACAAACAGCATTGTAACTGCTTCATGTAATTCTCCAAACCAAAGAGAAATAGTGAGTCATTTATCTTAATGATGTCAATATTCTGCCAAAGATAAAATTGCAGAGTGTGGACAGAAAGTTCAGAAACCTATTCAAGCACCATGCAACATGCAAGTTCTCATCAGCTATTCCACAAAGTGACTCATTTACAACAGAGAAGACAAGGTTTATAGGGAGAGCAATATTTTTATTAGACTACCTGATACAGCTTCTTAGACCAATAGGTGAACTAATGCAAAGATATTACAGACTTTGATTATCTCCGTAGCAGAAAACAAAATCTCACTTGCACCCTTATGCAATCACAGCTACAAGCGCATTCATTAATTACACGACACACAGGACAAAATGATGTCTCATGACTCCATGTGAAACTAGCGGTGCAAAATGAGTATTGGCAAGACCTTTCCACACAAAGTTAAATGTGGCATTAACACTACACGTTAGAAAGTCTAAATAGCACAGACGCATAGGAGCACACCGTATGTATACTAAACCAGGCAAGATCCTCAGTCCAACTATTACCATATTTTGCCTTACACAGCAGATCACGGTATCTGTTGCTGTAGAGACAGGTAAGATCTATCTGTGAAGCAGCTAAGTATTTTCTGCAGTGGTGATGAAGAGGGAAAGCCATCCTTTTTGGGCTACTGCATGCCTTTACACGTGAGATTTTGTTAATTCTCCTTAATACCAAATGTTGTGTTGCAGCCAGCTACCTGTGTTATGCACATATTTATGTGCAATATACACTGCTTAAAGACAGATTAGCATTAGAAGGTCACAGGCAGCTCAAAATAAAATTAAAAAACCAAACCAAAACAGCTACCTCCTCCAAAGCCCCCACACACTTCATTGCAATGTGCATGCAGGTTACTTTCAGCTGCTCTAATTCACTAATCTCCATTTAGTAACGTCTGTATTTTTTCCTCTTTTTATGGCACTTTGAAGGCGTGGGTTTGTAGAGCAGTGATG